>NC_088916.1:25945625-26265000 GCF_963576675.1 Euphorbia lathyris
TGTTTAGAAATTGAATAAGAGGAAATTCTGAACTGATTTGGAAGTTTTTACACAAATGAGGAATGGATGACACAAAATAGAGCAAGTATACCCTTGGTCACAGAAAACAGACATGAACAAGGATGAAGATCAAGTGTGTTGACCCAGGTTTAATCATGAAACCTTTTTCACTCTATAGACGATGAGAGAATGTGATAGTGCAATGTACTTCGCACGAGAAAATCTATTTGAAATGACACGGAAAGTACAATTTTTAGGCATATGATATGTGCATAGCTCTTGTCGATAAATCACAAAAATTGATCAAGTGTAGATTGTGTCTATGCACAAAGAATCGGCTAATCAAAAAAATAAAATAAAAGGGACGGTCAAGGATTCTGGTAATAAAGGAACACAAATTAGGTTAGCAAAGAAATATTTACAAGGCAAATACTAGGTTCCTCTAACCTTCAATTTATGAACTCATTGATAGGGGTAAAAAACCCCTATCTTTGGGTACGATTTTAGGACGGGTTTTAGAGTTATTTGGTTAATAAGCGAGCAATTCTCGCATTTAAATGCTTTTGTGTGAGTTAGTTAGGAATTGGAAACGTTCTATTTAATTTTCGTCGTTTAGGCTCGTTTTATGATCAATTTAGGCAAATACGGCCGAAATAGCATGCATAATAGAATTCCGTTATCTTTTGAAGCTAATTGGTCCGTCAAAAGTCGCACCAAACGAAGCGTTTGCTCAAAATAAGCGATTGACGGATCAATTTGGCTTTTGGACTAATATTTTCCGGAGTTTTTATGCGTGTGCAGGTATAAGTTCGGACGAAAAAGGGCATGGAACTCATCAAGCTTGAATCGAGCACGCTTCGGGCGAAAACGCTCGGCGAGCAGGGCCCCACGGGCCATTTCTGCTCGCCGAGCAGGCCCCTGGTGGCCTGCTCGCCGAGCAGGACGCCAGAGGCCTGCTCGCCGAGCAGGGCGCCAGGCGCCTGCTCGACGAGCAGGCCACCAGGCGCCTGCTCGGCGAGCAGGGGGCTGCTCGGCGCGAGCAGCCCTGCTCGTTGAGCAGCCTTCCCTGCTCGGCGAGCAGCCCTGCGGGAATTGGTCAAAAAGACCAATTCCGCCCCCACGAAGCCACGTTCGGCCCCACGTCTTCCTACACCAACAAGGACACGAAAATAGGTCAAAACGAGGCCCGAGACGCGTCTATAAATAGGATTTTTCCATTGTAATTTAGATATCTTTTTCCTTTGTAATTTTCTTAGCTTTTCACCTTGAGAAATCCTCTCCACCTCCTCCATATCCTTCAAACCTCCATTGAAGACACCTCCGAAGCTCCATTCACCGAGGATTACTCAAGCTTCATCCTTAAGTCCTAGAAAGACGCCTGCATTGGTAGACAGGTTCCCTGAAAGGGATTTTTCTTCTTTTACATTCTGTCTAGCCTCTGATACATGCTGTGAATTCTAGGTTTATTGTAACTTCGTGACAATGTTTCCATCTTTGATATATATTATAGTTCTTGTTTATTCAATTGTTTTGATGTTTTAATCTTTGTCTTACGCTTTGTCTGATTGGTTTAACTCATTCGATAATCCCAAAATTAGGTTGGCACATATTGCGAGCTGAATCTGACCTAGTCAGTGCCTATAGGATTGACAACCCTATAGAAGATTAAGCCCAAATTACTGAGCCTTAGAGCTAGTTTCGGCCTTACAATGGAATCACGAACTAGGGACTTTAGGAGGATAGGTCGGGTTAATCGCCTTGGACACAAGTGACTTAGTTTCAATTCAATTGTTTAAACATTCTATTTTCATTATCATCGTATCCCTTCATGTTCATTCGGTTAATTGCATTGGTAAAAGATCAATTAGGGGTAGAGTAACTTAGTTAGGCGTAGAATAACTTAGCTAGAATTAGTATAATTCAACCTAGGAGTAGATTAATATAAACAAACCAACTCAAAACCCCCTAAGCCTAGATAACATCCGAGATCGAGTAGCTCGGTACTTGCAGAAATAAATCCTGTGGACGATAACCTGGACTTAAACCAGAAATTTATTACTTGATAACGACGGGGTACACTTATCCCTTAGTGAGGTTTCCCAGAAACCGCATCAAGTTTTTGACGCCGTTGGCGGGGATTTATTTCTTCTACAATATCGAACCAAAGGTTGATTTGTTAGTTTAGGCATTCATTGTGAATATCTTTGTTTATATCATTTATACTTGTATATATAAATACTTGTTGATATACTATTACTTAAATTCGATCGTTCTTCCAGCGACTATGGACAACAGAGCGTCGAACCCGTCCATGAACGATCTTAACACAAAAATGGACTTCCTTGTGGCTTCATACAACCAAAATAACCAACCAAGGATACCATTCTGCGAGAGATGCGGCCAGAATCACCCCGGTAGGGTATGCCACATCAACTATTACGTACCTAGAGGTGAGAATGTAAGTTATTTGGGTAATCATCAAAGGTATAATTCTGAACCCTCAACTTACAACTACTACGATCAGGAGCATACACGATATCCACCGGCGCCCTACATGGCACCCATGGATACCCTTCCATGTCCTCATTCTAACTCTGATTTTTATGGTAGGCAAACAGGGTACTCAGAAGGAATAATGACTCTCCTAAAAGAGATATCCGTCCGACTGGCAGCCAACGAGGAGGCATGCAGGACCCTGAGTAACCAGCTCGCCACAATCAGACAAGAAGAAAGGGAATGTCACGAGGCGTTCCTCTTGCAAGAAGAGGCGGTTCAAGCCATCGCCCTAAGGAGTGGCAAGGAAGTGGACACACTCGTGGCACCTCCATCGCAAATGTCTCCGTCACCTCAGGTAAGTAGGGAACCGGAAGTGGTAAGCAACCCCGGTCCCGCATCTGAAACTTCAGCTTCTGAAATAGCTGTAGAAAAAGTGGTTAGGCCTTATGCACCAAAACTGCCATTCCCTCAGAAGCAGAAAAAGGCCAACCTAGATAAGAAATTTGCCCGGTTCTCGGAAATCCTTAGTAGATTAGAAATAAACATTCCATTAATGGAAGCACTAGAGGAGATGCCGAACTATGCAAAATTTCTTAAAGACATGTTGTCGAAAAAGAAGAAGTTTGGGGAAAATGAGATAGTGGCTTTAACAGAATCCTCTTGCAAGAAGAGGCGGTTCAAGCCATCGCCCTAAGGAGTGGCAAGGAAGTGGACACACTCGTGGCACCTCCATCGCAAATGTCTCCGTCACCTCAGGTAAGTAGGGAACCGGAAGTGGTAAGCAACCCCGGTCCCGCATCTGAAACTTCAGCTTCTGAAATAGCTGTAGAAAAAGTGGTTAGGCCTTATGCACCAAAACTGCCATTCCCTCAGAAGCAGAAAAAGGCCAACCTAGATAAGAAATTTGCCCGGTTCTCGGAAATCCTTAGTAGATTAGAAATAAACATTCCATTAATGGAAGCACTAGAGGAGATGCCGAACTATGCAAAATTTCTTAAAGACATGTTGTCGAAAAAGAAGAAGTTTGGGGAAAATGAGATAGTGGCTTTAACAGAACAATGCTCGGCCATAATCACCCATAAATTACCCCCCAAGCTTAAAGATCAAGGGAGCTTTACCATCCCGTGTAGGATAGGCAACATGCACATAGATAGGGCATTATGCGATTTAGGAGCAAGTATTAATCTTATGCCTCTATCAATTTTCAGGAAATTGGGGCTCGGAGAACCTAAACCAACAAACATGACACTGCAGCTAGCGGATAGGTCAATTGCACGGCCTAGAGGCATAGTTGAAGATGTGTTGGTAAAGGTGGACAAACTGATCTTCCCGGTCGATTTTGTGGTCCTCGACATGGAAGAAGATGACTCCGTCCCCATTCTTCTTGGGAGACCGTTTCTTGCAACCGGTAGGACACTAATAGACGTCCATGGAGGTAAATTGGTCCTAAGGGTGCAGGACGAAGAGGTAACATTTAACGTTTATGAGTCTATGAAATTTCCTCAAGAACGCTCCAAAAGTTGTAACTTTGTGGATGCACTAATAGATGAATGTATTGAGGAAGTTGACCTTAACATAAGAAATGGCTCTTTAGAACTCGGTCTAGGTGGTGAGGAATGTGAAAACTCGAATGAACCATTTGAAGATCTCCCACCTGAAAAATGTTATTCGGTTAAGGGTAGGAAAGAGGACCTTGATCGTGAGATCAAACCTAAGCCTAAAACCTCGTTAGAGGAACCTCCAAAATTGGAGCTTAAACCCTTACCCAACAACCTGAAATATGTTTTTCTTCAACCTCCCACAGATTTACCCGTTATTATTTCTTCTTTGTTGACAGTTGAACAGGAAGAAAAATTGGTGGAGGTGCTGATGGAACATAAAGGGGCCTTTGGATGGTCAATCCACGACATCAAAGGCATCGACCCCAAAATCTGCACGCATAGGATTTTCCTTGAGGAAGAGATCAAGCCATCTGCCCAACCTCAACGACGGCTCAACCCTAACATGAAAGAGGTGGTAAAAGTCGAGGTCATAAAACTCCTCGACGCAGGTATCATCTTTCCGATTTCTGATAGCCAATGGGTAAGCCCGGTTCAATGCGTGCCCAAAAAAGGGGGAACAACGGTAATGGAAAATGAAAAAGGGGAATTAATCCCAACTAGAAAGGTTACGGGTTGGCGTGTATGCATAGATTATAGGAAATTAAACGAGGCCACCCGTAAAGACCACTTTCCCTTACCATTTATTGATCAAATGTTGGAACGGTTGGCAGGGCACGAATTTTTCTGTACTTTAGATGGGCTATCCGGCTATATGCAAATTCATGTGGACCCTTTGGATCAAGAGAAAATCACATTCACTTGCCCCTATGGGACTTTCGCATATAGGCGGATGCCTTTCGGATTGTGTAATGCTCCTGCCACATTCCAACGTTGTATGATGGCTATGTTTTCTGACATGGTCGAGGAGTTCCTAGAAATTTTCATGGATGATTTTAATGTTGTAGGACCTACTTTCGACCAATGTCTTGAAAACTTGGACCGAGTCTTAGAACGTTGTGAAGATAAGAACTTGGCACTTAATTGGGAAAAGTGCCAGTTCATGGTCCAAAATTGTATAGTTTTAGGACAAAAGGTGTCGGGAAAAGGGATCGAGGTCGATCCGGCAAAAATTGAGGTAATTGAAAAACTGCCACCTCCTGCCAATGTGAAATTGATCAGGAGATTTTTAGGACATGCGGGGTTTTATAGACGGTTCATAAAAGACTTTTCAAAAATTACTAAACCCCTCACTCAATTATTATTGAAAGATGCTGATTTTAATTTTAATGAAGAATGTATGCTTGCATTTAAATTACTGAAAAAGAAATTAATTGAAGCACCCGTTATGGTGAGTCCGGATTGGTCCCTTCCCTTTGAGTTAATGTGCGATGCCAGTGATCTGACTGTAGGAGCCTGTCTTGGGCAGAGGGTAGATAAAAATTTTCGCCCAATCTTCTATGCTAGCAAAACCTTAAATGATGCACAGCAGAATTATTCAATAACTGAAAAGGAATTGCTAGCCGTAGTGTTTGCCTTTGACAAATTTAGATCTTATTTGGTGCTGTCTAAGGTAATTGTTTTTACTGACCATGCAGCCTTGAGATATCTGATGAGCAAGCAGGATGCAAAACCTAGGCTGATCCGTTGGATCTTACTACTCCAAGAATTTGACATCGAGATCAGAGACAAGAAAGGGGTGGAAAACGTGATAGTGGACCACCTATCCAGGTTAGAGTCAGATCAACAATCCTTAGAGCACGAGGCAATCAAGGAGGTATTCCCGGATGAAACGTTATATTCGGTAAAAACTCTCCCCTGGTTTGCAGACATCGCGAACTATAAAGTCGGTAACATTCTTCCTCTTGATTTAGATGCAAACAAAAGACGTAAGTTTTTGTTTGAAAGCAAACAATATTTTTGGGAAGAACCTTATTTATTTCGATTCTGCACCGATGGCATGATTAGGAGATGTATACCTGAGGAGAAGGTGGAGTCAGTGATTAATATGTGCCACTCTAGGGAACCAGGCGGCCACTTTGGGCCAGATAGGATAGTAGCAAAAATCCTCCAAAGTGGGCTTTGGTGGCCACAAATGCATAGTGATGTCAATAGTTATATTAGATATTGTGATGCATGTCAGAGAGTAGGGAATATTTCTAGGAGGAATGAGATGCTTCAACAAGGCATACTCGTCTGTGAGCTCTTTGATGTTTGGGGCATAGACTTTATGGGACCTTTCCCTATGTCACACACCAACCAATACATTCTTGTCGCGGTTGATTATGTCTCTAAATGGGTAGAGGCCGAAGCTTTACCCACAAACGATGCTCGAGTAGTGATAAAATTCCTGAAAAAGAATATCTTTACCAGATTTGGCACCCCCCGGACCATCATTAGTGATGGGGGATCCCATTTCTGCAATAAGCAGTTTGACACGTTGCTCCAAAAGTATGGCGTAGCCCATAGGGTCGCAACACCTTACCATCCTCAGACAAGTGGTCAGGTAGAAGTGTCAAACAGAGAGCTAAAATGCATTCTTGAGAAAACGGTGGGAAATGCTAGGAAAGATTGGAGTCTTAAACTGGACGATGCTCTTTGGGCATACCGGACAGCATTCAAGACTCCCATAGGAATGTCCCCCTACCGTTTAGTTTTCGGGAAATCTTGTCACTTTCCTGTTGAATTAGAGCACAAAGCTTATTGGGCGCTGAAATTTCTAAACTTTGACCCTAAACTTTCAGGTGACCTACGGTTAACACAACTGCATGAACTAGATGAGCTCCGATATAACTCTTACGAGAATGCCAAATTGTATAAAGAACGAACCAAGAGGGTGCACGATAAAAAAGTACAGCGGAAAACCTTCCAAAAAGGCGACCAAGTGCTGCTTTACAACTCCCGATTGAGATTCTTCCCTGGCAAGCTCAAGAGTAGATGGTATGGACCATTCTCAGTTCTTGATGCACATCCCTCCGGTATGGTTGAGATTATGTTGAATGATGGAACCACCCAGAAAGTAAATGGACATCGACTCAAACTTTATCTCGGTAAAGACACATCGGGCGTCCAAATCCTCCGTCTTCAAGATGATCAGTAAGTTGTCTTCTCCACCCTAACTCTTTACACTCGTACTTCATGATTTGTGATGCAATGTTGGAACTTATTGCATGTTTTAGTGTGAGGAGGAGGGGTAGACAAACTTACAAAAATTGTATAAATTTTAAATTTTTGTTGCGTCGTGTCTAGTTTAGTTTAGCGTTTTTAGGTTTTGTTTATGTTTTTGCATGTTTAGGACCTAAAACCGTGAACCTCCTTCGAATCTAAACTTCGTTATTTGTCTTTGAGGGCTGAGAACCGAATCTAAAATTGCATGACAACTAGTTTAGGCGTAGGACACAACTCTTGTATATGTAAAAGCATGAGCTACAGTTTGCATTTAGACCCTACTTTTGAAGAAATGCTAAAATCATTACTTAGGTAGATAACTTAAGAATTGAAGGCATGTGATATTAAACTTGAGTTTGGGGAAAACTGGTAAACACAAAATTGAAACCCAAAGAATTGTGAGCTGAATTTGAGCCTAAGAGCGAACATCAAAAAGCTCCTTTTCTTGACATTTTTGTGTGAATGCTTTGACTTGTGGAAGATTACAGATTTTGCACCTAATACTGTGTTGAACCTACATGCAATGATTTGAGATGATAAACGATGAATCAGCCTCATTAGAATTAATCCTTTTCTTTACCTTATTTTTTCTTTTTCATCAACTCTAGGAAGCCCCTTTGAGCCGACATTTTTGTAGTTTGTAGATTTTTCTTTCGTTCTAACCCGTTTTTGCAAACCACAACTTGGTTCGCTATTTAACCTTTGTTTTTGCAAAGCTCGAAATTGAGCCTTTGCTTTCCTCTAGCGCTTTACCTTTGTTTATGGCATTTCAGTAGCAAGCCAAAAGGCTAAGAAGTGAATGAGCATCACTACCCCAAAAAGAAAAAGAGAAAAACAGAAACAGAAAAAGAAAAGAAAAGAGACGAACAAAAGGGGAAAAACTTCATTCCCCAGTTCCTAAAAATAAAAAACGTCTCAAGAAAACATCCCAAAAGAAAAAAAAAAGGGATGAATAAAAAGCTCAGTCACTTCGTATTTGCTAAAGCCATTTTAACTTTGTTTTTGTAGCGCTAGAACTTTTAACCCTTGTTGTACCTTTAACCCTCTAACCACATTACAACCCCAATTAGAGGCTGTTTTTGATATCATCGGAGTCATATAGCATAGTAGAGGAACTCGGATGAACGTGCAAAATCAACGTAATCCTAAGCAAGAACATAAGCCGAGAGTAAACACTTTAGCCACCAAAATTGTGTGAATGAGTGAACTACCTATGGTGAGGTGTTTTACTTAGCGATCCCCTTAAACTCGTTTAATTGAACATGTGTCCATTTGCTTAAAACTATGACCCATGATAATTGAAATGCGGCTTTTGGATATCGTGTCTCTACTTTGTATTTCCGAATGCATGTAATTACAGATGCTCGAAGTTGTGTCAAGCACCTAGTCAAACCGGGAGGTTTTCTAGCTTGCTTGTGATGGCGGGTTTAGTTTTTAGTTTACTTGGGGACAAGTAAAGTTTTAAGTGCGAGGAGGTTTGATAGGGGTCAAAAACCCCTATCTTTGGGTACGGTTTTAGGATGGGTTTTAGAGTTATTTGGTTAATAAGCGAGCAATACTCGCATTTAAATGCTTTTGTGTGAGTTAGTTAGGAATTGGAAACGTTCTATTTACTTTTCGTCGTTTAGGCTCGTTTTATGATTAATTTAGGCAAATACGGCCGAAATAGCATGCATAATAGAATTCCGTTATCTTTTGAAGCTAATTGGTCCGTCAAAAGTCGCACCAAACAAAGCGTTTGCTCAAAATAAGCGATTGACGGATCAATTTGGCTTTTGGACTAATATTTTCCGGAGTTTTTATGCGTGTGCAGGTGTAAGTTCGGACGAAAAAGGGCATGGAACTCATCAAGCTTGAATCGAGCACGCTTCGGGCGAAAACGCTCGACGAGCAGGGCCCCACGGGCCATTTCTACTCGCCGAGCAGGGCGCCAGGCGCCTGCTCGCCGAGCAGCCTTCCCTGCTCGGCGAGCAGCCCTGCGGGAATTGGTCAAAAAGACCAATTCCGCCCCCACGAAGCCACGTTCGGCCCCACGTCTTCCTACACCAATAAGGACACGAAAATAGGTCAAAACGAGGCACGAGATGCGTCTATAAATAGGATTTTTCCATTGTAATTTAGATATCTTTTTCCTTTGTAATTTTCTTAGCTTTTCACCTTGAGAAATCCTCTCCACCTCCTCCATATCCTTCAAACCTCCATTGAAGACACCTCCGAAGCTCCATTCACCGAGGATTTCTCAAGCTTCATCCTTAAGTCCTAGAAAGACGCCTGCATTGGTAGACAGGTTCCCTGAAAGGGATTTTTCTTCTTTTACATTCTGTCTAGCCTCTGATACATGCTATGAATTCTAGGTTTATTGTAACTTCGTGACAATGTTTCCATCTTTGATATATATTATAGTTCTTGTTTATTCAATTGTTTTGATGTTTTAATCTTGGTCTTATGCTTTGTCTGATTGGTTTAACTCATTCGATAATCCCAAAATTAGGTTGGCACATATTGCGAGCTGAATCTGACCCAGTCAGTGCCTATAGGATTGACAACCCTATAGAAGATTAAGCCCAAATTACTAAGCCTTAGAGCTAGTTTCGGCCTTACAAGGGAATCACGAACTAGGGACTTTAGGAGGATAGGTCGGGTTAATCGCCTTGGACACAAGTGACTTAGTTTCAATTCAATTGTTTAAACATTCTATTTTCATTATCATCGTATCCCTTCATGTTCATTCGGTTAATTGCATTGGTAAAAGATCAATTAGGGGTAGAGTAACTTAGTTAGGCGTAGAATAACTTAGCTAGAATTAGTATAATTCAACCTAGGAGTAGATTAATATAAACAAACCAACTCAAAACCCCCTAAGCCTAGATAACATCCGAGATCGAGTAGCTCGGTACTTGCAGAAATAAATCCTGTGGACGATAACCTGGACTTAAACCAGAAATTTATTACTTGATAACGACGGGGTACACTTATCCCTTAGTGAGGTTTCCCAGAAACCGCATCACTCATCGACTGTGTTCTTGAAATGTATAACATGGCAAGTTCTAGAATTTCAATCTATATGGACATCACTCCAAAAAAAAATTTATTCTGAGCAAAGTTCAGTTTTTTGCTCCGTGTCATGTGTAGGCTCAAGTATACTATCCAGGACTAGGTGTAAATTCGTGCTGTTGTTTCCATGGTTATTTTTTCAAACATTTGAGCATGCCAACTGGAGATCTTTCAAGCTGTGGCTATGAAAATGGATACATAAATATTTTGTCACTTCTAAAATGGTCAATTTGGTGTAAATAATACATGGGGGCAAGTAGTACTAAGTCACACGATTTTCGATCCTATTAGCATGGGAAATATGAGCTAGCAATGACAGCTTCTAGGACAGCAAAGAGCACACTTGAAAAAATTTGATTTGGGCAGCTAAAAACATAAGCCTACGAGTGTAGCGTCATAGTTTCTAGAAATTATGCCCTCCATCCATTTCTCATAAAAATTGTCCCTAAATGAAAAGAACAGACTTACAACAAGTTTTCAAAATGTCAAAATGAACATAAGAAAAAGGGATCACAACACAACTGAGTAAAAAGGAACCACCTCCATCAATCACAAACCAGTAACACGAAGGCATTAAGTAAACATTTAAAAGTGTAGAGTCGAAGAAATTTTACTACCCGTGTTAGAGGTGCTTAGAGCTCTATTGCTGGTTTTGAAATGGGGGTGTGAACCCCACACTTTTGAAGTAGGCGATCTGATTTGCATGAAGTTGTTTGACAACAGTTGACAGCTGGCCAACGACATCAGTCAACCTCTCGAGCCGGCGTAAGTACTCCGGATGTTCCAATGGGGAAAATGGTCTCGGTGGAGGTGCCGAGGTAGACGCTTCAGGATTTTTGTTTGCGAAACGTTTTTCAAAACGTTCACCATAGGGGGCTAGTTCACCTGCATTCACAAAATAGAAAGAACCATCCTCGCCCACACGGATCAAGCGCATAGCATGTAAAGCTGCAATGTCTAGGACAAAGTTATGGCAAGCAATGTGCTTTGTGGTGCTTGTGAGGTCATAATTGCATAAGTGAACAGCAATGCTAATGATTAAATGGCCTAAAAACAGTTGCTTGGGCTCTTTGCATAATTTCCTAAATTTTAAAGCAAGCCAATACCCAAGATTGCATGATTTATTCTCCATCATACACCATAGGAAAAATAGTTCAGACTTAGAAATGACTGTTGTGTCATTGTTCCTAGCAGATGTATTATAGGCCAGTATGCGATGCATATAACGAAGAGCTTCGTTAATTATCAGATTGGCTTTGGAACGGGTTGGTTTAAACCGAATGATGTTTAGTCCAGTCAAGGCCCTATAGATCTCTACATCATCGAATTCCTCAGGGTAGTCACAAAGCATGCTGGTGTATGTAAAGTCATTGATTTTATAACGACTAACCAGTCCTAAGGCCGCACTGAACTTGGCCACAGATAGTGTGTGGTGTGTGCCCATTAACCGAAAAGTGATTGAAGGTGTGTGAAAATCAAAGTCTTTGGCTTTATGGTCAAATTCATAAGTGTTATAGAATTCATGCACAAACTCATCAAACACAGGGTACTGTAAGTCAAAGAATTTCCCCCAACCAATACGATCGACTAACTCGTAAAAAGCATCATACAATTTAAGTTCTTTCAAGGTAATATCGTCCACAGTTCGTTTTTCGACAATTGCTAAGTGTCTAACAGATTCATGCCTTGATGTGTGCTCGGCGTTGTCGAATGTGAGGTCGGTGTTGAATGGGGGAATGGGCGAAACGTAACGGGATTTACCTTTGGCCATTTTTTTTCTTTTCTATGTCTGTGGTTGTCGTTCTTCCTCAGACTCGTCGGAAGAACTGGTGGTCGGAATTTGGTCAGGGTCGTCACTAACTGAAGCTTCGGTGGAATAGGAATCGGACGAAGAGTCATGTGGCAGAGTGGGTGGTTTCTCTGCCGTCGATGGTTGATTCGAAGGTTGGTGACCTATGCGGACCTTCCTCGTGAATCGTGTGGCAATGATCAAAGGCGGTCGAGTTGGCTTGGCGGCGGATGGTGGTTGTTCAGCTGCCTTGGACTTCCTAGCTGGCTGTTTCCGTTTGCTTGTGGAACCTTTGGCCATTGAGTGTTGGTGAGGATTGGGAGTGCAAAGGGTTTTCTATATAATTCATTAAACTCACAATATTTATAGCCAGCTTGTTATGTAATTGTACGTTGTTTACGTTATGAAATTAAGCACGTGGAATTTTGTTCTAAATTTCGAATGATGTTTAGATGAATACACAAACAACCCCCTGAACTTGTCAAATGTTGTAACTGGCCCCTCCAACTTTCACAACTTACCCTTTAAACTTGTCCAATATTAAAACATAACCCCCAAACTGTGTATTAGGCAGATTATTATTTTATATAAATCAGAAGAACCGTTTTCTTCTGTGTATTTTGTTACCGCTCTCTAAGGTCTACAAAGTTTCTCACAAGTCTCTTCTATTTAAGTAGAAGTGCACACTGGTGAGAAAAAACATAGTGTTCTGCATTTTGGGGTTTTAATAGGCTTTTTCAGAGTTTGATGTGATTATAAGAATTTTTAATATACGATTGAAATAATAAGGAACATCAGAAATAACAGAAGGTGTTTATGAATACGTTTATTGACTCAAACGAACAATATCAAAACATTAAAATTTGATGAACCAATACTAATTGTTACTAGTCTACATTTCATTCAACAATTTTCTTCTTTTGAGGACAATTTCTGGAATCATGACGAGTCTGACGACAAATTTTACAGTGGTTCGGATTCTTCCTTATCTTTTTAGTTTGGCCAGAGGACTTTGTTTTCGACCTATCCACGTGATTTATTCTTTTCTTTGTTGCCACAGTCGGACGAACCTTTGTTATGCTAAGACTGGCATCCAAAATAGTATTAGGACACGCTCCTTTATCATGTTGTACATTTTGAGACTTTTCAGCTTCATTAATTTGATCCAATTCCTTATTCAGATCAGATATAACCTTCGTTGCCCTTTCAAATGTTGTTCTCATTCTTGAAGCAAGGTATGATGTTAAACAATTCTGTTTTGATATTTCTCCATACATGATATGTTGATCTGCTTCTAGATGATTGAATTTCCTTTCATTGTCTACAAGCAAATGACCAACATCTTTAGCATCTTTTAGCCAGCGACGATTTACCAAGCAACGAGGTAGCGTCTTTATCTCCATATGCTTCAAACAGACGAAAATATGCCTGCAAGGAATTCCTTTTGCCACCAAACAATTACAACTGCATTCCACATTTTGTACATCTTTAGAAAGCTTAACTCGACGCTTAGTCCCTGAACCCTCATATTGTTTTACGAGCATAATGGTATTATCGGGATCCGTTTCATCGCTTATTCTGAAAATATATTTACTAGATCGATCTATCTCCCTTTTGATCCGTAGGTAAATTTCCCTTGTGAAAATTGAAGAAACTTGTTCCTCCACAGACGGCATAGAAGTTTGTCCCGGCATTGTTTCAGTCATATGTGTTTTGAAGTGCTCTTTCATCTCGGTAAAATGTAGTTGTGACAAAGAATACTCATATTGTCTGAAAAACATCCATAGTGGTATTTTGTTTTCCAAGTCAGCTTTCAATAAAGCATTCATTGATTCACATCTACCTGTCGCTCTAGCACCGCCAAAATAGTGATGTCGAAGAAATGTGTCTGCCCACTGCTTTCTAGTGGCGTGTTGGGCCTGTATCCATGCATTATTATCCAATCCATGTTTTTCTACCATCTCCTCCCATCTTTTCTCCCACTCATCCTCTCCGTAGTACCTAGGTAGTTTCAGGTAATTAAATGAAGCAAATTCAAAAAAAAAAACCTCAATTCCGATAGTTCAATAAACTAAAGATCATAAATAAAATTTATTACCTGAAAATAAACCTTCTCAGCTCTGTATTAAATCCTTGGATGTGAACATGTTGGATTGCATTCTTCAATATGTGCCAAGAGTAAATACGATGTGGAATCCCGGCATGATTGTTTCTAGTGCTTTATTCATTGATTTGCAGCCATCCGTCAACACTGTTTTCGGCTTTTTGCCATCCATGCACTCTAGAAATGTTTGCAAAAGCCAAACATATGATTCTGCGGTCTCATCTTGAAGGAGGGCAACGCCAAAAACACATGTTTTGTCATGATTATTTGATCCCAGTAGAATAACCAATGGCTTACCATACCTGTCATAAGCGTTATAAATACATACATTAGAGATTGTACTAAAGAAATTATTATGAGTTTATTAAGTAATAGAGTCACAACACAAACTTACCTGTTAGTTTTGTAAGTAGCATCAAAAGCCAAACAATCGCCAAACACTTCGTAATCAATTTGGCAACTACCCTCGGACCAGAATAAATTTGTTAGTCTTCTATCATCGTCTGCATTGTACTTGTAGAAGAATTTAACATCTGGTCCTTTTTTTGATTCAAGAAAACAAATTGCTATTTGGGTGTCCGAATCATCCCAAGTTGAATACTTTTTTGCAATTCCCTTATACAGATCACTCTTGAGATGCCCAACTTTATACCAAGCATTACTAAGTTCAGTTTGGTATTTATAAATATGAGTTGTCCTGATTCCAGCCCTTTTCATTGCTAGTGCTTGCTCCCTTACCGAATCACTGACTTTTCTGTTAGATCTCAAGAATGCCTTTTCACTGAATCTTGCAAGTGTGTGGTTATGGTGGTCATTGAAGGACTTAACAAACCAATTACTACTTTTTGGAGATAGTTTCACCATAAAGGATGCCTTACAACCGGTTCTTGTTATCGGGCGTACTTCTGTGGTTCTATTTTCAAGATTGCAATATTTCGCCTCTCTTTGACCCTCGCATGAACACACCCAACTTCGAGTGGTTATAATACCATTTGTGTTTGGCCTTTTCAATTTTTTTCTAACACTGAACCCCATCATTTTTTAATACAACATGTAAAAAGATTCGGCTTGTTCCATACTTACAAATATTTTATTGGCAAAGTCTGACTCTTGTATTTGTATTACTTTTTTGTCGATACCTAAAAATTCCAGTAAGCGATTCCACTGTGTAATGTCTTCTCCGGTACATCCGTCCACCTCATCATGATCTATTATTTGGTTTTCATGTTCATCTTCATTAATCGTATCTTCATGTTCATCTTCATTCTCGTCATGGTCTGCGTGAATTTGTTCGGATGTGCTGCCCATCTTTACAAGAGAACTGTACAATAAATATGCAAGACGATTCTGATTTACAAAGGAATGAATATGAAGATGGAGATGGACAAGTAGAACGGATTATATGTAAATTGAACATGGAGATGGACTTTAGTTTAGTTTTTTGGTCCAAACATTAAATATATTGACTTGGTATATGTGTTTTTTAATATATCAATTCTTATTAGCCAATCATTACATGAGAGAGAATTTTATTTTTTTAAGTCAACAAATGTGAATTCATTAATTTGACTCTTGAGTTTCTTTATATTTTTACAATGAATAAACCGTTTTCTCCTTATATTTTTAAAAATTACCTACTTCCGTTAAAGTCTTATGTATTTTTCCGCGAATAAATTACAATACGATTTGAGAATCTAATAAAAGAGACTTACTCTGACTCGGACAATGTATTTATTCGAAAATAAATTACATTAGGGATGTGCAAAAAATAAAATAATACTCCATCCATTCCTTTTTATAAGTCATTCTAGGTTGTTCCACACAGATTAAGAAATATAATTAATATGGAGAGAAAATAATGATTTTACATTGTGGAACTAAATTTTTTATCTCTCTTGTCACTATTGGAGAATAAGTATTGCAATATTAAAAAACACATGAACAAGACAAAAAATTTAATGCTTGGACCGGAAAACTAACTAAAAGTTCTTGGAAAACTAGAAAGACTTATATTTTGGAAAAAAACTCAATTGCTAGGATGACTTATAAAAAGCAATGGAGGGAGAAATAGTAATTGAATTCCAACTATGAAAACATTTACAATGTGCAGATTCCGCGGATTGAACCTGGTCTGGTTCAGTCAGGGAACACCATACCCAACCGTTCAGCTACAAGCAACTTCTGCTCCGTTTGAATCATAATGACCTACTTCCGTTAAGGTGCAACGTATTTTTCCGCAAATAAATTACAATGCGATTTGAGAATCTAATAGAAGAGACTTACTCTTACTCGGACAAGACCCTGCTTATGTTCGAAGGAACTAAACATTGATCCATTAATCATTCTAACAAACACGTTGCTTAGTTCGAGATTCTAAATATTACGTCACAGTTAGTTAACGAATTACTTTACGCTACGTATTACAAGCTCGCGTCGATTATTCGGCTCCCACTGTTGTCGACGTTCACAACTCATTGGGATTCTGTTTGAATCACAATGACCTACTTCCGTTAGAGTGCAACGTATTTTTCCGCAAATAAATTACAATGCGATTTGAGAATCTAATACAAGAGACTTACTCTTACTCGGACAAGACCCTGCTTGTGTTCGAAGGAACGAAACATTGATCCATTAATCATTCTAACAAACACGTTGCTTAGTTTGAGATTCTAAATATTACGTCACAGTTAGTTAACGAATTACTTTACGCTGCGTATTACAAGCTCGCGTCAATTATTCGGCTCCCACTATTGTCGAGCTTCACAACTCATTGGGATTCCGTTTGAATCACAATGACCTACTTCCTTTAGAGTGCAACGTATTTTTCCGCAAATAAATTACAATGCGATAAGAGAATCTAATAGAAGAAACTTACTCTTACTCGGACGAGACCATGCTTGTGTTCGAAGGAACTAAACATTGATCCATTAATCATTCTAACAAACACGTTGCTTAGTTCGAGATTCAATATATTACGTCAGAGTTAGTTAACGAATTACTTTACGTTACGTATTACAATCTCGCGTCGATTATTCGGCTCCCACTGTTGTCGAGGTTCACAACTCATTGGGATTCCATTTGAATCGCAATGACCTACTTCCGTTAGAGTGCAACGTATTTTTCCGCAAATAAATTACAATGCGATTTGAGAATCTAATAGAAGAGACTTACTCTTACTCGGACAAGACCGTGCTTGTGTTCGAAGGAACTAAACATTGATCCATTAATCATTCTAACAAACACGTTGCTTAGTTCGAGATTCTAAATATTACGTCACAGTTAGTTAACGAATTACTTTACGCTACGTATTACAAGCTCGCGTCGATTATTGGGCTCCCACTATTGTCGAGCTTCACAACACATTGGGATTCCGTTTGAATCACAATGACCTACTTCCGTTAGAGTGCAACGTATTTTTCCGCAAATAAATTACAATGCGATTTGAGAATCTAATAGAAGAGACTTACTCTTACTCGGACAAGACCCTGCTTGTGTTCGAAGGAACTAAACATTGATCCATTAATCATTCTAACAAACACGTTGCTTAGTTTGAGATTCTAAATATTATGTCACAGTTAGTTATCGAATTACTTTACACGTCGTATTACAAGCTCGCGTCGATTATTCAGCTCCCACTGTTGTCGAGGTTCACAACTCATTGGGATTCCGTTTGAGTCACAATGACCTACTTCCGTTAGAGTGCAACGTATTTTTCCGCAAATAAATTACAATGCGATTTGAGAATCTAATAGAAGAGACTTACTCTTACTCGGACAAGACCCTGCTTGTGTTCGAAGGAACTAAACATTGATCCATTAATCATTCTAACAAACACGTTGCCTAGTTCGAGATTCTAAATATTACGTCACAGTTAGTTAACGAATTACTTTACGCTACGTATTAAAATCTCGCGTCGATTATTCGGCTCCCACTGTTGTCGAGCTTCATAACTTATTGGGATTCCGTTTGAATCACAATGACCTACTTTCGTTAGAGTGCAACATATTTTTCCGCAAATAAATTACAATGCGATTTGAGAATCTAATAGAAGAGACTTACTCTTACTCGAACAAGACCCTGCTTGTGTTCGAAGGAACTAAACATTGATCCATTAATCATTCTAACAAACACGTTGCTTAGTTCGAGATTCTAAATATTACGTCACAGTTAGTTAACGAATTACTTTACGCTACGTATTACAATCTCGTGTCGATTATTCAGCTCTCACTGTTGCCGAGCTTCACAACTCATTTGGAGTCCGTTTGAATCACAATGACCTACTTCCTTTAGAGTGCAACGTATTTTTCCGCAAATAAATTACAATGCGATTTGAGAATCTAATAGAAGAAACTTACTCTTACTCGGACAAGACCCTGCTTGTGTTCGAAGGAACTAAACATTGATCCATTAATCATTCTAACAAACACGTTGCTTAGTTCGAGATTCTATATATTACGTCACAGTTAGTTAACGAATTACTTTACGTTACGTATTACAATCTCGCGTCGATTATTCGACTCCCACTGTTGTCGAGCTTCACAACTCATTGTGATTCCGTTTGAATCACAATGACCTACTTCCGTTAGAGTGCAACGTATTTTTCTGCAAATAAATTACAATGCGATTTGAGAATCTAATAGAAGAGACTTACTCTTACTCGGACAAGACCCTGCTTGTGTTCGAAGGAAATAAACATTGATCCATTAATCATTCTAACAAACACGTTGCTTAGTTCGAGATTCTAAATATTACGTCACAGTTAGTTAACGAATTACTTTACGCTGCGTATTACAAGCTCGCGTGGATTATTCGGCTCCCACTATTGTCGAGCTTCAAAACTCATTGGGATTCCATTTGAATCACAATGACCTACTTCCTTTAGAGTGCAACGTATTTTTCTGCAAATAAATTACAATGCGATAAGAGAATCTAATAGAAGAAACTTACTCTTACTCGGACGAGACCCTACTTGTGTTCGAAGGAACTAAACATTGATCCATTAATCATTCTAACAAACACGTTGCTTAGTTCGAGATTCTATATTACGTCACAATTAGTGAACGAATTACTTTACGTTACGTATTATAATATCGCGTCGATTATTCGGCTCCCACTGTTGTCGAGGTTCACAACTCATTAGGATTCCGTTTGAATCACAATGACCTACTTCCGTTAGAGTGCAACGTATTTTTCCGCAAATAAATTACAATGCGATTTGAGAATCTAATACAAGAGACTTACTCTTACTCGGACAAGACCCTGCTTGTGTTCGAAGGAACGAAACATTGATCCATTAATCATTCTAACAAACACGTTGCTTAGTTTGAGATTCTAAATATTACGTCACAGTTAGTTAACGAATTACTTTACGCTGCGTATTACAAGCTCGCGTCAATTATTCGGCTCCCACTATTGTCGAGCTTCACAGCTCATTGGGATTCCGTTTGAATCACAATGACCTACTTCCTTTAGAGTGCAACGTATTTTTCCGCAAATAAATTACAATGCGATAAGAGAATCTAATAGAAGAAACTTACTCTTACTCGGACGAGACCCTGCTTGTGTTCGAAGGAACTAAACATTGATCCATTAATCATTCTAACAAACACGTTGCTTAGTTCGAGATTTAATATATTACGTCACAGTTAGTTAACGAATTACTTTACGTTACCTATTACAATCTCGCGTCGATTATTCGGCTCCCACTGTTGTCGAGGTTCACAACTCATTGGGATTCCATTTGAATCGCAATGACCTACTTCCGTTAGAGTGCAACGTATTTTTCCGCAAATAAATTACAATGCGATTTGAGAATCTAATAGAAGAGACTTACTCTTACTCGGACAAGACCGTGCTTGTGTTCGAAGGAACTAAACATTGATCCATTAATCATTCTAACAAACACGTTGCTTAGTTCAAGATTCTAAATATTACGTCACAGTTAGTTACCGAATTACTTTACGCTACGTATTACAAGCTCGCGTCGATTATTGGGCTCCTACTATTGTCGAGCTTCACAACACATTGGGATTCCGTTTGAATCACAATGACCTACTTCCGTTAGAGTGCAACGTATTTTTCCGCAAATAAATTACAATGCGATTTGAGAATCTAATAGAAGAGACTTACTCTTACTCGGACAAGACCCTGCTTGTGTTCGAAGGAACTAAACATTGATCCATTAATCATTCTAACAAACACGTTGCTTAGTTTGAGATTCTAAATATTATGTCACAGTTAGTTATCGAATTACTTTACACGTCGTATTACAAGCTCGCGTCGATTATTCAGCTCCCACTGTTGTCGAGGTTCACAACTCATTGGGATTCCGTTTGAGTCACAATGACCTACTTCCGTTAGAGTGCAACGTATTTTTCTGCAAATAAATTACAATGCGATTTGAGAATCTAATAGAAGAGACTTACTCTTACTCGGACAAGACCCTGCTTGTGTTCGAAGGAACTAAACATTGATCCATTAATCATTCTAACAAACACGTTGCCTAGTTCGAGATTCTAAATATTACGTCACAGTTAGTTAACGAATTACTTTACGCTACGTATTAAAATCTCGCGTCGATTATTCGGCTCCCACTGTTGTCGAGCTTCATAACTTATTGGGATTCCGTTTGAATCACAATGACCTACTTTCGTTAGAGTGCAACATATTTTTCCGCAAATAAATTACAATGCGATTTGAGAATCTAATAGAAGAGACTTACTCTTACTCGAACAAGACCCTGCTTGTGTTCGAAGGAACTAAACATTGATCCATTAATCATTCTAACAAACACGTTGCTTAGTTCGAGATTCTAAATATTACGTCACAGTTAGTTAACGAATTACTTTACGCTACGTATTACAATCTCGTGTCGATTATTCAGCTCTCACTGTTGCCGAGCTTCACAACTCATTTGGAGTCCGTTTGAATCACAATGACCTACTTCCTTTAGAGTGCAACGTATTTTTCCGCAAATAAATTACAATGCGATTTGAGAATCTAATAGAAGAAACTTACTCTTACTCGGACAAGACCCTGCTTGTGTTCGAAGGAACTAAACATTGATCCATTAATCATTCTAACAAACACGTTGCTTAGTTCGAGATTCTATATATTACGTCACAGTTAGTTAACGAATTACTTTACGTTACGTATTACAATCTCGCGTCGATTATTCGACTCCCACTGTTGTCGAGCTTCACAACTCATTGGGATTCCGTTTGAATCACAATGACCTACTTCTGTTAGAGTGCAACGTATTTTTCCGCAAATAAATTACAATGCGATTTGAGAATCTAATAGAAGAGACTTACTCTTACTCGGACAAGACCCTGCTTGTGTTCGAAGGAACTAAACATTGATCCATTAATCATTCTAACAAACACGTTGCTTAGTTCGAGATTCTAAATATTACGTCACAGTTAGTTAACGAATTACTTTACGCTGCGTATTACAAGCTCGCGTCGATTATTCGGCTCCCACTATTGTCGAGCTTCACAACTCATTGGGATTCCATTTGAATCACAATGACCTACTTCCTTTAGAGTGCAACGTATTTTTCTGCAAATAAATTACAATGCGATAAGAGAATCTAATAGAAGAAACTTACTCTTACTCGGACGAGACCCTACTTGTGTTCGAAGGAACTAAACATTGATCCATTAATCATTCTAACAAACACGTTGCTTAGTTCGAGATTCTATATATTACGTCACAATTAGTGAACGAATTACTTTACGTTACGTATTATAATATCGCGTCGATTATTCGGCTCCCACTGTTGTCGAGGTTCAAAACTCATTGGGATTCCGTTTGAATCACAATGACCTACTTCCGTTAGAGTGCAACGTATTTTTCCGCAAATAAATTACAATGCGATTTGAGAATCTAATACAAGAGACTTACTCTTACTCGGACAAGACCCTGCTTGTGTTCGAAGGAACGAAACATTGATCCATTAATCATTCTAACAAACACGTTGCTTAGTTTGAGATTCTAAATATTACGTCACAGTGATTTAACGAATTACTTTACGCTGCGTATTACAAGCTCGCGTCAATTATTCGGCTCCCACTATTGTCGAGCTTCACAGCTCATTGGGATTCCGTTTGAATCACAATGACCTACTTCCGTTAGAGTGCAACATATTTTTCCACAAATAAATTACAATGCGATTTGAGAATCTAATAGAAGAGACTTACTCTTACTCGGATAAGACCCTGCTTGTGTTTGAAGGAACTAAACATTGATCCATTAATCATTCTAACAAACACGTTGCTTAGTTCGAGATTCTAAATATTACGTCACAGTTAGTTAACGAATTACTTTACGTTACATATTACAAGCTCGTGTCAATTATTCGGCTCCCACTGTTGTCGAGCTTCACAACTCATTGAGATTCCGTTTGAATCACAATGACCTACTTCCGTTAGAGTGCAATGTATTTTTCCGTAAATAAATTACAATGCGATTTGAGAATCTAATAGAAGAGACTTACTCTTACTCGGACAAGACCCTGCTTGTGTTCAAAGGAACTAAACATTGATCCATTAATCATTCTAACAAACACCTTGCTTAGTTTGAGATTCTAAATATTACGTCACAGTTAGTTAACGAATTACTTTATGCTGCGTATTACAAGCTCGCGTCGATTATTCGGCTCCCACTGTTGTCGAGGTTCAAAACTCATTGGGATTCCGTTTGAATCACAATGACCTACTTCCGTTAGAGTGCAACGTATTTTTCCACAAATAAATTACAATGCGATTTGAGAATCTAGTAGAAGAGACTTACTCTTACTCGGACAAGACCCTGCTTGTGTTCGAAGGAACTAAACATTGATCCAATAATCATTCTAACAAACACGTTGCTTAGTTTGAGATTCTAAATATTACGTCACAGTTAGTTAACGAATTACTTTACGCTATGTATTACAAGCTCGCGTCGATTATTCGGCTCCCACTGTTGTCGAGCTTCATAACTCATTGGGATTCCGTTTGAATCACAATGACCTACTTCCGTTAGAGTGCAACGTATTTTTCCGCAAATAAATTACAATGCGATTTGAGAATCTAATAGAAGAGACTTACTCTTACTCGAACAAGACCCTGCTTGTGTTCGAAGGAACTAAACATTGATCCATTAATCATTGTAACAAACACGTTGCTTAGTTCGAGATTCTAAATATAACGTCACGGTTAGTTAACGAATTACTTTACGCTACGTATTACAAGCTCGTGACGATTATTCGGCTCTCACTGTTGTTGAGCTTCACAACTCATTGGGATTCCGTTTGAATCACAATGACCTAGTTCCTTTAGAGTGCAACGTATTTTTCCGCAAATAAATTACAATGCGATTTAAGAATCTAATAGAAGAAACTCACTCTTACTCGGACAAGACCCTGCTTGTGTTCGAAGGAACGAAACATTGATCCATTAATCATTCTAACAAACACGTTGCTTAATTTGAGATTCTATATATTACATCACAGTTAGTTAACGAATTACTTTACGTTACGTATTACAATCTCGCGTCGATTATTCGGCTCCCACTGTTGTCGAGCTTCACAACTCATTGGGATTCCGTTTGAATCACAATGACCTACTTCCGTTAGAGTGCAACGTATTTTTCCGCAAATAAATTACAATGCGATTTCAGAATCTAATAGAAGAGACTTACTCTTACTCGGACAAGACCCTGCTTGTGTTCGAAGGAACTAAACATTGATCCATTAATCATTCTAACAAACATGTTGCTTAGTTCGAGATTCTAAATATTACGTCACAGTTAGTTAACGAATTACTTTACGCTACGTATTACAAGCTCGGGTCGATTATTCGGCTCCCACTGTTGTCGAGCTTCACAACTGATTGTGATTCCGTTTGAAGCGCAATGACCTACTTCCGTTAGAGTGCAACGTATTTTTCCGCAAATAAATTACAATGCGATTTGAGAATCTAATTGAAGAGACTTACTCTTACTCGAACAAGACCCTGCTTGTGTTCGAAGGAACTAAACATTGATCCATTAATCATTGTAACAAACACGTTGCTTAGTTCGAGATTCTAAATATAACGTCACGGTTAGTTAACGAATTACTTTACGCTACGTATTACAAGCTCATGTCGATTATTCGGCTCTCACTGTTGTTGAGCTTCACAACTCATTGGGATTCCGTTTGAATCACAATGACCTAGTTCCTTTAGAGTGCAACGTATTTTTCCGCAAATAAATTACAATGCGATTTGAGAATCTAATAGAAGAAACTCACTCTTACTCGGACAAGACCCTGCTTGTGTTCGAAGGACCTAAACATTGATCCATTAATCAGTCTAACAAACACGTTGCTTAGTTTGAGATTCTATATATTACATCACAGTTAGTTAACGAATTACTTTACGTTACGTATTACAATCTCGCGTCTACTATTCGGCTCCCACTGTTGTCGAGCTTCACAACTCATTGGGATTCCGTTTGAATCACAATGACCTACTTCCGTTAGAGTGCAACGTATATTTCCGCAAATAAATTACAATGCGATTTCAGAATCTAATAAAAGAGACTTACTCTTACTCGGACAAGACCCTGCTTGTGTTCGAAGGAACTAAACATTGATCCATTAATCATTCTAACAAACATGTTGCTTAGTTCGAGATTCTAAATATTACGTCACAGTTAGTTAACGAATTACTTTACGCTACGTATTACAAGCTCGGGTCGATTATTCGGCTCCCACTATTGTCGAGCTTCACAACTGATTGGGATTCTGTTTGAAGCGCAATGACCTACTTCCGTTAGAGTGCAACGTATTTTTCCGCAAATAAATTACAATGCGATTTGAGAATCTAATTGAAGAGACTTACTCTTACTCGGACAAGATCCTGCTTGTGTTCGAAGGAACTAAACATTGATCCATTAATCATTCTAACAAACACGTTGCTTAGTTTGAGATTCTAAATATTACGTCACAGTTAGTTAACGAATTACTTTACGCTACGTATTATAAGCTCGCGTCGATTATTCGGCTCCCACTGTTGTCGAGCTTCACAACTCATTGGGATTCCGTTTGAATCACAATGACCTACTTCCGTTAGAGTGCAACGTATTTTTCCGCAAATAAATTACAATGCGATTTGAGAATCTAATAGAAGAGTCTTACTCTTACTCGGACAAGACCCTGCTTGTTCTCGATGGAGCTAAACATTGATCCATTAATCATTCTAACAAACACATTGCTTAGTTCGAGATTCTAAATATTACGTCACAGTTAGTTAACGAATTACTTTACGCTACGTATTACAAGCTCGCGTCGATTATTCGGCTCCCACTGTTGTCGAGCTTCACAACACATTGGGATTCCGTTTGAATCACAATGACCTACTTTCGTTAGAGTTCAACGTATTTTTCCGCAAATAAATTACAATGCGATTTGAGAATCTACTAGAAGAGACTTACTCTTACTCGGACAAGACCCTACTTGTGTTCGAAGGAACTAAACATTGATCCATTAATCATTCTAACAAACACGTTGCTTAGTTCGAGATTCTAAATATTACGTCATAGTTAGTTAACGAATTACTTTATGCTACGTATTACAAGCTCACGTCGATTATTCGGCTCCCACAGTTGTCGAGCTTCACAACTCATTGGGATTTTATACTCCTTCATTTGTATTCCGTTTATATTATTTCTATTTTTCGTGATTGTTAATGAATTTATACTACTTGATTTTAATTCTATTCTATAGATAGAAAATTAATTAATCTCCAAAATAGTCCAATGTATTTATTCGAAAATAAATTAAATTAGCGGTGTGCCAAAAAAAAAAATAATAATTGAATTCCAACTATGAAAACGTTTACTACATGCAGAATCTGCGGATTGAACCTGATCTGGTTTAGTCAGGGAACGCCATACCCAATCGTTCAGCTACAAGCAACTTCTGCTCCTTTTCTCAATCGTATAGATTATTTACTATAGAACGAAACCCTCCCTCCCACACAAAGAGTGCGGATTGTAAGCCACATATCCGAATTATATCTTCCTCACCCGTTTTTTTTATACCAACACATGCATTTATTGCAGCTAATAAATTACTTATTTCCTATATTCCCTCATCACAAAATTTGATGCATGTTGGGATCCACAATTGTCCTAAAGCTTTTAAAGGGAATTAAAATAAGTACTTCATCCAAATTACTACTACTACTTTTGTGAATGGTTTTTTTTTTTTTTTGCTATAAAAAAAATTCTGCTGTGTTGATTATTCTATCCTTACTTCACTACTAAATCAGTTTCTAACGAAATCATACTAGTATTCTATTTTTATAGCTGGAATAATGATAAGCCACAGACGTATGTTGTCGAGCTTCACAACTCATTGGGATTCCGTTTGAATCACAATGACCTACTTCCGTTAGAGTGCAACGTATTTTTTCGCAAATAAATTACAATGCGATCTGAGAATCTAATAGAAGAGACTTACTCTTACTCGGACAAGACCCTGCTTGTGTTCGAAGGAACTAAACATTGATCCATTAATCATTCTAACAAACACGTTGCTTAGTTCGAGATTCTAAATATTACGTAATAGTTAGTTAACGAATTACTTTACGCTACGTATTACAAGCTCACGTCGATTATTCGGCTCCCACTGTTGTCGAGCTTCACAACTCATTGGGATTCCGTTTGAATCACAATGACCTACTTCCGTTAGAGTGCAACGTATTTTTCCGCAAATAAATTACAATGCGATTTGAGAATCTAATAGAAGAGACTTACTCTTACTCGGACAAGACCCTGCTTGTGTTCGAAGGAACTAAACATTGATCCATTAATCATTCTAACAAACACGTTGCTTAGTTCGAGATTCTAAATATTACGTCACAGTTAGTTAACGAATTACTTTACGCTATGTATTACAAGCTCATGTCGATTATTCGGCTCCCACTGTTATCGAGCTTCACAACTCATTGGGATTCCGTTTGAATCACAATGACCTACTTCCGTTAGAGTGCAACGTATTTTTCCGCAAATAAATTACAATGCGATTTGAGAATCTAATAGAAGAGACTTACTCTTACTCGGACAAGACCCTGCTTGTGTTCGAAGGAACTAAACATTGATCCATTAATCATTCTAACAAATACGTTGCTTAGTTTGAGATTCTATATATTACATCACAGTTAGTTAACGAATTACTTTATGTTACGTATTACAATCTCGCGTCGATTATTCGGCTCCCACTGTTGTCGAGCTTCATAACTCATTGGGATTCCGTTTGAATCACAATGACCTACTTCCTTTAGAGTGCAACGTATTTTTCCGCAAATAAATTACAATGCGATTTGAGAATCTAATAGAAGAGGCTTACTCTTACTCGGACAAGACCCTGCTTGTGTTCGAAGGAACTAAACATTGATCCATTAATCATTCTAACAAACACGTTGCTTAGTTCGAGATTCTAAATATTACGTCACAGTTAGTTAACGAATTACTTTACGCTACGTATTACAAGCTCACGTCGATTATTCGGCTCCCACTGTTGTCGAGCTTCACAACTCATTGGGATTCCGTTTGAATCACAATGACCTACTTCCGTTAGAGTGCAACGTATTTTTCCGTAAATAAATTACAATGCGATTTGAGAATCTAATAGAAGAGACTTACTCTTACTCGGACAAGACCCTGCTTGTGTTCGAAGGAACTAAACATTGATCCATTAATCATTCTAACAAACACGTTGCTTAGTTTGAGATTCTATATATTACATCACAGTTAGTTAACGAATTACTTTATGTTACGTATTACAATCTCGCGTCGATTATTCGGCTCCCACTGTTGTCGAGCTTCACAACTCATTGGGATTCCGTTTGAATCACAATGACCTACTTCCTTTAGAGTGCAACGTATTTTTCCGCAAATAAATTACAATACGATTTGAGAATCTAATAGAAGAGACTTACTCTTACTCGGAGAAGACCCTGCTTGTGTTCGAAGGAACTAAACATTGATCCATTAATCATTCTAACAAACACGTTGCTTAGTTCGAGATTCTAAATATTACGTCATAGTTAGTTAAGGAATTACTTTACTCTACGTATTACAAGCTCGCGTCGATTATTCGGCTCCCACTGTTGTCGAGCTTCACAACTCATTGGGATTTTATACTCCTTCATTTGTATTCCGTTTATATTATTTCTATTTTTCATGATTGTTAATGAATTTATACTACTTGATTTTAATTCTATTCTATAGATTGAAAATTAATTAATCTCCAAAATAGTCCAATGTATTAATTCGAAAATAAATTAAATTAGGGATGTGCCAAAAAAAATAATAATAATAAAAATTGAATTCCAACTATGAAAACATTTACTACATGCAGAATCCGCGGATTGAACTTGGTCCGGTTTAGTCAGGGAACGCCATACCCAACTGTTCAGCTACAAGCAACTTCTGCTCCTTTTCTCAATCGTATAGATTATTTACTATAGAACGAAACTCTCCCTCCTACACAAAGAGTGCGGATTGCAAGCCATATATCCGAACTTTATCTTCCTCACCCCCTTTTTTTATTGTAGTCCAAAAATATTCATTTTCCAAATGAAATAAAAAAATTGAACACATCAAATGTTGACTTAAATCTCTAAAAAATCACAAAAAAACGACTAACAATTACCTAAATGGTTTTAGAAGTGACAATTCCGTTTCCATTTTTTTAAATTTCCTTGAAGAACTCGTTTTCTTTTTGCATTCAATTAGTTTTTATTCATTTTTTTATTAATTTTATTTTTCAACATGGTTCATTATAACTCGAATATTTCTAATATGGAAAAAAAATGTTTTAAAAAAGTAGAAAAAAAGTAAACAAACCGTTCATATACAAAGGTCATTAAAAAAAGTAGAAAAAAATAATAAACAAACCTGTGTCTTGCTTTGGTTTAATAGTTGTTCTATTTTCAAGATGGTTTAGCTATAATGATATTTTGGCTGCCAATGCAAGGATTGATTTGGAATAGAATTTGAAAGGGTTTTTATTTCTCTATAAATAGTCTTCATTCTTCAAAATAATATACTACACTATATCCGTAACAATAAAGATGAAAATAATTAACATAAGCTCTTCAAATGATCAAACTACAATCGATAAATCCATAAGTGATAGTTTTTCTCCATTTCTTTTCAAAGATGAGGAAGTTACATCACCGGAACCGAAGCTAAAGACGGATAGGAAGGATAAGGGAGTAGCGGGCACTTATCTGGGAAAGAGAAAAATGGAGGATTTCAGTGAAGATAAATCTGATTGTCCATCGAAGAAGCTTTTTTCGACAACTATGGGGATAGTGAAGCGTATAAGCGATATTCTGGTTCAAAGTATGATGAAACCCTTAGAATGGCTGAGGAAATGCTACAGAATGACGATGATACAAAGAGCATTATAAACACAATGCATGATCTTGCTCAATCATTGTATGTGATGCAGATGTCCGTGGCAAACTTCTTTAGTGCCCAGAAGACCAAGTTGGAAGAACGTGAGAAAAGGCTCGAGGCTGGGGAGTGTAGCTTGAGAACCAGAATGTACAGATGGAGTAATAAGGTGGTTGATGATGATAAGTTGGGCAAGTTGAATAATGATGATAAGATCGATTTGGGTGATGAGGAAGAGTGGGAGAAGCTCATGCAGGGATTTGCAATAAATGAAGGAATTGATAATGAATTATCATAATATCCACTGCTGTTAGATTATGCAATTTTTTTCTGGTCCGGTTTGTCATTTATTCCCTTTAAATTTAAGACTCATGTTTCGTTTAATTTTCTAATGGAATTATCATTTCAAACATTTTATATTTATAAGCTGAAGTTTTTGTATTCGAAACCGTTTTCTCATACATATTTTTTGTTATGGTTAAAAAAATATATTCAATGGTGTTCCAATGTGTGAAATAAATTAAGTACATGGAATAATTTGTCATTTAAAAGACATACATTAAACGCGTTCCTTTTTCGCGTTTAGACATTCAACAACTCAAGAACTTCCCCCCCCTTTCAGGACATTTGTTTACTGCTATAAACCCTAATCACTTCAAAATCCGTACGGAATTCATCTTTCGCTTCGATCATTCTGTCCTTCTTTCCTCCTTGTTAGTTCTCCCTCATTATTTCCTTTGACAGATTTACAATACAAATCGTTAATCTTACAAATGGAGAACAAGAGAAAAGGTCGTAACAGTGGAACACGAAGCAATAAGAAGACGAAAGTTGACTACGATGTGGAAACTGGGTATCTAAGGTTTAATACGGCTAAACTTGATGGCATGCCTATTCTAAAAGGTATGTATGTTGATTTGGAATCTCTAAACAAGATTAAATTTGATGTTTCTGATTGGATTGATGCATTACAACTGAGGATGTTATTGACTGTCAAAGAACCTACCTATGATAAATTGGTTTGGGAGTTTTATAAGAACATAAGACGAAATAGGAATTCTACTGAGTTGCATTCAAGTGTTAGGAATGTGGAAATTAAATTTGATTGTACATTGTTAGAAACATTGTTTGGTTTGAAAGATGATGCAAATGGTTTTTGTGTCAAAAACCCGTCTGACAAGTCTATTCTGTGGGATGGGTACGATGATAGCTCTTTCAAAGCATGTATTTTAGAGAAAGATGCTAAACGGTTCTGTGGGGTAAATTTGAAAGCTTTTGCCAAATTTATGAATATAGTAATTATAAAAAACTTGTTGCCTAAACATAGCAGTCGGGATAACTGTAGCATTGCTGAGAGGATAGTTATGTGGCATTTGTTCAACAATAAGCCTATGAATTTTGCACAACAAATAATTTACAACATCTTGAATAGGCATAGAGCAGGGAAAAAGGAACGAAAGAAAGATGCCCATCTCCCGCATGGTAATTTGCTAACTGTGATTTTTAAGCACTTCAAAGTTCATATGACAGTTAACGACAAAGTGTCCAATAGTATACGTACTATCAATGCTCGATACTGGCTACGTTTAGCCAACTTGACCGAAAGGAGAGGATGGATTTTGTCAAAATTTGTCGATGTAGGAACTGATTGAGTGCTTTATGACAAAAGCATAGTGTTAAATGATGTGGAAAATGAGGAAGATGAGATGAGGATATGAATGATCATTTTGTTGGAACTGATGCTGATGATGGTGTTGGGAACGTTGGAGGAACTGGCCGGCCATCAGATGATAAGGATAATTATCAATATGTGAATGAGGAATTACCCTGTGAGAATGAGCAATCTATGGAAAAATATGCTTCAGTCGAAAACGACCAAATAGAGAAAGAAACTCGGTTGGAGCATGTGGTTGAGGAATGCAGAGTACTTGAGGAGTTGCCTTTATCAACTCATTCAATCAAAAAACTGCTTATACTGGATTTAAATGGACTGATTTTCGGTTCTTCAACCCGTGCCCTGCGGCCACATTTCATTCCATTTTTAAAATTCTGCTTTGAACATTTTGACTTGGCACTTTGGTCGTAAAAAATGAGGTGTGATGATCAACTTGGTCAATGTTTTTTATCTTCGTATACTTCCAGTCCATTCATTCATCTATATTCCCTATTTTTTTTTGTTTTTCTGTTTTCCAAGGCACAATATGAATAGAGTACTCGGATCTTTCAAAACAGCCGGAGATATCTACAAAAAACTCAAGTTTATTTGGGTTAGACATCGTTCATTCCTATTATTATCATTTCTTTTCATAATCGTTTCATAGAATGTTTTTTAATTTGCAGGATCAGGACAAATGCATAGTAACGAATGTCATCACTAACACACATTCAGAAAAACCAATAATGTTTAAGGATTTGCGAGCTGTTTGGGCAGCCTATCCAGAATATAATGCCTCAAACACATTATTAATTGATGATAGTCCCTATAAAGCATTCCTGAATTATGTAAGTGTATCCATCGTAGTATAGTTAACTGGCATTGTCGATGATTTAATTTTTTATTTTTTCGAAATGTGCAGGAATACAATTTCCTCTTTCCACGGACATATTCAGGAAATGAACTAGATGACAATTTCCTAGGTGAAGTTTATGTCAATTATATCTGTAGTAATCTTCATAACCCAACCAAAATGTAATTATTCAACTGATGTAACACGAAAAAATTGCAGATACAAACGGACCTTTTATACGATACCTGAAGGCACTTGCGATTGCTGATGACGTTGCTACGTTCATTAAAGGGAATCGCTTTGGAAAAAGTGCACTTTCACAGCATGACGAAATATATTCACGATGCATTGTTGCCTGTGAGCGTTATAACTTGATTCGTCATACAAATTGACAATTGTATTATGAGACATTTACAATAGTAAGCAATTATGAGTCTTAGTGTTAGACATGGGTTAGGAAGCAAGGGGTTTCTCGGTTCCCCTCGTATGTATATATACTTGGTTCTATTCATTAATAAGATAACACGTAGTATTGCTCCAAGATACCACAATTTCTTCTATTCACCAGCTTATTTTTAATTAGCAATTTTTTTTTGCTCTATTATGATTCACTTATAAGTTGTTTCTATGATATTGTTGTTGACATGTTGATGTTTTTCCACAATAAGTAATTTTGTATTAATATTTTTAGGAAGTATACACTTTTTAATTGAATTTATATAATAATTTGTTGATTATTAATATCACGGAATGTCTAAGTGTGTTAGGTGTGCCCACCTAGTTGGGATGTCTGACCTCTTATTCGCGTCCCAATCTTTACTTAAAAAATTGAATTTATATAATAATTTGTTAATTAATCAATAAAAAAGGATTAAGGATCAATTTTACCCCTAACGTCAAAAATAGTGCAATTTATCCCTAATGTTGGAAGCCAAGAGCAATTTTTACCCATAAAGTTTATAAATTGGGTCAATTTGAGACACTTATGAAATAATTCATCAAACTGTCTTATCGGTCATGAATCTTGTCATCTAAACTCCACACATGAGTTATTTTATCAGTAACAAATCACAAACATATGTTGGGATGTGAAAAAAATAAGAAAAAAATATTAAAAATATACTGTCTTTTGTACGAATTAGAGAGAAATACAAAAAATTCACCGAATTTAAAAATATTAATCTTCAATTTTATTATTAAATTACAAAAAACATTATAACCTTTTTTTAGAACAAATTGATATACAATTGGTGAAAAATAAAGAAAACAATTACTTTATTTTATAATAGTGTCTGTAATTGATATACATAAGAAAACGTTTCATTTTCCCATTTAATTTTAAATTAATCATATTAGTGGACATAAATGCTTCGATTGGGTAAATCCATTGATTGACCCCTCTAACCTGCAGGACTCGCGTTGAAAAACGATCGACATTATGACTGTACATCGAAAATACCACTCTCTGTTCTTTCATTGATTTAAGTGGATTTAGAAGATCTTGAGGGAGTCATTTCGAATTTTGTTAATGGACCTTTGATATTCCAAAGGTTTCTTGTAACTAGGGTCCTCCATTATAAATTTAGAGCACATCACTGTCCTTTACAATCCACAAAATCACTCTCTATTCGAATACCTTCTCTCTGTTTCAAACAAAGAAGAAGTATCTCATCCCAAAGCATTCCTGGTAATCATTCCTTATCCACATGTTTTTTAATTTATGTTTTTACTCTTTGCAATATATTTAATACTGAATTCTCATGAAATGTTATGTTTCAAACCCCAAAATACATCTCCAGCCATGGCTACTGTTAGGGTTCCACTTGACAGATATTTAACTCAAACACTAGAAACACTTCACTTGCCAAATTTCGTTTCTCGGACCACTGTCGCAAACAGAAATTTCATAACCACTGTCTCTTTCATGTACAAGAGAGTAGGCACTGAGCTTGCATGCTATCATACCATAATCAGTGAGCCATCAGCATCCGAACCAGAAGCTCTTTGGGATGCTTGCAAGAAGGCATTGGACTTTCTTAAGGTATAGTACAAATTGATTTATGAAGACTACAACCACATTGAACTAGAGAGGGTTGATAGCATTAATGATGCAATCTTTGCAATGCAAATGTATGAAGAAAGGAGAGATTTTGAAATAAAGAAAAAATTATCCAAGTATGTAATGAAGAAAAACATTACAGTCCTTAGTCGGCTAGACCAAATATACAATGCTGCAATAGATTCACTCGAATAGACATGTATTAGGGCTTTTTTATGACTAGGAGTTGGTTGTTGTTTGATGAAAATAGTAACTATTAATATAAATCACATTTTCTTGTTCTCTTTTTATGTTTACTTTATGTCTTGGATTAATATTTGACCTTTTGGTTTGTTATATAACCGATTTTTTAGATGAATACGGTTGTTACATTCAGAAAAGCGGATATATTGAAGGAGGCAGTTCGGCAACTCTCTTTGAGAGAGCCAGTAAACGATCTCGCTATGGAGAATACTGTGAATTTTGATTTTGCACACAAGCACATATGTGGAACAACCCTCTTCTTCGATGTGCACCCAACTCAGATTAGATTCACGGGTGAAAGCTGTATTTCACAGAGTGTAGCAATAGAGAAGGCTGCAATAGAATGTCTGAGATATCTCCGTATTCATAAGGGAGTTGAGATTATGGACTACAATTATGCTGAATATGAGCAGAAGAATAGTAACATAACCCAATTGATAAGAGGATTAGATGAATCAAGTACGAACCGTAGGCCAGCATACAAAGAAAAGAAAACTGAAATCAGAGCATGTTTTAATAGGGCTTTTGCCGAACTTGATCGAATAAGGGAAATATTGTATGAGTAGAAGTAGATTTAAGAGAATCTCGTGTTAGTTTTCAAGTTTTTAATTGATTATCCGTTTTGTATTTGAACAATTTAAAATTACTTTATGGCAAACTATGTTATAATTTTTACTTTGTTCATGTTAGTCTTGTTAACATATGAAGTCTGGATTACTCTTGCCTAAGATGCTTATCCTTCACAGTTTCACATTCACAATTCACTATGGCTTACGCTTGCCCAAGATGCAAATCACTTCTTAATGAATTTGAATGAATTTGAAACATGTGGAAAACGAAAAAATTGAAAAAAAAAGGCAACAGATGGGGAAAACGTGAAAATGCAGGAAACAGAATAATAAAAATACGTGAAAACTAAAATCATGAAAACAAGAAAAATGCAGAAAATAGAAAAACGGGGAAACAGGAAAAATGAACACAAATATTGTAATAATCTTCATATGTGGGTGATGTTCCCATGCATATGAAAATTGGAGAATAGTTGAAATTTCGATTAAATTACAATGGAAATATTTTAATAATAATTTTTTTTGACAATTTTTTTTAAAATTTCACACCAATTACTAAAATGGAACCATTATTACATTCCATTGCATCACAACCACTAATGCTAGATATTCAATTCAGCTTTATTTATATCCGAAACTACAGTTGTATCTAAATTAAAATAGAATCTTACGATTCCATTTCATCTTCAACATGGTAAATCTTCATTTTTTTTATAATATCATAAATTTTAGCTGAAGCTTACGAATGTGATTTTTTTTAGTCACAATTGCATTACAACATTTATTACATTTCATTGCATTACATTACATCGTACCAAAAGGCTACTATATATAATTCTGTGGATGAATGATTTTGTGGTAAATGCAGCAACCAGCTGTCTTCTGCAGAATCTATTGATTGATTACATGAATTGAACGTGTCCCTTTGCTATAGTCCAATTAATAGTCATATGAAAACGGATTATTGTTTGGTTACATTAAATTTGTCCCTGAACGATAAAAACGACTGTCCCTCAACGAAAAACCGAATAAATTGCCAATATCATTCTTCCTTGAAATTTTTTCTATAGTCCAATTAATAGTCAAATGGAAACGTATTCTTCTTTGGTTACATTAAAACTTATCCCTGGACGATAAAAACGATTGCCCAGGAGACGTAATTGAGGTTTTGGTTTGGTCTCAACGGAAAAGTGTCTCTCAACGAAAAATTAAATAAAATTTTCCAAACATATCAGAATTTTTTTCGCAGTGGCCGGAAAATTATATCGCGGTGGCCGGAATCTGGGAACTTGTTGCCGGAATCTGGAAACTTGTTGCCGGAATCTAGAACCTAGCACCGGAATCTGGAAACCTTACATCCCATTTTCTGTAAAAATGGCGAATTGTAAAGGTAAAGGAGAGAGAAAGTCCAAGAATTAATTGAAGAGAGAGAAATATGAAGTGCATTTATTGAGGGGCTATATTTTTTTGGTTCCATGGGATGGGTTGAAACCATTGAGGACTTTCCTAAGCTTCAATCATACCTTGATATCTAGAGATTGAACCGTCGGATGGAGCTGATTTTTTACAGTAGGTTCTATATTTGAATTATTGCTAATGTAAGTAATTATTAACTACCATTTTGAGTTTATATATATATATATATATATATATATATATATATATATATATATATATATATATATATAGGAGAGATCAGGTGTGACACATTTATTATAGTGTGACAAGCCTTATTATGTGACAATGACCAATTTTGTAATTAACCAGGGGAATGTGGCAAATTTGTAAATAAAAGGAAAGAAAAAATTGTTTTATTTCTTTTCTTTAAAATGCATTTTCCCAACTTTTCGAACCTCGTTTTTCAAAAACTTTTATACCGTTGGAATCGTCTTAATTAGACGGTCATTTTAAGATCCCAGAAACTCAGGTAAAAAAAATTCTGGTGAATAGAATCCGGCGATTTGTTTTTCTGTGAGAAACAAATGCCCAGAAAATTTTCAAAAAATTCCAGAAAATGTAAAAACGCATTCTGAGAAACTTTAATTCTTGACTCAAAGTCAGATTCCTTAGGTTTAGTCTCAAATCAACGGAATCCGGCGATTAGGTGGGCGTTTTCCGGTGAGAAAACGGAAAGTACCCAGAAAATTCTTAAAAAATTCCAGAAAACGTAAAACATTATTTTGAGAAACTGTAATTCTTGGATCGAAGCAGGATTTCTTACGGTTTAGTCCCAATAAAATAATTTCCTTAATTTTATCCATTTTACATGCTTCAACAATTTATTGAGTCAAAATCGTAAGGAATCTCGTTTTGAGCCAAGAATTAAAGTTTCTTAAAATGATGTTTTACATATTTGAGAATTTTTAGATAATTTTCTGGATACTTTTTGGTCTTACTTTTCAGCACTATGTGTTGCAATATTCTGTTGGAACAATATAAGTATTCTGTTGGAACAATATAACTATTCTATTGGAAGAATATAAGAATTAGAATTATTTTCTAAATAATATAACTAATATAAATTTGAAGATACTATATTAAATACTAAAAAACAAAAATGAAATTTAAGACATAGATAATAAAATTGATTTCGAATAATTGGTAAACCGATTTATGATGTTGGAACAATATAAGTATTATGCTGGAATAATAGAACTATTTTATTGGAAAAATTGGTACGCTGATTTATTCTGTTGGAACAATATAGGTATTATGTTGGAACAATTTCGTACACTGTCAGAACAATGTAAGTAGGATAAAAAAACGTATCCAGAAAATTATCAAAAAATTTCAAAACATGTAAAACATCATTTTAAGAAACTTTAATTCTTGGTTCAAAACAAGATTCTTTACGATTTTGACCCAACAAATTGTTGAAGCATGTAAAATGGATAAAATTAAGGAACAAATTTTATTGGTACTAAACCGTAAGAAATATCACTTCATCCCAAGAATTAAAAGTTCTCAGAATAATGTTTTACATTTTCTAGAATTTTTTGAGAATTTTCTGGACACTTTGTTTTTTGCCAGAAAACGCCCACCAGGATTCCGTTCACCGGAATTTTTTTTACTTGAGCTTTAGGGATCTTAAAATGACCGTCTAATTTAGACGCGTCTAATAGTATAAAAAATTTCAAAAAACGAGGTTAGAAATGTCAGGAAAATGTATTTTAAAGAAAAGAAATAAAACAATTTTCTCTATTATCTCTTTCCTTTTATTTACAAATTTGCCACCTAGCCCTTTTCAATTATCATCAAAACTACGTAGTTTTGTAATGTCACACAATAAGCTCCTTATCACACCCTAACCCCTTATCACACTGGATCTCACCCATATATATATATATATATATATATATATATATATATATGAAGGTATTAACTCTATATTTTCCAGAAAATCAAATTTTTATTGGGGGGTTTTGCCATGCATTTAATTAATTGGAGTTTTTATGATTTATATTTTAATATGAATTTAAAGTAAAATTCAAGTAATTATATATATAATTGCATGTCAATTTCAACCTATAATATATATTTATATGTACATATTTTGAGTTTTGTTTTGATGAACTTGATATATTTGATTAATAATTGTATAAGATTTGATATTTTGAAGAATAGAATTAAAGAAAAGTGTATTGAGAAAATGTATTAAAATTGATTTGAACAAAGGTATATATTAAGTTATTTCTATAAATTTATTTCTCAAAGTAAATTTTAGTTTTAATTAACGATTGTTAAAGTAGTATTTTGATGAACTTGTGATTTATTGAAATAACGTGTATATATGATGATTTATGTCTTTAGTTTTAAGAAATTGAAGTTAGTATTGATAAATATATCAATAAATTATTTATTGGTGATTTTAGTTCAATAATGAATTATGATTTAATATTTTGGAAATTAATTGAGTAAAGGTATTATATATATATCCGATTTTAAATTATATTATGAAATTATAATATTTTTAGTATCCATCAAGAATAATCCGGATAGGTGGTTTAATTAAAACTATATTTAGTGAGAAATATGATCTGTGTACACAGTTAAAGGCCTAAAAAGTATGACAAAGAAATGTTGAGTAAGACCATGCAGAGTTAGGCAAAATTATGAGATATCTCGATTCTATTATGTTGTGGGAATTGATACATAAGAGAATTATCTCTCGGATGGATACGACTTTTTGAAGTATTTATTGATATATGGTCTATGAAGTATTTATTGATTTACGGTTGATTTGAGTAAATGGTTAATTGCAAACTTATTTATTTTGTATAGTTGAGATTTTAAACAAATAAATATATATATGTATTTTGAATACAAGTTTTGTATTAAGTATTTTGATAAAGTGACTTACCTTTTGACAAATTAGGATAATTTTGAGAAATAATATTTGAGCACAAGTTTATACTATTTTTATTATAAGTTTTTGCTAAAGGTAACATTTCTAGTGTTTTAGTTGTTGATCTTGTTTAGTTTTAAGAATGTTAATTTTATATGTCATGTTTTGGAAAATAAGAATATGTATATAATTAAGGGAAAAGTACAAAAATAAACCTTGTGGTTACACCTGTTTTCGATTACAACCTTGTGGTTTAAAAGTTTACAAAATGGTACATTGAGGTTCATTCCGTTAGCAAACACATACCAAATTGATTAACGGTGTTAAAAGTCAAAAGGAAAAGAGTTAATTTGGTCCTTATATTTATTTATTTTATAAATTTACACCATTTATTATCTAATTATCACAAACAAATCTCAAAATTAAAAATAAAAATCAAATACACTTTCTTTTCCATCTCTCTAATTTCTTATTTTTCTTCTTCTTTATCTATTCTCTCTAAAAAAAATACAAAATTCATATAGTGAGGGATTATGTTACCTATTATATAAATCAAAGTTGATTTTGTATTTTTACGTGTCACCTAAACGCTGCCCAAATTTCTCTCTTCTCACTCAGTCTCTTCTCTTTATCCATCTTCGTCATCTTCCTCTCTCTGTAGCTGAAACCAGAAACCGCAACTACCACTGATTACTTCTTCAACTCCTTAATATTTCGCCTATGTCTCCACACCCCACTTGAAAAAAAACCGATCCTTTGTTTCGCAAACCCATAAAGCTTCAATCTTTTTGTTTTCTTTTTACAAATTGCAGATATGTCTTCTCCTTCCCCCAAAATTAAAAATCCCCGAGCTGAAGCCGTAGTGATCCAACCATCATCCATGTGTTTCCCTCTCGCTTCTCCGACATCAGGTTCCCAACGGAGAATCAGCATCGCCTACACCGTCAAATGGGCCGTTTAAAACTACCTCCGGCAAGGATTGTGTAATCCTCGTCCACGTTCGACCGACGAGCATCCTCTACGGTTCTGATTGGGGAGCAATTGACATGTCAATTACAAACAATGATTCAGAGAAGAACCAAATTCAACAATCCCAGAAAAAACTTGAGGAAGATTTCGACCTATTCACTTCTACTAAAGCTAATGATTTGGCGCAACCACTTGTGGAGGCGCAGATTCCGTTCAAAATTCATATAGTGAGGGATTATGTTACCTATTATATAAATCAAAGTTAGATTCTGTATTTTTAAAGTTGATTCTGTATTTTTTTAGAGAGAAGAGAGAGAAATAAGGAGAAAAGTAAGAAATTAGAGAGATGGAGAAGAAGGTGTATTTGATTTTTATTTTTAATTTTGGGGTTTGTTTGTGATAATTAAATAATAAGGGGTGTTAATTTATAAAATAAATAAATATAAGGATCAAATTAACTTTTTTCCTTTTGACTTTTAACACCGTTAGTCAATTTGGTATGTGTTTGCTAACGGAATGAACCTTAAGGTACCATTTTGCAAACTTTTAAACCACAAGGCTGTAATCGAAAACAGGTGTAACCACAAGGTTTATTTTTGTACTTTTCTCTATAATTAATTTGAGTATAATTAATTTATATAGTTGATAATTGCTTACCGAGATTTTTATTTCACATTTTTAAATGTTTTAAGCGAGAAAGAGCAAGGTATAGGAGAAATTACTAGTTGATAGACAATGGTGAAGTATCAAGTCATCGGTTTATCTTTAGTTAGGATATTTGCCTTTTATTTGGAGATTTGATTGTATTGGGTAATATTTTGGGACTTGAATGTAGTAGAAATATGAATTTATTTTATAAAATATCTAAAAGGGGTTCTTGAAAAGTGTGATATTTATGATATTTGAATAATTTGGAGACTACTAAGTATTGATTGTGATCTTTCTATTTCACGCCCGATACCGATTGAAGTCGTTTTCAGGTTGGGTGTGACATTTTATATCTCCAACGAGTATACAATGTTTGAGTTACCGATTATATGTCGGTCGAATGAACTATTTGCGAGTATTAACAAGACAAAGTGATGGAGTATGTTTCCGTTACGTGCGAGTGGAAGATGTAGAGATAAATGGACTAAACGGGCGTTGGCCCATTTATTGATCCATTAATGACGCGCCTGTAATGTAGTATGATTAGGATTAGGGTCAGGGTTTAAGCTAACTATAAATAGATAGCTAGAGACGCTAAAGCTCTAACACACAAGTTAAGACATCATAATAGAAAAAAGGCTCTCTCTCTCTCTCTCTCCTATGCACCCCTCTCTCTCCTTATCTTGGAGTTTTGTTATTAGTTCGTGAATCAAGGGTGATTACTCCTTTGGTGTGGTAACCCCTAGATCGGTGATACAGAGCCAATGTCAATTACTTCCGCTGCTATTCAATGAATCTGCGCTACAAGAGGTAAGCCTAAATTTGTTGAGATCTGGATTCATCACCCCATCCCTTAGACGTTAGAGAAATCCATTAGGCTTTTCCATAGAAGCCTTTAATGATCAAAGTTGGGGTAGAAGATCGTCGTTCAATAGTTCGATAAAATGATGTTATGAAAGGAATGTGAAATGAGTTTCCTTACTAAGAATTTATATAATGATTGAATTTTAAAGAAGGTTGCAAAACATTATTTTAGGAATGTTATTTTTGATTTTATGGTATAGATTAGGATATTTTTAGCTTATTTTGTATTTTAGGAATATGTTGGTTGTTTTATGAAATTTAGGCGGAATCCCTTTTTCATCAGGGTGAAAATGGTTGTACAGATAACTAGTCCTAAAGAATTAATTGCAGCATAGTCCAATATATATATATATATATATATATATATATATATATATATATATATATATATATATATATATATATATATATATGAAGTCAATTGCTTTATATTTTTATATTTTTGTGAAATGATATCTTTTTTAAGATAAGTGGATTTCAACCATTAACTTTTAAATGTGTTGCGAGATCCACTCAACTATAACATCCCCATTGATTATTAGTTGCAAGTAGGACATCCACTTAAAACTATGATATTATCATTTAAAATCTCCATTTTAAAAGAGTATTGACCATATGTATATGTAAACTAGAAGAAAGAAATGACATTAATTTCTGAAGATGAGATTACATATATCAATGAAATAAAAAAAACAAAAGCATGAAGATATATAAATAGACATAAGAATTCGATGTATTGTGATTATAATTGTTTATCGAAAATTTCTACAATGGGTCAGGACTAGTGATGTAACGTCAATAAAGTTACTGATACGACATTATCTGAGTGGAACGACCAGTATTGATACTGATACATGGTAGAATTTCTCTTGTTTATCCTCCACGACATCTGTTTGCTTTCTCACAACCTCTATCGTATTTATTAACAGGTGTCATTTTTTGACATGGTCCGTCGTGGCCCATTCCTTTACAATTGGGATCATCTCCACTAAGAGCTCCATTACCAATTTCAGTTGATTCAATATGCTCTACAAATTGTATGCTAATTATCACCAACATCAATAGACATGAGATCATTAATCTTTTGGACTCGACCATTTGGTATTTCTTTATAAGACACAATATCAGCACCTGCTAAATTATTATTCTTAAATATATTCTATCTAAGAATTCAAGCTGCCATTTCTAACTTTTCTTTGCGTCTATTTATACTTTTCATTATTCGACTATACTTAGTATTTATCATGTTCTTTAGTTAATCCACACGTTATTTATGGAATCACAACTTCTATTTATGTTTATTTGTTGACAACTTTTCATTATTCAACTATACTTAGCATTTATCATGTTCTTTAGTTAATCCACACATTATTTATGGAATCATAACTTCTATTTATGTTTATTTATGGAATCGCAACTTCTATTTATGTTTATTTCTTGACTTGTTCTCATTCTTCAACTTATATTATATACATGTTAAATTAAAGAAACTATTTTTTTTTTGTGTGATATTACTTTTGCTTTTTTACTAGCAATTATAATGAATATAGCTATATTACACATATAAAAAGGAAAGACAAAAAGCATCATGATACTCCTAATTATAGGAATTTCTTTATATTAAAAGGCAAAAAACTAATTTAATCAAAGAAAATTATTTTCACCAAGATCAAACATGTAGATTAAGTTAGAAAATATAAGCACCCTTCATCGAGGAAGGAGAGTCATTCCCTTTTACGAAATTAAAAACCACAAATGGTAGTTCCTCTACACCACACATATAGAGATATCTTACTAGAACACCTCATGTGCTAGTACTGCAAAAATGAGAACTCGAACGTCGACATACAAAACTCGAGGGGAGAGGGAGTGGCTCGACTAGGGTAGAATAGTGAGATTGTTTTTTTTTTCTTTTATGTCTAGATTAAGAAAATAATAATGCTTGAATTAATTAGTTAAAGTCCCAACTTTCAAATATTATATTATTTCCTTATTTTTTTTTATAGAAATAGGGTTGATACAGAAACAAGAGCCAGACATCCCAACTAGGTCGGCACCCCTAGCTCAAGACTGTAAAACCCGAATATATAAATAAATGAAAAATATAGTATCAAACAGAGGAGAAGAAAAAGAATGAGTTAAAAAGTACGAAAATGACAAAAATTACAAAGGTCATCCATGATCAAAGAGTGGCAAAAGGCAGGAGCAGAATGCCACCAAATAATACCCGAGGTAGAAACACCAAAGCGAGCCAATGCATCTACAATCCGGTTACCTTCCCTGTAAATGTGAGTGATTACAATTGACATTGTCGAGCATTGAGCAAGACATTTCAACCAAGGATGCCGAACGAACCAAGGAACCTCCAAAGAACGCGATTTCATCAATTGGACAACAAATGTCTAATCTGACTCAATCCACAAATGATGCCAATTCCTCTCCCAAGCCAAGTCCACAGCAAAAATGATAGCTTTGAGTTCTGCTAAATAAGCAAATGTCAGCGGGATACATATTGCAAAACATCCTTTAGCAGAACCCCGCTCAGTACGAAAAACTCCACCTGCACCCGCAACACCCAGAGCTCCCGTAGCAGAACCGTCAAAGTTTACTTTTAACCAGCCAGGAGGCAGAGCTAACCAGTCAACTCCGATGATATTTGGAGCAGGAGGAGGCTGAGGAGCAATATGAAGCCGAGCCAGGATCAATTCATCACGCCTGGAAGAACAGTAACCATGAATGTTGATGTGAGATTCCCGAGAATTCGTTCGAAGGGTGAATAGGAAATTTTGAACCGAAGGGAGCTCAGAATTGATTAGGGCCTCATTACGCGATTTCCAAATTAACCAGATACAATTTACAATTGCAGAGCTCCAAACAGCAGCGACTTGTGCACTGAAGCCCAGAGCACGTAAGCTGTCAAAAAATGAACAAAATCAGAAGTAAAAATCAATACTTGATCGAAAATCCAGCCGATTTCTTGCCATAATACTCTTGCAAAAGAGCAATTCAGAAACAAATGATCAAGAGTTTCCACGTCAGATACGCAAAGAATACAGCGAGATGCCATTTGCATTCCAAGCCGCTGAAGAAGACTTTGTGTTGGGAGTTTACCAAAGATCACCCACTAACAGGTGGTTGATCTAGATGGCGGGATTTGATTTCCCTAAATGAACCTATGCCAATCCACCGGAACTGAACCAGCAATCAAAGAAGCATAAAACAGTTTTACTAAAAAACTACCCTTCCGATCCGGTTTCCAAATACAAAAAATCCACCTCGTCAAGCCCTCTACAAACAACCATAATGTTGGTCTGAACCGAATAAGGAAAATGGTCAAGACTATGCCAAGAAGAAACATCAATAAAATTATCAACATTTAGAAACATTTTCTATTGAGCCACATCAGAAATGCCAAGCTGATCTGCAACTGTCGGGCTAATCCAATTATCAGTCCAAAAATTCAGTTTGGAATTTTCTCCTATCCACCAATGAGTTTCATCCCTAATTAAGCCATAAACCATCCTGCAAGAAGACCAAACCGATGAAGGAGCAATGCAGGATTTTGGGATCCCACAAAATTGAGAGCGCATTAAACGAATAGCAAAACTATCACCTTGAATCAGCTCCCAACACTCCTTTCCCAATAAAGCCTGATTAAAAATTCTAAAATCCTTCACACCTAAACCACCCGATTCTAGACTTTTGCAGCAAATCCGCCACAGGACCGTGATCAGTTTCCTCTTATCAATACTTCCAGTCCAAAGGAAATTACGAACACATTTATTAAGTTTCCTCAAGAGACCCACAGGCCATTTGTAGACAAGGAAAGAGTGAACAAGAGAACCTGTAATGGAAGATTTAATAAAAGTCAATCTATCCGCGAATGAAAGAGCATTTCCTTTTCATGGACTGAATTTATAAAGAAACTTATTAGCCAAATTGGAGAGAAAACGGGCACGAGGGGTGCCCTTGAACAACGGGACTCCTAGGTAATTAAATGGCAGAGTATCTTGTCAAATCCCGAAACAGCCAGCCAATCTAATAGATTGGGTTCTAGTCACATGTCTATCAAAATAAACAGAAGATTTACCTCAACTGACATGATATCCTGAAATATTGCCATAAAACTGAAATAGATCTTAGAGAGCTCGCATATTACGCATGGACGTCACATATTACGCATGGATGCCATACCAAACACCAACATATCATTGATGCGCCTAGCAGCGTCGGACTACTAAGCTCACTAAGGGATAAGTTTATCCCGTCGTTATCAAGTAATAAAATCTGGACAAGTCCAGGTATCGAATCCACAGGATTTATTCCTGCAACTATCAAGCTACTCGGCCGTCTAGTGTTATCTAGGCTTTGGGGGGTTTGAGATTGATTTTGATTAAGTTAAAATACTCCTAATTAAATTACTCTACTCCTAGCTAAGTTATTCTACTCCTAGGTGATCCTTTACTAGTGTAATTGCCCGAAGGAACATGGAATGATACAATAATAATGAAGATAGCTTGTTTAGATAACCGATTTAAAACCTAATCTAAGTCACTTGTGTTCGAGGCGATTAACCCTACTTATCCTTCTAAGGTACCTAGTTCGTGATTCCCTTCCAAGGCCGAAACCAGCTCTAAGGCTCAGCAATTTTGGCTTAATCATCTAGGGTCGTCAATCCTATAGGTACTGACTAGGTTAGATTCAGCTCGCAATATGTCCCAACTTAATATTAGGATTATTGAATGAGTTAAACCAATCAGACAAAGCGTAAGACAAAGATAAAAGCAATAAACCAATTGAAGAAAACAAAACTATAAAATTATTAAAGATGAAAAGTATTGTCACGAAGATACAATGAGCCTAGGATTCATAACATGGATTAGAGGCAAACAGAATATAAAAGAGAAGGAAAATCCCTATTCAGGGAACCTGTCTACCAATGCAGGCGTCTTCCTAGGACTTAAGGATGGAGCTTAAACAATCCTCGATGAACGGAGCTTCAGAGGTTCTTCAATGGAGGTTGAAGGAGATGGAGGAGGTGGAGAGGATTCTTCAAGAGGAAGGCTACGGTTTTTACAATTAATAAAAGGATATCTAATTTACAAGATGAAAGTCTTATTTATAGTTGTGGTTCGGGCCCCGTATCTGACCTAATTCGTTTTCTTTTGTAGGTGGGAGAAGTGGGACTTGATCGTGGCATTATGGGGCCGAGAATCAGTTGACTGATTCCCGCAGGTTAGCTCCCTAAGGGCCAGCTCGTCGAGCTGGCCTAAGAAGGCCAGTTTCGACGAGCAAACATGCCCAGATGCCCTGCATGACTGTCGGGTGTCCCCGTGATACGATTTTCGCTCGAACTCGTTCCTGTTTTGACCTGCACACGCATGCAAACTCCAAACGACATTAGTTCTAAGGCTAAATTGACCCACCAATCGCTTGTTTTGAGTAAATACTCCATTTGGTGCGACTTTTGGTGGATCAATTAGCCATAAAAGATAATTGAAAGTTAACGTACATGTTAGTTTGCCCATATTTGCCCAAAAATGATCAGAAAATGAGCTTAAACCACAAAAGTAAGTAAAACATATACAAATTCCAACTAACACACACAAATGCATATAAATGCGAGAATTGCTCGCTTATTGGCAAAAAGTAGACTAAAACCGTCCTAAAACCGTACCTAAACATATGGGTTTTTTATCCCTATCAATCATCAGCATATAAAAGATGAGACGGGAAAGGCTTACTGCCAGGATAATACATTGAAGAATAGACTCCATCAACTTCAAGCTTAGACAACCATCTAGAAAAGAAATCTTCAGCGATACCAAAAAGAAGGGGATCTCCCTGTCTAACCCCACGGGAGCAGGCAAAATAACCTTTCGATGTCCCACCCCACATAACCGAGATGTGAGAGGAAGATAAAATATTAAGAATCCATTTCCTGAATGTGAGAGAGAAACCAAATGCCTCTAAAACAGCCAGCAAAAAATTCCAATCAAGAGTGTCAAATGCCTTACTAATGTCAACCTTTAGAGCCATGTGCCCTTCAAAACTGCGTCTATCAAGCATCTTTATTCCTTCAGATGCAACAACAATACACTAATGCACACTTTTGTTTTTTAGAAACCCAAACTGATTTGCAGAGATGATTCTGGTTGCAATAATAGACAAACGATCTGCAAGGATTCTAGTGATAATTTTAAATCCAAAGTTACTCATGACAATGGGTCTGTAATTTTCAATTTTGTCAGCTTCTGTAAATTTGGGAATAAGAGCTAAAAGGTTGGAATTAAGCCTGGGAAACCATGATCAAAAAATGCTCTAACCATGTTGCAAACATCCGAACCAACAATTTCCCAAAAATTATGATAGAATGATCCCCCAAATTCATCAAGACCAGGCTCAATGTTAGGGTCCCTGTCAAAAACAGTCCTGCAGATATCTTGTAATGTCGGAATAGCCAAAAGAGTGTTGTTTTCATCAGTGGTTACCAAGGAGGGGATCACCAAGGACACCGAGGAAAGATCAACATGAGTCCCCGAGCCCGTAAAAAGAGATGAGAAAAAACTGATCACATGAGAAGAAATATGATCAACGTCAAACGATCGCTGATCCCCATCAATAATTAAGGAGTGTATCCCAGCACTAGTATGACACAATTTAGCAAAACGATGAAAGAAGGTGGAGTTACGATCTCCCGTCTTCAGCCAATTAATTCTACTCTGTTCATGGTAAATCATTTCCTGGCTGAGTAACTACAGGTCCAGATACGTACTAGCCGAAGCTTCACTACTACTGAGTTCTAGCGTGCAACCCTGACACTCAATCTGCCTCTGAATCTCAGTGAGCCTATTCTCAGCCGTCCGAATGTTACAATCAATTCGACCAAAAACATATTTATTCCAATTTCGCAAAACCGGTCGTAATGTACGAAGCTTGTGACATAAGAGTTGAGCCGGAGGAAGAGAGACATGGGCAGCCAACCAATGTGCAGAGATAACCTCTTTTAGAGAACTGTGAGTCAACCACATCGAGTGAAACCGGAATCGGGAGAAACATGCAACCCTAGAGTCACAGCAAAAAAGCATTGGACAATGATCCGATCTATAACGTGCTAGAGCGGTACAAGATATAGAGTCCCAAGCTTCCAGAAAAGACCTAGAAGTTAAAGCTCAGTCCAACTTACATTCCACATGAGCAGACCCATGACGACCATTAGACCAGGTGAAACTATGTCCACGAGCTTCCACATCCAAGAGATTACAATTGCTAATAAAACTCCTGAAATCCAAGCAAGAACCCGTGGGCGTGGGAGAACCCGTCTTCTCATGCGATCCAGTAACTACATTAAAATCTCCAAAAATGAGCCATTTTTCAGTTATGGTGCCCCTCAGAGCCAAAAGACCAGTCCATAAACGACGCCTTTCTGCAACCAAATTGTGCCCATAAAGAAAAGAAAATGTCTAAATAGTACTGCGATAACTATAGTTGACAGTCATGTGCTGATCATGAGATGCAAACAAAGAAACCGCAGTAGTTTCCCTAGCCACTACCCAAAGAGAAGGCAATGGAAGATCATTCCAAGCAACCAACAAGAGACTAATTGAACGCCAAAAGGAATTCGAAACAGAATCAAAGAGGACCAGTGGCTCAACCATTATTGCCTAATCCCTAAACCTAATCATAATCAAAATAATAATCCTATTATTATTAGGATTCTAATTAATTAGTTTTAGTTAAATAGGATAATATCTAATATTATCTTCCTAAATAATTAAGACTAATTAGATGCAAATAAAAACACCTCAAATACTTAGAGGGTGGCAACTTAGTGTAGGGGGGTGGCAACTCTATTTCATCCCTAAACTACATGTTAAATCACATTGTTATTTGATTAATATAATTATGTACCTATTAACTTGATAACTTGCCGGATCCGATTTGATATTCCCTGCCAGAGTTACCTGCAAAACAGAACCGGAGACATGATCTCCGGGAAAACTCTCCGACGATCAAGTCAGTTTTTGTAAGAGGGTTGGTAATTTGACAATAATATTGTAGGGTAAAAAATGTGAACGTACCTTTTTCCCTTGTTCTTAAGGCCTTTTATAGGTGTTTTTTAGGTAACCGCCGAGGGCGGTTACTCCTTAGTGGGCCACGTTCTGAGGGCGGTTCCCCCTTTTTAGGCCATGTCTCTTTCGTGGCTTTCATGGCAACGAACGTGGTTCTGAGTGGGAGTCTTGATGCTCCATTTAGGAATTCGGGGCGGTTACTCGCTTCACCCGTTTCCGCTTATTCGGGTCCCATTCGGGGCGGTTACTCGCTGCGTCCGCTTCCTTTATTCGGGTCCCATCCGATCTTAAACCATGGGTCTAAGTATGGGCTGGGCCTGCGAAATGAATATGACCCGGTTTAGCCTCGCGGGTCATCACATGCCTCCCCTTTAGTTTGATACAAGAGCCCCTTTAGGGTCTGTTCATAGGGGACGCTTCGTTTTTGCTTGTCTATTCAAAATTCAAAAACTTGTGAATTTTTCCTCTTTCGTTATTTCTTTTCCGACGTCATCTTTTCCGGCGTTGACCTCTTATTTCCGTCACTTCTCTGTGTTGTCTTTCCCATGTAAGTTTTCCTCTTCATAACTTGTACCTTGTTCGGCTTTTTACTTCTGTTTATTTCTTTTCCTCAACATGTCGAACCCCGATCTCGACTTCGCACCGTTCGATGAGAACTACGTCCGCGAGGTTTCTCATGAAGTTGATGAGATGGTTGATGAAGTTTCAACCAGTTCTCATGGGTCTGATTCCCACCCCGCTGACTTCCTCCATCTGGCGAATACAACCGACGAGGGTCTAGATTTTGACCCTAAGAAGTTGATTCCGCCACCTGTCCCAACCCCCCGTTTGTTACCAAAGAGGGACAGGTCGGGAAGCCTAGTTTGTCGCGAGACCATTGAGGATTTGTGGGTGCAATATCCTTGGCTCCAAGGTCTCTAGACCATCATTCCCGGGGAGGATAGAGGACCGGGCGATTACCCAAAGGGGTATTTCACCATTTTCATCGCCCAAATTATCTGCGGCTTCACTTATCCGCTGGCGGATGAGATTGCTTCCGTCCTCGGCGGTTACGGAATCGCACCCGGGCAGTTACATCCAAATGGATGGCCCGACTTGACCCTAGATAAATTTCTGGCGGATTGTTTGGAGGTTCCTTTCTCGCTCAAAATTTTCTCCAAGCTTCATCATTTCAAGAGTTCGGCGGGATATTTCACTTTCATCCGCCAGAGCGGATACTATGGTTTTGACGAGAAGCTGAACAAGATCCGCGAGTGGGATCGCTCTTACTTTTTTATCAAGTTTAATGAGGGAAATCTGAACTTCCTTCGCCGTTGGGGCCGGCCCAATGTGAAGAGTTTGAACTTCGGTTACCCCAGCAAGGAAGAATCCGCTGTCATCGAGTTCCTGAAGAGTACACCTCCTTTTGTATGGACATATGATCAGGCCTTCCATATGCTAAGGAGCCGAGTAGCGATTGCCTACCGCGAGGGGGATCGCGTGGTCTATATCCCTTATCGCGTTTTTGTACAAGGTACTTTTTATTTCCAAGTTGATGATTTCTTTTAACCCTTTGCGGGGGTGATCCTTTATCTCAAATCGCTGCAGATCGGAAGGCTAAAGCCCTAGCGAGAAGGAAGAAGCGGATGGAGGGAACCGCTTCCGTTGTAGGGGCGGATTCTTCTGGAGGAACGATTCCTTCCATTGAGGCGGCTTCTCCTGTAAGGGCCTCCGTTTCACAAGGTCCCTCTTCTGCCTCCGAAGATCTTCCTTTGACGAGGAAGCGGAAGATAAGTGCGGATACAGAGTCTTCTCGTCCCAAGAAGAAGAACACCTCCGCGTCCCTTACTGTTGGCGGTACACCCGTATCCGCCTCATCCAAAGGAAAGAGCAGTACCCTAATTCACGAGGTATCTTGATCTATTCCCTCTTTCTATATTGCTACTTTTTTCCTCATGAGCTATCTGCTGTTCTCTTGATATTTTTCTTTACGCCTTTGCAGCCAATTCCCGACATCAGCGGATGGTGGACTAGGACCTTTGGCATGGCCGTGAGTTTTTCTTGCAAGGACATTGTCTCTTCCATATGCAATGTCCTCGGGCGGCTTCCCTCTGCTTCCCGTGTGCACGAACAAGTACCACTCCCTACCGCTGTGGAGGGGATCGAGAAGCGTTCTGTAGAGGTATATTGTTGCTTGTCATTCTCTTTCAAGGATCTTGCGTCCATTGTAACCGCCTATTTCTATTCGCCCTTTTTTATTCGTGAGCCGTCTTATATGCAGATTATCAATTTCGCTGAGGGCATTCTCCGAAGGGATGCCGAGCGAGCCAAGGAGTTGGAAGGTCTTGGTACTGAATTGGCGACTCAGAAGTCGCTTTATGATGATGTCTAAGGGAAGGTGAAGGTCCTAGAAGGCGCCCTTCAGAAGGCTGTGAGCGAGAAGGAGGAGGCTCTTAAATCTCTTCAGGCTAAGTCCGATGAGCTGCGAAAGGCCCTCGATGATCTAGCTGATTCCAAGGAGACACAAAAAAAGAGGGCTGAGCAAATTCTGGCTGAAGACGGTGCCCGCATCTACTGGTATGGGGAGCGGATTCATGCCGCTTATGAGCATAGACATCAGGGTCTCGTACTTAACCGCCCCAAGGTTCCCATCCCTGAAAAGGATTTAACTGAGAAGTGGGACAAGCTGGAAGCCGAGGATGCTGATATGGATGAGGTACTCCTCTTTGATTGGAAGAGTTTTCAGGAATCTCCAATTATCGGCGAGATCCCTACCCAGAATGCGGAAGAAGGGGCACCGCAGGACATCTCTCAGCCTGAGCAAGAGGTACCGCCCTCTGAAGCAGTTATTGATTCGAGGGTTGAGGATTCGCTTGAAGTAGATCCGCCCACTGGAGGAGATGAGGGAGTCGCTGGAGGCGAGGAAAGCAATAGGGGTGAAGGAGAGGAAGCTGTAGCATAGTTTAATTTATATTTGGACTTTTTGTATGTAACAAACTGCCCGTATATATTAATTTTCTTTCACTTGCCGCTTTGCCTATACGTGCGATTATTGTCACTTTATTTTCATGTATGATCCTTGCCTTTTGCCGACTTCATACTTGTAATTCTTCATAGTAATTTTTGCTTTCGCTAGGGTGGCCAAACCCTTTTTGCAATTTTTGAGTACTCGTTTATTCGCTTAATTTTATGCCTTACTCTATTATTTTTCTTTCGAAAATAATATAATCATAAGGTTAATCATAAGGTTTTGCGAGTGATGCGTAATCATGCATCCGCCTTTCTTTAATAGGCAACACATTTATGTGTTTTTTGAGTTTAACCCTAAGGGTTTTGCGAGTGATGCGTAATCATGCATCCGCCTTTCTTTAATAGGCAACACATTTATGTGTTTTTTGAGTTTAACCCTAAGGGTTTTGCGAGTGATGCGTAATCATGCATCCGCCTTTCTTTAATAGGCAACACATTTATGTGTTTTTTGAGTTTAACCCTAAGGGTTTTGCGAGTGATGCGTAATCATGCATCCGCCTTTCTTTAATAGGCAACACATTTATGTGTTTTTTGAGTTTAACCCTAAGGGTTTTGCGAGTGATGCGTAATCATGCATCCGCCTTTCTTTAATAGGCAACACATTTATGTGTTTTTAAGAACAATCCGCATTCGGGCGTAACATATTGAATAAATGTAATAATTGAATACCTTTATTGATAAAGAGAAAAGGTTTATTACATAGGTACACCAACTGTGTGGGATCAAAGCCTCATTAAAACCTTTTATCAGAAAACCCAATGGGAAAAACTCATAAAAGGAAAAAGAGTACTCGTCATTTCCTCGAACTACTCGGCCTTTTTATATAGGCGTAGATTCTCTAGATTCCAGGTGCGCGGGAGCTTCTTTCCGCTCATTTCTTCTATTTCAAAAGTGGCTGGTCCCAACTTCTTGGATACTTTGTATGGTCTGATCCAGTTGACGCCCAGCTTGCCTTTCCCATCTCTGGATTGTATTTTATCCGCTTTTTTCAAGACCAAGTCGTTCTCGTTGATTATTACTTTTCGCACTCTTCTGTCATGATATTTCTTGATTCTATTGCGGTATACTGCCATTCGCATGTAAGCTTTTTCTCTTCGTTCCTCCACAGAATCCAAAGCATCTCTAATGTTGATAGGATTTTGTGTGTCGCAATAATAAATTATCCGATCTGTGGGCGACTTGATTTCAACAGGTAGGACTGCTTCGGCTCCATAAACTAGTGAGAAAGGTGTTTCGCCTGTTGCTGCCTTTACAGAGGTTCTGTATGCCCACAACATATGGGGTATCTCATCCGCCCAACCTGTTTTTTTGTCTCCTAGCCGCTTCTTGATGCCTTGAATCATGGCCCTGTTGGTAACCTCCGTCATACCATTCGATTGGGGATGGTTTACGGAAGAAAAATGATTTTTGATCCCCATGCTTTCGCAGTATGCTTTGAACTTGGCACAGTTGAACTGGGTGCCATTGTCGGTTATAAGCTTTTGCGGGATTCCAAATCGCATGATAATGTTCTCTCGTAAGAACTCGATCATTCGCTCAGGTGTTTGTGCGGTTACTGCCTCCGCTTCTACCCATTTGCTGAAGTGGTCAACTGCGACTATCAAGTACTTCCTTTTCTTTGTCGTTTCTGGGAATGGACCCACTATATCGATTCCCCATGTTGCGAATGGCCACGCCGTCATTATAGCGATTTGTTCGGCTCCGGGAACATGCTTTTCATTCGCATGTATTTGACAATTGTGACATTCCGCAACCATCTTCTGGGAATCTTCCACCACCTTGGGCCAGTAGTATCCCATCAGTTTGACCTTTCTTGCCAACGCCGCCGAAGCTTCGTGCACGCCACAAATTCCTTCATGTAATTCTCGCAGCACGTAGTCTCCTTCGTTGCAACTAATGCATTTCAACCATGGACATGTGTACGATTTCCGATACAAAGTTCCATCCCGAACTGAGTATCGAGCTGACTGCCCAATTAGCTTTCTGGCTAAGCTCTTATCAACCGGCCGGATGCGTCAGGTTTCTGTAATACCTTTCGCATTGGGATGCCAGTTCTCACAATGATAGTATGCGCCTGAAAGTATGGTTTCAATCTAGCCGCCGTGGTTATCACTGCGAGGGCCATTTTGTCCAACTTCGAATACCGGAGTTCTGCATCCTTCAGGACTTTGCTCACGTAGTACACTGGATATTGTTGCCCTTCTTCTTCTCGCACCATCACAGTGCATATCGCCATATTGGTGACGGATACGTAGAGAAATAAATCTTCTCCATCCTCCAGCCTACTCATTAAGGGCGGATAACACAGTAATCGCTTTATCCCCTCGAATGTTGCTTGACAATCCGGCGTCCATTCAAAGGACTTGGATTTTTTGATGGCATTGTAGAAAGGTAGACATCTCCTAGCTGAGCATGATATGAATCGCCCTAATGCCACCAACCGCCCATTTAGTCTCTGTACTTCTCTTATGCTCCTCGGCGTTTTCATCTCCATTACTGCTTTAACCTTCTCGGGATTCGCCTCAACTCCCTTGCCGCTAACAATGAAACCCAGGAACTTTCCCGCTCTTGCTCCGAATGTGCATTTCTCTGGGTTCAATTTGAGGCCATATTTGATTAGCACTTCCAGGATTTCTTTGATATCCTGCGGGTGGTCTTGCATTTTCTTTGTAACCCCCTCATTTGGATCACATGATATCTCACACAATATCAGTCATAGACATGTTTTCAATTCTCAATCATATAAACTTCAATCTCATATAAATTTTACATATTATACATAAGAGAAAGCATTTATAATTTACAATACACGTTTAAGTCATTATCCTACACAGAGGATTTACAAAACAAAAGTACATTCACAAGACTCCAAAATGCCTAGATGAGAATGGACTGACACTGCTGGTGCGACCTTAAGCAAGAAGAACTCCACCTAACCTGTAAAATCTGTTGGCAAGGGGTGAGCTGCCTACTCAATAAACATATTACACATATATGTATATACAAGTAATGTAAAGAGCACAAACCAAAATAGGTCATCAGTACCAAGTTAGAATTTATTCATTTAGAATAGTAATACTGATTTTAGAAAGGCCTTGCTATACTTAGACAATATATATAAAATGGTCCTTGGGCCCAATCTGTATTCCGGCTCACTAAATTCGGAATACAATCATCTGTGCTACGGAGGAGTTACACTCACTCACGTACTCATATATCTCAACACATGTGCTTCCGGCTCACAATATTCGGATAGCACTCTCAACTTGGACCATTTCACATATCCATCTAAGCAAGCTCATATTCATTTATAATCCAACCATTATTCAGTTCCAGTATATGCACAAGGCTTAACATGCCGTATTTACGCATCACACTGCAACATACTCAATCATAACACTTTCTTATCAATCATGACGTATCATAAACACTCAAACATTATCCACATCATTCACATCAGATTCAACCACATCTCACACTCAACAAGTCACAAGGCATAAGACAGTCATACACATATATAAGCAATATGCTTACCGTCGCACTTGGTTCGATCTATTCAACACGATCGGGTGTGCGTTCAATTGCACCTTGCCCTCCTAATGTCACATAACATTGATCCAATTAGCCTTAACATAAACTTAATGAAAATATAAACTAAGGAATGCTATATGATTTACAAGACACTAATGCCACAAAGTTCATGCAATCTAATCCTTTTGTCTTAGATCATCACATGACCTACTTGCACACATTCTGCCATAATTCTCTCTATATAAATCCAAACGCCCTGATTCTTGAACCTACTGAAACTAGACATATATGGGTATAACATATCCAAAATTCATGTGACGATCACTTCTACACAATATATGGCATGCAAAATGATTCTGTCCTGTTTCCTGCCAAGAAACAGACTATCCAGATTTGCATCTACCATAATTCACTCAACCTAGCTCACACTAAACACAATGGATTGCCAAATCCTTTTACATACATATACTTCAAGTAGTTAGGAACACTTTTGTATAAAGAAACTTTCTCAAATTATGAATCTAAGGTCCTCAAAATGCTACATCCACATGGCTGCCTCACATGACATTCAATTTCGAGGCAGTCATGTTCCATCTAGGTTTTCTTCATCTATATATGGAATTAAAGTCCCATATTTTACAGAGGGTTTCATAACACATATAGCAACATATGTTATTCTTTATGTATCTTCAAATTCGAAGAATATCAATATGAAAAACATGCTCCAAAATGACTGAAAGCAGTACCCTAGATTTCTGTTTAGGGCACTTGATACATATCTTTCATTTGGACAGCCTAAAACCAATGAAAACAACACCAAAACTCAACAAGCTCAATCACAACTCATCCACAACAAATCCTATGATCATACCTAGGTTTTTTCAGAATCTCCAACTCATAGAAAACAAGCTAAAACAGCATACTAACCTTCAACTTGTGTCTATCACCTAGTATGCTTCCTAACTTGACTTGTTTGGCTTGAAAATGGAAGAAATTGGAAGAGTTTTGTTTGGAGGATGTTAGGGTATATCAAAGGAAGGTTTGCTGAAGTTTTGGTCGAAATTGTGGCTGGAAATGAGGAGAAATGAGTTGTATCAATCATTGTTAAAACAAAGAGGCATACTTTGTCTTACTTGAGTGACACCTCGTGCTTGCTCACAAACCTCCAATCCAGCCCTCCACAAATGTAAGTTAATCAATTTAGGACATATGAATTCATTAATTCATTCATTTAAGTCCTCACTCAATTAACCAATCGTTACATCTTAACGACACACTAATCGCCTACTAATCGCACGATAATCGCATTATGCATACAAAACTTCTACTGACAATGAGATGAATCTAAAATGTATGTATTCAATCATGAAAATATATATGAATGTGGGAAGACTCATATGTTAGGGTTTTGGGGATGTTACAGTTCTTCCCCCCTTAAAGAATTTCGTCCCCGAAATTCACTTACCAGAAGCTTCAAATAGGTAAGGATATTGTGTCCTCATATTTTCTTCTACCTCCCAAGTTGCCTCATCAAGTGTTTGATTATGACTCCATCTCACCTTAACCATTGGAATTTCACGGTTTCTGAGTCGTTTCATTTCTCGTCCCAAAATCTCTAAAGGTTGCTCACGAATAGTTAAGTCTGTATTCACTATTGCAATCTCAGGTTCAGGAATCATATGACTTGGGTCTGATCTATATCTTCTTAATACTGACACATGAAATACATCATGTATTAAAGACAATTCTGGTGGTAGAGCTAACCTATAAGCCAATGGTCCAACTCTCTCAATGATCTCATAAGGCCCGATGTATCTTGGATTCAACTTCCCTCTTCTGCCAAAATGAACTATTCCTTTCCATGGGGATATTTTTAAAAACACTTTATCTCCAACTTTATATTCCATCTCCCTTCGGTGCTGATCCACATAAGCTTTCTGACGTTCCTGTGCAGCTTTTAAATACTTCTTTATGACATTGATCTTCTCAACCGTTTCCTGGACTAACTCAGGTCCTTCTAATTGCCTCATTCCTTCAACATCCCAACATATAGGGCTTCTACACGGTCTTCCATATAATGCCTCATAAGGTGCCATGCCTATACTCGAATGATAACCATTATTATAAGCAAACTCCATAAGAGGTAAATGTATATCCCACTCACCTTGGAAATTAAGAACACAAGCTCTGATCATATCCTCTAAGGTCTGAATAGTTCTTTCTGATTGTCCATTTGTCTGTGGATGAAAAGCTGTACTGAAATGCAATTTTGTTCCCAAGGAGTGCTGTAAACTGCCCCAAAATCTAGATGTAAATCTAGGATCACGATCTGAAACAATAGATATAGGTACTCCATGCAATCTCACAATTTGTTCCACATAAAGTCTAGCCAATTTATCCATCGAGTCTGTCTGTTGAACCGGTAGAAAGTGAGCAGATTTCGTAAGTCTATCCACTATCACCCATATACTATCGTGTCTACGCCTTGTTCTTGGTAATCCCATCACAAAATCCATAGTGATCCTCTCCCATTTCCACTCTGGTATGGTTAAAGGTTTTAGTTTTCCCACGGGAGCTTGATGTTCGGCTTTAACCTGTTGACATGTCAAACATTTGGAAACAAAATCAGATACATCTTTCTTCATTGTAGGCCACCAGTAAAAAGGTCTCAAATTTCTGTACATCTTTGTCATTCCTGGGTGCATAGCATAAGGAGAATTATGTGCTTCCTGTAGAATTTCTGATCTTAAATCTGCTACATCTGGAACACATAATCGACTACCTATCATCATAGTTCCATCATCTTCCACAGAAATATCAGGTCTTTTACCTTGTTGTACACGATCTCGCATTTTCTGTAAATAAGGATCATGCCATTGTGCTTCTTGGATCCTTTCTTTCAAATCTGGTTTTACTCGTAGTGTAGCCATCAAACCTGTTACTTCATTTACTTCTAACTGCACATCCATGGCTCGCATCTCCACTAGTGAATTCAAACTATAATTCTTCATACTAGCCACAATATCAACACTCTTTCTACTCAAAGCATCTGCAACCACATTAGCTTTTCCTGGATGGTAATCTATTGTACAATCATAATCTTTTAATAGCTCAATCCATCTCCTTTGTCTTAGGTTCAACTCCTTCTGTGTAAAGATGTACTTCAAACTCTTGTGATCAGTGAGAATCTGAAATGTCTCCCCATATAGGTAATGTCTCCATACCTTCAATGCATGGATGACTGCTGCCAACTCTAAGTCGTGTGTGGGGTAATTCATCTCATGAGGTCTCAGTTGCCTAGAAGCATAGGCAATGACTTTCCCATTTTGCATTAGAACACATCCCAAACCTTGTCCCGAGGCATCTGTATAAACAACAAAGCCACCACCTTCAGAAGGTAACACTAACACTGGTGCAGAAGTCAATCTCTTCTTTAGTTCCTCAAAGCTTTGGTGACATTTATCATTCCACTGGAATACAACGCCCTTTCTCAGCAATTTAGTTAATGGACCTGCAATCAGAGAAAAACCCTCTACAAATCTCCTGTAATAACCAGCTAACCCAAGAAAACTCCTAAGCTCTGTAACGTTCTTTGGTGGTTCCCATTCATCAATGGCTTTAATTTTGGAAGGGTCGGGTTGAACCCCTTCACCTGACACCACATGACCAAGGAATACAACTTCATCCATCCAAAATTCACATTTGCTCAGCTTTGCATACATCTGATTATCTCTCAAAATTCTCAAAACAATTCTCAAATGTTGTTCATGCTCACCCACAGTTCTTGAGTACACTAGGATATCATCAATGAACACCACAACAAACTTATCTAGATATGGCTGAAAAGTCTTGTTCATTAATGCCATGAAAGCTGCAAGAGCGTTAGTCAAGCCAAAAGGCATCACAAGAAACTCAAAATGACCATACCTTGTGCGAAAAGCAGTTTTAGGTATGTCAGCTTCTGTAGCCTAAAACCAATGAAAACAACACCAAAACTCAACAAGCTCAATCACAACTCATCCACAACAAATCCTATGATCATACCTAGGTTTTTTCAGAATCTCCAACTCATAGAAAACAAGCTAAAACAGCATACTAACCTTCAACTTGTGTCTATCACCTAGTATGCTTCCTAACTTGACTTGTTTGGCTTGAAAATGGAAGAAATTGGAAGAGTTTTGTTTGGAGGATGTTAGGGTATATCAAAGGAAGGTTTGCTGAAGTTTTGGTCGAAATTGTGGCTGGAAATGAGGAGAAATGAGTTGTATCAATCATTGTTAAAACAAAGAGGCATACTTTGTCTTACTTGAGTGACACCTCGTGCTTGCTCACAAACCTCCAATCCAGCCCTCCACAAATGTAAGTTAATCAATTTAGGACATATGAATTCATTAATTCATTCATTTAAGTCCTGACTCAATTAACCAATCGTTACATCTTAACGACACACTAATCGCCTATTAATCGCACGATAATCGCATTATGCATACAAAACTTCTACTGACAATGAGATGAATCTAAAATGTATGTATTCAATCATGAAAATATATATGAATGTGGGAAGACTCATATGTTAGGGTTTTGGGGATGTTACATTCTTGCTTTTGATGATCATGTCATCAACGTAGATCAAGAAGTTCTCACCGGATTTGTCTGAAAATATCTTGTTCATCATCCTCTGGTATGTTGCTCCCGCGTTTTTCAATCCAAAGGGCATCACCTTGAAGCAATAAGTCGCCTGGTGAGTTATGAACGATGTTTTGATTTCATCCGCCTTCTCCATGGGTATCTGATGGTAACTGGACTTCACGTCGGTGAATGATAAAGCTTCATATCCTGCAGTTCCATCTACCAATATATCAATGTTAGGAAGCGGATACATATCCTTCGGACATGCCTTGTTCAGATCTTTGAAGTCGACGCACATTCTGTACGTTCCATTTGGCTTTTTGACTAGCACCACATTGGCTAACCACTCCGGATAGGTGACTTCTCGAATTGCATCTGACTTTAGCAAATCCGCCACTGCTTTTTCAATCGCCTTTTGCCGCTCAGGAGCATGTCCTCTCTTTTTCTGTCGCACTGGGGTTGCACCTTTGTCTACATTCAAACGATGGGTTGCTACGTCTGGACTTATTCCTTTTAGTATTTCATTTGGGGCGGCAAATGCCGACTCACATTGGACCAGCACCTCGGTAATGGCTTTCTTCGTTTCTTCGGGGAGGCCCGTCGCTATTCGCACATTTTTGTCGCTTGAGATGGCGAATAGTTCCGTTTCTCCCAATGCTTCCGCTGGCAACTTCTCTTCGACTTTATCCTCTTCATCTGGCTTTGGTTCGAGTGACAATGTATAGGCCTGTTGAGATACAAGTTGATCACCTTCAACTATGACTCGCCCTTAGTGTGTTGGCAAATGTAATGTTAAATGTTTCATTGAGATGAGCGACTCCGTTTCCGACAAGAATGGGCGTCCCAGAATTATGTTGTAGGCCAATGGGAGATCAACAATTGCGAATTCTAAATCACCTCGCCATTTTAGCTTTTTATCGCCCATTTCTGCCTCCAACACCACCTGTCCACTTGTTTGAGAGGATTGACCCCCAAAACCAGTTACATCCATGAAGGTGTGTTCCACTCGCTCGTCATTAATTCCCAACTTGTTGAATGCAGTCCGAGTAATAACATTACAAGAACTGCCAGTAACAATAAGGACCCGCTTGACGTCCCATCCTTCTATAGCCATTGTAATCACCAAAGCATCCACATGCGGCTCCGTGATTCGCGCGAATGAGTAATTGAGGACATCCCCCCTATGAGTGTTGCTTTTTCGCTGTTCACGGCGAGCTCTTTTTGTTGGAGGCTCATAGATCCCGCCGGCTATCACGTTTATCACTCCTTTTTTCTGCTTCTTTTCAGGCCTTGCCTCTTCTTCACGTGGTAACGTTGCTTTCTCGTCACTAGTCTCCTTTCGTACAAATTGATTCAGCTTGCCCCTTTCGATCAGCCTTTCAATCTCCTTCTTCAATTCATAGCAATCGTTCGTGTCGTGGCCGTTCAATCTGTGGAACCTGCAATATTTGTTAGGATGTCGCCCCAAACTGGTTCGACCTTTTACCTCGGGGAACCGCACATCCTTCTTCAGGGGGCTCTTTTCGATCCAAAGTAACACCTCCTGGCGAGTCGTGTTTAATGGTGTCTGATATCCGCCACTTTGAAAGGGGTGATCGCCTCTTCGAACAAAATTACTTTTGGACTGGGTCTGGCGCCGATTGTCCGAAGTGGATCTAGCAGCATCTCTTTCTCGCCGGGTTTAAGCCCTATGTTCCCTGTTGACATCATCCACTTCCATAAATTCCTTTGCTATTTTCATGAGTTCGGCCACTGTGTGCGGCTTGTCGCGGATGATTTCCTCCCGCATACTCCAATCTGTGGTTCCATCTGCCATGATGTTGCGGATGCTCACGATATCCGGGTTTTGCAATCGCACCAGAATATCGTTGAATGCGACAACAAATTCCCTTAGGGAATTATAGTTCCTCTGTTTGATCTCCTTCAGCTGCCTATCCGTCACATCCGCTGCTTTAAAGCCCACAAATTTCGCACAGAAATCCCGACTATATTGATGCCAATTGTGAATAGATTCTGCGGGTAAAGATCGAAACTAATCAGATGCGGCTCCGCCCAAAGTTGTCGAGAATAACCTGCAAATGATGCTTTCACTCGCTCCTGCAACATCCATTAGTTCTCTGTAGTTCCTGACATGAGCCTCAGGATCAGAATTTGGATCCCCATAGTATTTAGGTATCGCGGGCGCTTTGATTCTGTGATCTGGAATGAATTCCCGCAACGAAGGGGCAAAAGGTGAATCGCTCTGGACCTCTGCTCTCGACCTAGGCGAGTACCCCATTCGCTCCATCATGCTCCGTAATTGATCTTCTAAGTCAATATCGGGTACTCGCCGAACTTCTTCCATTCGCTGCTGGTGAATTCTGGGTGGCATCCACCCGCCCATCGGTGTTGAGACGTGTACCTGCTGGGGGACTAACCGCTTTCCCGTTATAGGATCAAAGTTCCATGTGTGCTCTCGTCCAGGAGTCATCAACTCCGAATGTCTGTGAGGAAAAGGTTCCACTTGCTGTAGCGGAAGAGTGCCTTGCACTCCTGGCAACGGTTGGGATGGCTGCCAGGTCGGATGTATCGTCGTAATGAGATCTGGGTGCGAGTAGTTGCTCGGGTGGCTGTGTGGGTTTGTGCGACTACTCTGGCCCACTTGATTTGGCGCTTGAGATGGCTGCGGGAGGGCCGATATGACAGGGATAGTCGGTGATTGTGTTGAGATAACCACAGGTTCTTGAGGAGCAGCCGCCACGGCGGTATTGTGTTCGGCGAGGGCAGTTAGTAAATTAATCATTCGATCTCCAGCCGCCTGGCTCATGTTCGAAGCCAAGACTTGTCCTGCCATCTGCACGAAATCACTATTGGACATTTCCATCTCAGTTTGCACTTGGACTTCCAATAAGGGACTCAATTGTCCCGAAGGACCCGATGAGCTAGGCACCACAGGCTGTGTACTTGCAGGTTGCGAATTCGCAATCCGTGGTCCCCTGGAGTTCATACTGGTTGATCTAGTGGTAACGCCGGTCGTTCGTGATGGTTCTGACATGTTCTTCGTGTACCTTTAACCAAATGTTGGTAAAAAAGGTCCACCTTCACCGCACCAATGATAACTTGCCGGATCCGATTTGATATTCCCTGCTGGAGTTACTTGCAAAACAGAACCGGAGACAGGATCTCCGGGAAAACTCTCCGACGATCAAGTCAGTTTTTGTAAGAGGGTTGGTAATTTGACAATAATATTGTAGGGTAAAAAATGTGAACGTACCTTTTTCCCTTGTTCTTAAGGCCTTTTATAGGTGTTTTTTAGGTAACCGCCGAGGGCAGTTACTCCTTAGTGGGCCACGTTCTGAGGGCGGTTCCCCCTTTTTAGGCCATGTCCCTTTCGTGGCTTTCATGGCAACGAACGTGGTTCTGAGTGGGAGTCTTGATGCTCCGTTTAGGAATTCGGGGCGGTTACTCGCTTCACCCGTTTTCGCTTATTCGGGTCCCATTCGGGGCGGTTACTCGCTGCGCCCGCTTCCTTTATTCGGGTCCCATCTGATCTTAGACCATGGGTCTAAGTATGGGCTGGGCCTGCGAAATGAATATGACCCGGTTTAGCCTCGCGGGTCATCATAACTATATATAAATAATACACAATAATATTTACTCTCTCTCTATATAATAATAATAATAATAATAATAATAATATCCAATATCATCAAAATAGGATTTGACGAGTCATCGACTTTGACTGATAGGGGAAAACCTTGTCACTCATTTGGAGACTAAGAAAATGTTTCATGAGTCTCCGACTTGACTCGAGGGGAGAAAATATGGTTACTCGTTAGGAAACCAAGAAAGGATCTTATACATCATTGATTTTGACTTGATGGGAAACCTGGTCATTCATTTGGAGATCAAGAAAAGGTTTCATGAGTTAGCGACTTTGACTCGAGGGTAGAAGATCTGGTTACTTATTGGAAACCAAGAAAGGATCTTATACGTCATTGATTTTGACTCGAAGGGGAAACCTAGTCACTAGTTAGGAGACTAAGAAAGGTATTATGATTCGTCGATTTTGTCTCGAGAGGAGAAGATCTAGATACTCATTGGGAAATAAAGAAAGGATCTCATGTGTCATTAATTTTGACTCGAGGGGGAAGCCTGACCACTCATTTGGACACCAATAAATGGTTTAATGAGTCATCAACTTTGACAAAGGGGGGGGGGGACTCGTGTTGAAACACCTTTCCACAAGATTTTGATTTGACAAAATCACCCATGATTAAGAGACAATTAAATTTAAGTGCTTTATTTTAATTGTACTAATCCGTTTTTTCAATGTTGAGTATAAATATAAATAAAGATAAATATAAAAAGTAAGACAGGAAGAGGTCAGCATAGAAGCCTAAAGTATCAAGCTGAGTGGAATCAAACTTAGCATCAAAAGACAAAGACATACACACCCACAACAACTGTCTCACGAAGCTGAGCTGACTAAAAATATACTCAGCTTGGAAATTGTCGATGACAATGATTTACGCAGCAGAAGCTGAGTGATTCTTCATGACAGCATGAAAAAGTCATTTGCTAAAAGACAATGATTACCGCCCCTCTGCACCAATAATTGAATCCTTGGAAATACACAGAAGACACATTCCGAGATGTATGGGTCAATGGATTATTGGTAAAAGACAACTGACACAAAAAGACAAGCCAGACGCAAGAAGACAAGCCTGACGTCTGAAGGAATGCAAAAGAAGGGAATGGCCGGAACAGTCTGAAGCTGACCAGAATCTGTCCCCTAAAAGAGCCGTTTTAACATCAACGGCTACATCATTTCAAAATGATCCATCACAGATTTTCCCTATTTAAGGACAATCAAACTTCTTGGATCATTGCCGAATTACAAAAAGAAAAATACAAGAGAGAAAAGATACAAAAGCACTTAGATACAAAAAGAGATCTTACACCCATCTTCTATTCCTTGTGTAAATGCTAGAGTGATTACTTGTAATCTTCTAAAGTGTTCTTTATTTGAAAAGGAACAAGTGTTTATCAATTGTAAAATTGAGAGTGTTGTGCTGAGTGTTTGGTTGTAAACATTCAGTGGTAGAGAAATCTAGGTGCTGGGTTGTAGCACTTAGTAGGAGTTGAGTAGACGAATAGAGGAAGGTACTCTTGCATATTCAACTGCCTTGTAATTGGTTTGTGCTCTACCTTTAAAGAGCTCAGTATTGGAATTTAAAAGCCCGGAAGACTCTGGGGACTGGACGTAGGCGGAGAGGCCGAACCAGGATAAGTGATACTGAGTAATCTCTAAACTCCCTCTCAATATATATATGTGCATGTGTTGTGTGTGAAGTTTACTCAGCATATAAAATTGTTTAAAGTTGACTCTGAGTAATTTCAAGTGCTGAGTTAGAAGCTGACCTCCAAGAGTGTCAATATCTAACTTATAAATAAAACAACTTTAGTCAATATCCGGCCTAAGCTGTCTTATAGCATATCTGGCCAAGCTGACCAAAAGCTGAGTTGACAAACTCGCAAAATAACTAAGTCAGCATACAATTAAACGAAAAAGTTATATTAGTTCCTAACCCCCTTGGAACTAATCACACGGGACCAACAACTCGTTCACTCATTTGGAGACTGAGTGGGGTTGAGTAGCAATTTTTGGATTTAGGAGAACAATGATTATAATTCAAATGTGTTTTTGTTTTTTGACCAACTTTTGTTGAACAAAAAGTTCATCCCTTCAGTCAAAATAAAAAAGATGAAGATCTCATCCCCCTCCACTTGTGGGTGACATGAATGATGAGGAATGATGAGTGATTCATGAATGCATATGTGTGTATTGTAATAATATAAGGTGCTTCCGAGTCATATGACATAATTATGCATACTAATACATTTGAGATAAGGCATATGACACTAGATAGATCCATCCATCTTGTTTTCTCAACTCTTGTCCTAATCCTAATGAACTCTTTCATTAGATCCACGTAATTGTCTAGATATCAACATATCTAATGATTATGAGATCAGATTTCTGTTTAGGAATAGAAGACATTATTACATGCACGTCCTTATGTTATTATGTTTATCCCAGAACATGATACTTGACCTGGGTTTATTTAAGTTTATCAATTAATTAGAATCATAAAGTATGGTGTCACTTCATCTTATATGGACACTTTATGATTACTTTTATAATCTATGAATTACTTTTATTTAACTTGTTTAGTGGTGATAAAAGATAAATGTCTTTATATAGTTAAACTTACTATATTAAATAAATCAAATAAATTAATGATGAACAATTAATTTATCAATAAGTTGTGTCCTAAAAAAAATTGTCTATAGGACACTAAACCAAAATTCTCCCACTTGGACTAAAGCCATTTTTTTCTAAAAATAATCCCATAAGAGTTTGTATGCCTATCATGGGACTTTTGGATTAATTCCTTTGTTAATGGATCTGTAGGATTGTCCTTGATGGGCACTCTTTTAATTCTCACATCTAGTTGTAATCTCTCGGAAGAGATAGTAGTGATTGAGGTAATGTTTGGACCAATTATGAGACCACATGTCCTTAGCTTGTGCAACAACTCTATTATGAATCCCATTAACAATGTTAGGTACCACACTTAGTTCAATAATGAAAATTTATTCCAAACTTCCTTTCAGCTGCTTCTAATGCTGTTATACACCCTGAGTGGGTCGGAGGCCCATCTACGGTTCCTTGCTTGGAACTATTCCAGGTAACCATATCTCTATTTGTTTGATGACTTGTATATGAAAGTCTCCAACTTTCAGATTATCGCCTCCATATACTCGAAACATATCTTTAGTTATTTTCAAGTACTTATGAATGTTCTTGATAATAGTCTAGTGACCATCATCGTATTGGCATGTAAGTGACTTGTTATGCTTAAAGCAAAACTGATGTCAGGTCTAGTGCAAAACAATTTTAGCACTTTGTCAATGTATGTGAATTAGGAGAGGGCAAGTAGTCTTCTCGATCTATCTCTATAGATCTTAATCCCCGAGACATAAGATGCTTCTCCCAAGTCCTTTATAGAGAACTTGTCAGATAACCAATTTTTCAGCGATTGCAGCATAGCTACATCGTTTCCTATTAGTAGAATATCATCGACAGATAATACTAAGTAAATAACCGAGCTCCCACTAGTTTTCTTGTACACATAAGTCTCATCATTATTTTGCACAAAACCAAATGGTTTTAACAAAACGTTTATTCCAGCTCCTAGATGCTTATATCAAGTAAAATTCTGATGGACTTAAACATGACTACTAAAGAGAATGTTTCGTCATAGTCAACACCTTGCTTTTGACAATAACCTTTTTGCCAACCTGCAGTTACTAATCTTTCCATCCATGTCGGTCTTTTTCTTGAAGACCCACCTGCACCCTATGGGTTTTATCCCTTATGGTGTATCAACCAAAGTCCATAATTGGTTGGTGCACATGGAGTTCATTTTAGAATTCGTGGCCTCAAGCCATGATTTGGAGTCTAGGTTTACAAGAGCCTCATCATAAGTTGTAGGTTCATTTTCTAACACATACGGGAACCTCTTTATCGTCTCCTACTAGAAATCCAAATCTCTATAAAGTTTGATGATTTCGATTAGACCTACGAGGTAGTAGTGTCACATGTGTCTTAACCTGTGAGACAGATTCGGGTTCCACCATCACTTTCGCTGTTTCGACCGATGCCTCTTTTTGAAATTCACTAAGTTCAATCACACTTACAACTTGTGTTTCTAGCAGATACTCTTTCTCTAGAAATACTGCATGTTTGGATACTATTACTTTCCGATCATCCGGATGATAGAAGTAATATCATCCTGTTTCTATCAGATATCCAAATACGAAGCATTTATCAGGTTTAGGGTCCAGCTTATCTGATGCTATGTGTTTTAACATATGCCGAACATCCCTAAATTCTCATGAAAGAGAAACTGGGTTTCTTTCTAATGAACAATTCGAATGGAGTAGAAATGGCAGATTTGGTGGGTACTCGATTTAAGGTAAATAAGGCAGTTTCGAGGGCGTAGCCCCAAAACATCATTGGAAGAGAGGTTGTGCTCACCATACATCATACCATATTCAATAGAGTATAGTTTTTCCTTTTAGATACACTGTTGTGATGTGGTGTATACGGAGGAGTACATTATGATCAGATGCCATATTTGTTTAGATAATTTAGAAAATCATCAGAAAGCTAGATATTCTCCACGTCGATCTGATCGAAGTATCTTAATATGTTATACTATTTGTTTTTCAATTCCATTCTTAAAGCATTTAGACTTCTCAAAAGCTTATGATTTATGCTTATCAAGTAGACGAATCCATATCTAGTATGATCATTTATGAAGCTAATGAAGTAATTGAAATCTCCTCTTGCTTGTGTTGACATAAGACCACATACATCTGAATGTATTTGTTCTAGAGTGTCTGGTACACGTTCCCCTTTATTGCTAAAGGATGTCTTTGTCATCCTTCCTTTTAAACAAGATTCACATATGACCATTGATTCAAAATCATCTGAGTCTATAAATCCATCCTAATGCAGCTTAGACATGCGTTTCTCGCTTATATGGCCTAGGTGACAATGCCACAAGTAAGTCAAATTATATATCTTTTGACTTTTGGTATCAACTGTGTAAACGAAAACTTTATCATCTAAAACACAAACACTATTTAATGATATTCCTAAGAAATAATAAATTCCATTTTTTAGAACACAACTTGAATTTTTAATTGAAATATTAAAGCCATAATCCGCAACATTTAATATAAATAATGTTGCGAGACATATGAAGAACATACAAACAATTCATTAATTCTAATACAAGTCAAGATCGTAATCCTAAGAGATAATTTCCAATTGCGAGAGAAGCAACTCTTGCTCCATTTCTAACTCACAGGTTTATCTCTCATTTCTTCAAGTTCTTAGTCTGCTTTAGTTCTTACATGTTTGTACAAATATAAGATCCACATCCAGTATCTAATAGCCAAGAATCAGATTGTTGAATTGAATTTATTTCAATATAGAACATACTAGATGTATAAGCACCATCCCGGCCCTTCTTCTCGAGAGAGTCTAGGTACTCTTTATAGTTCCTCTTCTAATGCCATTCTTTACTATAATAGTGACATTCCCTTTTGGGCTTATTGCTCTCCTTGACTTGTTTTGCTTTAGCTTAGCTTGGCTTATTGCCCTTGTTTTTCTTAGGGTTCTTAGAATCGGGAAGCTTCCCTTTTCTCTTGCCAGATCCCTCAATAACAAGTGCAGATGTCACCCTTTCTATCTTCATATTAAGCTCAATAGACTTCAGCATATTCAAGAGGTTTGTAAGTTATTCATCTGATAATTGATGATGGATCATGAATAACTTTCTTGGAGGGACTAAAGAATTAAGTCGACACTTAAGTCATGGTCCATTACAAAACCAATGTTAGAAAGTTCTGTGACAAAGCCAATCTTTTTGACGCAATGCGCCACACCAGAAGACCCTTCTTGAGCAAACTAATAACTTTGTTCTCTTATAGTATTCGCATCGAGTCTGTTTCTCAAACAGCTCCTTCAAGTGTAGAGCCATAGAATATGTGTCCATGTTCTCATGTTGTCTTTGTAGCTTAGGAGTCATTGCTACAAGTATGATGTTGGTTCAATACGACTATATATATGCTAGAGGAGGTGAATAGTATTTATTACCATTTTAAAAATTGTATCTTTTACTTATTAAAAATTATACTCAATGATATTAATTTGCACTTTGAAATATATGCGGATTAAATGGACGTGCAAATTAATTACTTGTTAGTAAAAGATATTAAGTATTGTCTTTTAAAACTGTTTAAGCAAATATAATAAAATGATCACAACAAAATATTTACAAATAAAATGTAAAGACAATAATTAAAAGAGTATGGATAGAAAAGCTTAGCCACGCAATTTATACAGGTTCAGCAACTACGGTCTACGTCTTGTCTCCGAGAGCACCTTTCGAGATTTTCCACTATGATTCTTTTAGTGAGTAAGAATCAAGTATATGGGCCTTTTACAACCTAAAAGCTACCCAAGTAATTATCTCCCCAATATCTATTTCTCTCAAAACTTTCCGAGTGTTTGAGAAAGTCACCCCTCAAATTTTCATGAGCTCAATTGAGAAATTCTTACAATCTTAAGCTTTCGGGTGCTTCAGAATCTACACTTTTCTAAGGAACTAGTGAAAACATAAAGAATCAAGCTACACCATTGGTATTTCTTACAGCAATGGTAGAATGATAAAAATAAATCTAATCACTCTCTTCCCTTTTATCTTATTAGGAAGGAAAGAAGAAATTAAAGAACACAAATGAGTATTTTGAGCTCTTTTTCTTAACATCCAAATATGAGAATGCCTATTTATTTATAGCCAAATGGAGAGTAACGATGTAGAATTTTTTCCAGGGATTAGATGTGTAATTTTGAATTCCATGCTTATTTAGAAAATATGAGCTTTAGTCCTTACATTCTTCTTTTCTTTAATTTTCAGCTAATGTGGATGAGTTGTCTTCCCCAATGATGTGTTCTAATTATCTCTAATATTAGCATTAATATAAGCATGGCATGTTATTTATCACATTAAGTTAAAGTCAACTCTTACTTTTTAAATAGTCAACTCTTACTTTAGTGCATATATTAGCTTCAATATTAACATGCTATTTGTTACAATAACTTTAGTTCATATGTTAACGCCAATATTAGCACAATATTAACATGTTATTTATCACACTAATTCAATTTAGTGCATATATTAACTCCAATATTTGCACAAATATTAACATGTTATTTATCGCACTAATTACAAAGTCAACTCTTAATTTTAAGACTCTTCATCACATTCTAATCGAATGCAAATTCGCTAAGGAACTATGGGAAAACATTTCTTCATTATTTGGGAGGCGACTTTTTGAAAATTGTTCGTTTGAGGAACGTATCAAATGGGCTGCGGTTCGAAAATTCAGCTCTCAGGTTCGGGTTTTATGGAGAAGTGTTGTTGTTCATCTATGTTGGATCATCTGGACTTTACACAACGATTGCATGTTTAATGATATCATACCCAACATTCATCGTGCTCTTCGTCTACTCTGGCTGCATATCAGCAAGGCGGACCACATTGGCGTGGGTCATGTGTGGAATTCAGTTGCGGAGCTTGCGGAATCTCAATCTGCTGCCGCGTTATTCTCGGTCTCCGAAAATCATTCTGGTCAGCTGGTCTCCTCCTCCTATTGGGTGGATTAAAGTAAATTGTGACGCCTCAATCACTAGTTCGTCGGCAGGTTATGGAGGGGTTTTCAGCGATAACGCTGGGCTGGTCCTTGGCTGTTTTGCTGTAACTTGTGCGGATCGCCTGTTTCATTTGGCGGAGATGCGTGGGGCAATCGCTGCTCTTAATCATGTGGCTGCTCGCGGTTGGAACACAATCTGGTTAGAAAGCGACTCATCGTATGTTATTTCCCTGTTCAGGAATCCGTTGCTTGTGGTCCTTGGTCACTCCGGGCTGATTGGATAAAATGCCAGCGGTTAATCTCGAGTATACGGTTCATAGTGTCCCATTCTTATCGTGAAGGCAATCGTGTCGCCGACCTTTTAGCTAATCATGCCAGGCTCTGCTCTTCGGACATGTGGTGGGATTCTTCTCCTCAATTTTGTAATGGTACTGTGATAGCAGATTCGTTAGGCTTAGATTCTTTTCGGTTTGTTTAATTGCCTTCATGGCTGGATGATCTTGTACTCTTTTATTCTTTATTCTTATATTTATTCTTTCGGGTTTCTTTCCAGGTGCTCTAAGGGGTGCCATCATAGCTGGGATGCCTTGGACTCTGGATCAGTCCCCCGCTTTTAATAAAAAAAAATCTTAATTTTAATTAGATAAATGCATACCATAATTAAAAGAGTTGATTATTCATCAACACATTTATTTATTGTACAACTCTTTGGTCAAATATACATGCATATAATATACTTGATAATATTCCTTTGTATGTAGGATTTTTTTTTGTAAAAATTTACGCAATACGCTTACATTAAAGAAGAAAGAAAAATCCCCACCAGACACAGATGTGATTCGAACCCATGACCTCCCAAGGCATAGGTAAGCTCTCAACCGTATGTAGTTTAATATTATAAAGTATTTATTAATTAACCATGACATGAATACATGTATATGTATATGAAAGAATTGATTTATGGATTCTATGTAATAAAATCTTTCATACATGTATAATTATTTTTGAGTGAAAATTATTAGTGTTTGTTAATGTACTACACAATAATTTATTTATAATAAACTTTTTAATTAGATATATTTGTGAAATAATATTATCTGAGGCTTAATTTAATTCTTTTAAAAAATGATTAATTTAATTAATTAAAATATAGTAGCCTGTTTTAAAATAGGCTTAATAGACATCCAACCCCCTAAACTTGTAACTTTTTTTCACCTGACCCCCTCAATTTAGAGGACAACCTCCCAACCCCATCAACTTTCCAAAAACATCACATACAACCCCTTACACCCCTATGTTTGGTCAAAATATTGACCCGTATAGAAAACGTTGTTGACCACACCAATGCCACGTGTCATTTTTTTTATTAAATTTTTCCAAGTGATTATTATATGTGAGGTGTTGTCGCTGTTTGTCGTCGCAGCCTTATCGAGGTGCTGAGGTTGGCGGTAGTGGTCGTCGAGGTGAAATCACTTGGAAAAATTTAATAAAAAAAGTGACACGTGGCATTGGTGTGGTCAACAGTCAAGCGCGTTTTCTACACGGGTCAATATTTTGACCGAACATAGGGGTGTAAGGGGCTGTATGTGATGTTTTTGGAGAGTTGAGGGGGTTGAGAGGTTGTCCCCTAAGTTGAGGGGGCCAGGTGAAAAAAAGTTAGAAGTTTAGGGGGTTGGGTGCCTATTAAACCTTTAAAATACGATTATCTAATTATCAAAATCAGCTATTTAGCATTCTCTCACTTTTTGATGATTAGCAAAAATTTATAGGTTTTTATATTTCTTTAATCAAATTTATAAACATAAGCTCCCGTCTGGGTTAGATATTATTTTTCAAAAGATATAAAATAATAAATTTTAAAACATTTTGAAACACATTTTGATAACCCCCTTAAGCTATAGAATTGTTTTCAAAGATGGTTTTTTTTTTTTTTTTTTTTTAAATACGTACACCAATTCATTTCATAGAAACATTAAGTACAACAAGAAAAGTAAGGAATAATACCTTATATAAGTACAAGTTATGTCTAGTACATAGTGGCAGATCCAGGATTTGGAGGGGGGGGGAGGGGGGCAAAACTCTATGTAAATTTTTTTAGACAAAATAACATTAATTGAAAAAAATATACTTCAGTACATAATTGCTATTCGATACAAAATGTCTTAAAATAATAATAATAAAAACTTCTAATGCTAAGTAGATCGACGGTTATGAGGTGGCAATTGACATTCATAGCTTGAAAACGATCTGCTGTCTCTACATAATTGCTTCTTTTTAGGATTAAGGTGCAAAAATACCCCTAACGTTTTGGATCAGGAGCAATTTTACCCCTAACGTCTAAAATGGTGCAATTTTAGCCCTGATATTTGTAGCCAAGAGCAATTTTACGCCTAACGTTGATAAACTGGATCAATTTAAGACACTATTATAAAATACTGTCATTTTTTTCTTTATTTTGCACCAATTGCATATCAATTTGTTCTAAAAAAAGGATATAATGTTTTTTGTAATTTAATAATAAAATTGGAGATTAATATTTATAGATTTGGTGAATTTTTTGAATTTTTTTGTCTAAGAGACTGTGGATAAAACAGTTAGGGGTAGTCTTGATTGAATATGAGAAAGGAAGTTGAGAGAAGTTACACTTATAGTATTTACAATATAAGTAGAAGATTCTGTATCAAAATGGAGACTGACACACAAGAACACAAAACACTATACCATAAAACCCCCTACTGCAACCAAATATATATTTGTTGGTTGAAATTTGATGCATTAGATGGATCGATTTTGCTTTAGGTCAATAATGTTGCATTTTTGTTTCATTAAGTTACAATTTAACCAGATGAGAAAAAATTATGCAACAAAATTATTAATTGTTGCTTCACATGTTGCATTTAAGTAACAACAATTCGTTTAAATTGTTACATAAATAAGGTAAAACGGAGAAAAGCAACAAAATTATATTTGTCGCATTCACATTTGAGCGATCTAATGCAACAAATATAAAGAAAAACTAACAAATATATAATGTTGTAATTAAAATAACTTATTATTTTATTACTATATAAATATTAAATATTAATTTTTGGAAACAATTATACAATATTAAACATTAATTTTTATTAATATATAAATTTTCAAAAGAAATTTTCTAATTTTTGTACGGAATTTTTTTAACCAAATGAATTTGAATTTGTTCACTAAAATAAATTTCTCTAAAAACAAAAGGGATAATAAGGTGAAAAAATACCCTCTAACGTTTATACCCAAGAGCAATTTTATCCCTAACGTTTAAAATGGTGCAATTTTATCTCTAACATTGGATTTTAATAAGGGGTATTTTGAGTTTATTTAGACCTAGGCATTGGCCGGCGAGCCCCGCCCGGTCAGCCCAGGCCCATTTAGCCAGACTTGGACACATGAAAATGCTATCAGGTCCGGCCCAGTCCAAATCCTTATAAGCCCGCTAAAAAAACTGAGCGGGCTTGGACTTCACTAATTTTACATCGGCTCGGTCCGGCCCGACCCGATATATATATATATATATATATATATATATATATATATATATATTATAAATTATATTATATAAATATGAATTATAATATTTTTATAAACATAAATTATATTATGATAAATATAAATACTTAAAGTTTTGTATTGTAATTGTGTTAAAAAAGTTCATACTTCCATAAAAAAAAAACGATGTGATCATTATAGTATGTGATCATTAAAGATACCATTAAAATTGTTGCATAAATTAGTTGCATTTGATTAGAAGCAACAATAACAACATGTTGCATTTTTTTGTAAGTTTGTTGCTTAATTTAAAAATTTGTTGCAACAATTTAAAAATATCCAACAATTGCTAATTGTTGCTATTATTTACAAATTGTTGCATTTGCAAATAATGCTACAGGAGCGTCCGCAACAATTGCATTTTTATTGCGTTGGCCTATTTTTGGCCTACTGCAACTCTAAAGGAGGTCTAAGCCAACAATTTCAATTGGTTGCAGTAGGGGTTTTATGGTGTAGTGAAAGCAAACTCAAAAACTGAAATTTTAATGTTATTCTAGCAATTTTACCCCTTGTTTTATTTTGTTCCAAAGATTCTCCATTTCTAATCCATTCAATTGCTACAGGCCTTTGTAATTTCCTAGTCATTTTTTATACAACTTTTTTTTAGCATATTTCGGTTTCAATTAGTCTTAATCTCATAGAATTGATTCCGAACTTTAAGCTTTTATGCCATTTATGCTTTTTATACAATTATTTGATTCTAAGAAGTTAGATTTGACAAATTTTGGGGTTTTCTTGCAAAAACTTTGGCACGTTTGCACATGAAACAAAAAAGACCAAACAAGTGTATACAAACAAGAGCAACACAATCTCCTAGCTTGGCCATTTATTGGGTTTTGGTGAGTGTTCTCACAATTTGCTAATTCTTGTTTTTAAAATTATATTACTTGCTTGTTCAGTTGTTTTCGTGTATCAAACTTAATGATTACCATTATTCAAGTTGTCATAATAGTAGTTTGATGGTTATATTTAAATTATATTATTATTAGACCCCATTAATAAACTTTGTTGCATTTGAAAACTAGAAATTAATAAACTTTGTTGCATTTGAAAACTAGAAATTAGATGGACTTTACACATATGTCATTTTTAAGGAACAATGACCATATGTATATATAAAATAGAATAATGAAATGAGAGAATTAAAATTGCATTAATTCTTGAAGATGAATACATATCAATGAAAAACAAAAAAGAAAATCATCTCTAAATAAATAGACATGAGAAAGTGAATATATTGTGATTTTGATTATAATTGTTTATCATCTTCTGCTACATTTGTTTTTTCCTCACAATCTCTAGCGTATTTATTAAAAGGTGACATCTTTTTGACTTGGTCCATTAAAACTCATCCCTTTACAATTGGGGATCATCTCCACTGAGCGTTCCATTACTAATATTATGTGTATCGTTGGGGGAGTTTAGACTTGGACTTAGACTGATCGTTTTTGCATCAACAACAATGGCAACATTCCTTGATTCAATCATCTCTACAAATTGTGTGCTAATTATCACCAATAAAAATAAACATGAGATCATTAATCTTTTGGATTGAGCCATTTAGTGTTTCTTTATAAAACACACACACCACCAGCTGCCAAATTATTTTTCTTAAATATATTCTATCTAGTAATTCAGGTTTCGATTTCTAACTTTTCTTTACATCTATTTATAATTTTCATTATTCAACTATGCTTAGCATTTTTCCTTTTCTTTAGTGAATCCACACGTTATTGATGCAATCACACTTCTATTTATACTTATTTGACTTCTTCTCATTCTTCAACTTATATTATATACATGCTAAATTAGATTATAGTTAACCGATGTCTAAGTCAGTCAAATGCTTAGGAAGAGTACATTAACTAGTTGTGAGATTATAGTTAGTGTACCACAATTTGTGACTATAAATGTCTATATATAGGGTTGAGGTCGAATACTTCGTTAACTAGAAGTACTTTTGGACTTAGGATTTCCTTCTCCTTTTAGGAGTCTTGTCATAGGAGACTTCGTTTGCCATGTGGAGTTCTAGTTATTCTCGAACATTCCCTTATAGGGAAATCAAAGCTTCTTAGGATTCTGAAGGTCTGTTTTATCACACATGGTGTAATAGTGTAAAGGGTTGTGATAATGCCACATGTATGATGTCATTTTGATATCATATGTCCATCCCCTTTGACTTATAAATTCTTTTAGGATTCAATTGTGCACATAAAGGATGCAAAAAGGACCTTTTTGGCTCTTAACTTGCTTTTGTTGGTCCCTTGTAAGGTTGCAAATATAGTTCCAAGGGGGGGTTAGGAACTATTTTACCTTTTAAAAAAAATAATTAGGGCAGATTTCTTTTCTTTGAGAAAAGATTATATAACAGCTGCGCTTAGCAATCATCAAGACACTGGCTTAGTCAACTAGTGACTAGGACAGCTTCGTTACTTAGGTCAGGAGATAGCACTTAGAGTCTATTCCTGAACCAACTCGTTGGTAGCGCACAACTCAGCTTGACCTCTTTTACTTGGTCAGTTTTAGTTTGTTTTAAGCAAGCAATGTAAATAAGGAGTTAAGGTTTAGAAATACTTCACTCAGCAGATTTATCCAGGTTCGACTTCTTCTAAGCCTACGTCCTGTCCCCGGAACACTTCCGAGATTTCAAATCCTCTACTGAGCTCTTTAAAGGTAGAGCCTCAAACCTTTTACAATATCAGCAATTGAGTATGACAAGAGTACCTTCCTCTATACTTCTACTCAATCCTAATCTCTCCGTTGAGTACTTAAAACCAAGTACTCAGCCTCTCATTTCTACTTCTAGAAATGATAAAGATTTGTCCTAAACAACAATTGCTAGAACACCTTAGATGATTGAAGATCAATCACTCTAGACTTTTACACAAATGAATAAACTTGTAGTGTAAGAATTTGCTTTGCTTTTGATGGAGAACTTTTGTACACGTTTGGTCAGCGTAACGGCTTTAGCTCAAAGTTCTCTCCTTTAAATGTGGATTCTGAATGCTCTATTTATAGAGAGCTGTGAGAGCTTCTGGTTATTTTCAAAATAACCGTTGGAGGGAAACGACTTTATGTCGCTTTCACTCAGTCTGTTCAGCAGTTCTCCTAGCCAATCAGATTCCAGCATCTTCTGTTCTTCGGTCAGTGTGGTAGTATGTTCCTCCAAATCGGGTAATGTCAAACAGACAGCTTTCTGCGTCTTCTGTTCTTTACCAACAGAGGAAATACTTGGTCTGGAAGTTGCTTTGTAGTCATCGGCTGTCTTGTACGCTTTGTCGAGACAGCTCAGCAGCTTCATACCGAAGTTGTCTACGTGGATCTTCTCGATCCTTCTTTGCTCAGCATGCGTTTCATTACTTCAACGGCAGCGTTTTGGAGATACGCGGGCTGAGTGATCTTGGGCTTGTTTGACTTGGGTCTTGACTTCCATATAGGGCTTGGGCCTTATGATCTTTATGTCTTATAACAATTATAAACTCAACATTGAACAAACACATTAGTAACAATAAATCAAAGCATTTAAACTTAATGTGTTATAGAATATTTAATTTCACTTAATTAATTTTGTCAAATCAAAATCCTGTGGAAAGGTGTTTCAACAAACTCCCCCATTTTGATGTTGGCAAAACTAATCAGCAAGGAACTCAGCGTTGAGCTCCCCCATGATAGTTGACCTTTTTGATTAAGTGAACTCCCCCGTCAGGGCTGAGCTACTGACTTAGTTTTATTCTAAACATTCTAAGGTTTAATTGAATAAGTCTAAGGTCAGTTTTCAGATATAGGTCAGCTTATGGGACATATTCTATTTTACTCAGTATTCAGCGGAAGTAATGTATAGTGACAGAGCGCTGAGTAAATTATTTGTTCAATGGTTTATATTTGACAAGTTCAAACATTTATACGCAGCATGCATTCAGATAGTTAAATAGTAATGCAAGTATTCCAAAAGTAACAGAAGTTAGGCATATTGAATTTTTAAAACAGAAAAGAATAAGGACAAGGCAAATAAAAAATTTTAAAACAGAAAAGAATAAGGATAAGGCAAATAAAAAAATTCTTCTTCCTAACTTCTAACTTCTAACTCTCTAGTTTCTAACTTAGAGTTCCTTCTCCTTAGTTGCCACTTTTCTCCCCCGTTTTGCCAGCATCAGCAGTAGGCAAATTGACGGTAGGGGTAGGAGACTTGGCTTGTTCTTGCAGCAGACGAATTTGACCCTCCAACGAATTCATGTGATTGACCATAGTCAACATGAGTGCGGTCATCTTGGTCATCTGAGCTTGTGTTGGTTGCTGCGTCTGAACCGAAGAGAAGTGGGTGATCAGGTCATGAATTTCACGCAGAATTTGGTGAGTTACAGGTGGATGAGAGGACTGGTCATGATTTGGTGGGGGATGAGCTTGTTCTTGAAGCAGGTTGTTAGCTGAGGCAATGACACGCCGTCCTGATTCAGTAGCACCTAGGTGTGCAAATTTGGCAGGAGTGGGCTCCCACTGAGTGCCTTGATTAGCAACAGGACTACGGGGTGTGTTGACTTCAGGTGCTGAGTTGCTGTGAGGTGGGAGTTGAGCTTCTTTTGGACTAGCAGGGGTTTTGGCTTGTTTCTCACTTTGAGGAACAGAGGCTTGTTTTTGTGGAGACCCCTCTTGGGTAATGTGGGGCTCAAGAACAGTTTCTTCTTCTGTTCTCAGTTTCTTCTGAGCTGACTCAGCTAGGTCCTGATCAGCTTTCCACTTGTTTCTTTCCATTAGCCTTACCTTTCTCGGGACAGTACGAATATCCTTCGAGCAGGCTCCCTTTTTCTTCTTCTTCTCAGCTTCAGCAATCTCAGATGGCACAGTAGAAGTATACTCAGTTTGAGCAGTTTCAGCCATAACATGAGCTATAGCATCATCCAGATCTGTTAGATTTTCCATTTCTCCAATGGGTTGCTCAGTGTCAGCCATAATATCCTCCTCCTCAGTGCTTCCATTTCCGTCATATCCTTTCAAGGGTTGACTATATGATAAGCCATTCAGCACTCCTGTAGTGATAACATTTCCTGAGGAACTTATTTCACCTATAGTCTCTATATTCTTGTCCTGAATTATCTTTGTGATGAGATAACCTAAACGAAGCTTCCTTCCACTTCGTTGAAAAGCTCCGACCAAGAAGACACGAAGATTGAATGGAGTGCCTGTCAGCATATGCCAGATGAAACATTGTTCAAAGTTGGAGGCGGATGAGGGTGAGCTGAGTTTAGGAAAGATGAAGTTGGTCAGCATGAAATGGACCATCTTCTGATTTTTGCCCATGCAGGTGCTGGGTACTTCTCCTTTGTAGTCTCTGGGTTTACAGAACCCCTTCATCTTTTCTGCGATGGCTTTTGGTATGGGCTCCTTTGTTGTCCTGAACTGTATTCCTGTGTTTGGTATTTCCAGTAGTGTTGCTAGATAATCAGGAGTGATCACTATCTTTTGACCTTTAACTGTGGTCTCTAAGTAGTCGGAGTCATCTGCATCAACGTGCAGGTTGGAGTAGAATTCTCTCACTATCGTGGGATAGGTTTGTCCGGAAAGAGAGAAGAGACCTTCCCATTTGTTCTTTTCTATCCATTCACATAATGGTTTCTCAGAAGAGACGAAGCCAGAAGGAAAGTATCGGCTCCTTAGTACTTCTTGACTCTTGGCCCAAGAGTGTACTTTGATCATCCTTCTTACCATGCTAGTTGAAGGACCAGCCTGATCAGTGGATTTTAGGTTTGGAGAGAAGGTACTTTTGTTGAAGGACATTTTTGAAGTTCTGAAGCTGTTAAGTGCTTAAGGAAAATTCTGAAGCTTTCTAAAGTTCAGTGCGCATGAAGAGAGGGTAGTGGGTTAATATTCACTATTTATGGATTTTTAGTTTAGGGTTCCGTTTGAATTTAAGCCGGTTTTGCCCTTGGGTTGTCCAATCGGCAGAAACCCTGACACTTATGACACTTTTAAGACGTATTCGGCGCATGCGCAGTACATGTGTCATTTCGCGTGTGGTGGCATTAAATGCTAATAAGTGCTTTTACTCAGCGTTTGTTGATATAACCGTTTCATATTCTGAGTAGTCAGTTTTGTTCAATGGATAGTCATAGAGGTTAGTTACTCGGCATGAGATAACTCACTCAGTGTGCATTTATTTCTAGGCATGTGATTTTGAATACAATCTTTAGACACACAGCATGGTATCACTCATTCATAGTGCATCATATCACATTTTTACTTAGGAATTTAAGACAGTGGATTAAACATACCAATGGCTTCTCTCAGTATGCTGAATTGCTCTCGTGCTAGAGGCTTTGTAAAGATATCAGCGAGCTGCTCATCTGTTGGTACATAAGTCAGCTTAACTTCTTTCTTGAGTACATGATCTCTGATGAAGTGATGTCTTATGCTGACATGCTTCATCCTGCTATGCTGGATTGGGTTCTTTGAGAGGTCAATTGCACTTTTGTTGTCGCATTTGACTTCAATTGTCTTTGCTTGAACACCATAATCTTCAAGCTGTTGCTTAATCCATAGGACTTGAGCAACACAGTTTCCAGCAGCAATGTACTCAGCTTCAGTTGTGGACAGGGCTACTGACGCCTGCTTCTTGCTGAACCAAGATACAAGACAGCTTCCTAGGAAATGGCATCCTCCAGAGGTGCTTTTTCTTTCCAGCTTGTCTCGTCCATAGTCAGCGTCAGTGTATCCAATGAGTGTAAAGTCATGAGTATTTGGATACCACAAACCTGCATTTACTGAGCTTTGCAAATATCTAAGGATCCTTTTTACGGCTATGTAATGGGATTCCTTAGGGTTAGCTTGATATCTAGCACAATAACATACTAAGAACTGAATGTCCGGCCTACTTGATGTTAAGTAAAGTAAAGAGCCAATCATACCTCGGTATAACTTGCTGTCTACTGACTTACCATTTTCATCAGCACAAAGGACAGTGTCAGTGCCCATAGGAGTGGATATTGGCTTACAATGTTCTAGTTCATATTTCTTCAATATCTCCTTGGCATATTTAGCTTGACTGATGAATATGCCATTCTTTCCTTGTTTAATTTGAAGTCCGAGGAAGAAATTGAGTTCTCCCATCATTGACATTTCGAATTCAGTCTGCATTTGTTTGCTAAATTCCTTGCACATAGATTCATTCGTAGCACCAAATATAATGTCATCTACATATATTTGTGCCAGCAGGGTATCTTTACCCTTTCTTTTAATGAATAAGGTTGTATCAGCTTGACCCCTGACGTAATTTCTAGTCAGTAAGAAGTTGGTCAGCCTCTCATACCAAGCACGTGGTGCTTGCTTGAGGCCATACAGAGCCTTTTTGAGTTTGTAAACGTGGTTTGGGAACTTAGAATCCTCAAACCCTGGAGGCTGATTGACGTAGACCTCCTCGTTTATTACTCCATTAAGAAATGCACTTTTAACATCCATTTGAAACAGTTTAAAATTCATATATGATGCATATGCGCATAAAATCCTAATTGCTTCTAGCCTTGCCACTGGGGCAAAGGTCTCACCATAGTCAATACCTTCTTGCTGACTGTAGCCCTGAGCTACAAGTCTTGCCTTGTTTCTGACTACGTTTCCTTGTTCATCCAGCTTGTTCCTGAAGACCCATCTTGCTCCAATGGTCTTTTGGCTCCTTGGATGTGGCACTAGCTCCCATACATTATTCCTCCTGAATTGGTCGAGTTCCTCTTGCATGGCATTCATCCAGAATTCGTCATGCTCAGCTTCGGCAAAGTTCTTCGGCTCCTGAACTGAGACGAAAGCTACATTGCCGAGATACTTCCTTAGTTGATTCCTTGTCATCAGCGTATTTCCAGCTGAGTCAAGAATTGCATTTTCTGAATGCCCTCTTGGGACTCTTATCTCCTTGGGTAGATTCATCTCTTGTTCTATCTGTGTTTCAACATTCTCTGCAGAAGTAGATTGGTCAGTGAAAGTAATCTTAGGTTCACTCTTACTCTTGGTCAGCCGTTTTGTGAAGGACTCAGTAGCTGGTTCTTGATCAGCAGGTGCTGAGTTTGGTTCATCTTCTGTCAGCGGTTGGTATCTTCCTGCAGGGTCAGTTTCATCGAATTGCACATATATAGATTCTTCTAATACTTGTGTTCTCTTATTAAAAACTCTGTATGCTTTGCTGTTTGTTGAGTAGCCTAGAAAGATAGCCTCATCAGCTTTTGAATCAAATTTGGCTAAGCTATCTTTGGTATTTAAAATAAAGCATCTACAGCCAAAGGCACGAAAGTATCCAATGTTGGGCTTTCGTCCTTTCCAAAGTTCATAAGGGGTTTTCTTAAGTATAGGTCTAACTAGAGCCCTATTCAGAATATAGCATGCTGTGTTAACAGCTTCTCCCCAAAAATACTTTGGAAGCCTATGCTCATCCAGCATTGTCCTGGCAATCTCAACCAGAGTTCTGTTCTTCCTTTCAACAACCCCATTTTGCTGAGGCGTTCTAGGAGCAGAGAAATTGTGGTCAATGCCGCTGGCTTCACAGAATTCAACAAACTTTTGGTTTTTGAATTCTCCACCGTTATCACTACGGATATGAGCTAATTTTAGGTCTTTCTCATTTTCAATTTTTTTAACCAAGTTTGAAAATGTCTCAAAGGTCTCATCCTTACTGGTCAGCAGGATAACCCACGTGTACCGAGAGAAATCATCTACAATAACCAAGGAAAACCTTCTTCCACCCAGACTCAGCGGCTGGACTGGACCAAAGAGATCCAAGTGTAGCATTTCTAACGGACGCTTAGTTGAGACAATGTTTTTACTGTGAAAAGATTGCTTGGTTTGTTTTCCAGCTTGGCAAGCGTGGCATAGTTGATCTTTTTGAAATTTAAGTTCAGGCAATCCCTCAACCAATTGCTTTCTTGCTAATTTGGCCAGGAGGTCCATGCTTACATGACCAAGTCTCCTGTGCCATAGCCAGGAATTTTCTTCCTTTGTTACTAAGCACACAGTTTTTGAAAACTTTTTCTCTAAGTCTATCATAAAGACATTATCTATCCGAGGGGCAGTTAAAATTAACTCATTAGTTTTACCCTCGGATATTTTACATCCAGTAGCATCAAATATAACTTTTCTCCCATTGTCACACAGCTGAGCTACGCTGAGTAAGTTATATTTGAGTCCGCTGACTAGGGAGACAGATTCAATAGTAGGGTTACCTCCGATGGTTCCTGAGCCTACTATCTTACCCTTCTTGTTATCTCCAAAACTTACACTCCCTCCTCGTTTACGTTCAAACGTGATGAACTGAGTTTCATCACCCGTCATATGCCTTGAGCATGCGCTGTCAATATACCACATCTTTGACTTATCGGCACATCTCAGGCTTACCTGCATTGTAACTAGTTACTTTTAGGTACCCAATTCTTTTTGGGTCCTGACTTGTTAGGTGCAACAGGTATAGCATCATATTTTATTTTATGGCGGCATACATGGACAGTATGGCCATTCTTTCCACAGAAGTCACAACTGACCTTCTGTTTAGGATTTTTTACTGACTTGTCAGCACCCCAGTGCTGAGCGTGCCAGCACACTTTAGTAGTGTGTCCTAACTTCCCACAAAAGTCACATTGGACTTTTCGCTGGGGATTTCATCTCTGCTGAGTACCTTGGTACTGTGTACCTTGATACTGAGTTCTCAGCGGAAAATTGTTTTTGTTTGGAACCTTTAATTGGTTCTGAATGGTTGTGACATCCTTCCTCAGTTTCTTTGAAACTGACTGGACTTCAGAGACATACTCATGAATGATTTTCATATTTTCATGCAAAACTGAGTTGTCTTGAAGAAGGTATCTGAGGTCACTCAGTTTGACCTCTTCTACTTCATCACAGCGCCGGCTGAGTGCTTTAATCTTCCTGTTACACTTTTTAACAAGTGTATAGAGATCACTCAGGGCGTTACCCATTTCATTTCTGAGTTGAGAGAGTGAGATTACCTCATTAGATTGCTCTTCATTATCTGACTCATCAGATTGGTCAGCATGCTCAGAAATGCATGGCTCAGCAAGTTCGTCAGCCATAAAGCATATCTTCGCTGACTCGGTGGCCTCAGTTTCTGTTGATGAAGATTCATCACTGTCACTCCAAGTAGCCACCATTGCCTTCTTCCCACTTTTCTTGTCTTTCCTCAGCGTGGGGCAGTTTGACTTAATATGGCCATCTTGGTGGCACTCAAAGCATGTAATTGGCTTTGAGCTGTCCTTTCTGTATTTTCTGTCGCTTGAGTCAGCCTTATACTTATCAAACTTTTTGTAAGGCTTTTTAGAATATTTGTCGTTCTTCCTGAAACAGCCTCTTCATCTTTCTTGTGAACATAGCCATCTCCTCATCATCAGTTGAACTCCCGTCAGCGGAGTCAGCCTTCATGACAAGTGACTTCTGCTTCTTGTCATCAGATTTTTCCTTCACCTCAAAGTTTTTCATGGATATCTCATGGGTCAGCAATGAACCGATGAGTTCGTCATATTTGTAGGTGGTTAAATCCTGAGCTTCCTCAACTGCTGTCTTCTTTGCTTGCCAGTCTTTTGGAAGACTCCTGAGTATCTTTTTGACTTGTTCTTCCTCAGTGAAGATTTTCCCAAGTCTCTTGAGCTCATTAATGATGTTGGTGAACCTTGCGTTCATGTCTGAAATTCCCTCATCATTGTTCATCTCGAACAGCTCGTACAGTCTCATCTGCTGATTCACCTTGGATTCTTTTACTTTGTTTGTTCCCTCGTAGGTGACTTCCAGCTTTTTCCAGATCTCTTGTGCCGACTCACAACCTGAGATTTTGTTATATTCTGCAGCATCGAGCGCACAGTGAAGCATATTGATAGCCGAAGCATGGTTTTGAAGCTTCTTAAGATCATCCTCTGTCCATTCAACCTCACCTTTAACAACTGACTGGCCAGCAACAACTTTCACAGGTACAAACGGGTCTTGGACTATAGATAGCCAGGCACTCATGTTTGTAGCTTGAATGAAGTTTTTCATCCTATTCTTCCAAAAGGTATAGTTTGACCGGAAGAATAGGGGAGGCCTGGTAATGGACAGCCCCTCAGGTAATATCTGAGTTGTCTGGTTTCCAGGGAGAAACCGAGTGCTGTTTTCGCCCATGGTATGGATCAACTCAAGGTTGTTAGACCTTTAGTAATGAGCTTTTAGGCTCTGATACCACTTGTTGGTCCCTTGTAAGGTTGCAAATATAGTTCCAAGGGGGGGGGGGGGGGTTAGGAACTATTTTACCTTTTTTAAAAAAAATAATTAGGGCAGATTTCTTTTCTTTGAGAAAAGATTATATAACAGCTGCGCTTAGCAATCAGCAAGACACTGGCTTAGTCAACTAGTGACTAGGACAGCTTCGTTGCTTAGGTCAGGAGATAGCACTTAAAGTCTATTCCTGAACCAACTCGTTGGTAGCGCACAACTCAGCTTGACCTCTTTTACTTGGTCAGTTTTAGTTTGTTTTAAGCAAGCAATGTAAATAAGGAGTTAAGGTTTAGAAATACTTCACTCAGCAGATTTATCCAGGTTCGGCTTCTTCTAAGCCTACGTCCTGTCCCCGGAACACTTCCGAGATTTCAAATCCTCTACTGAGCTCTTTAAAGGTAGAGCCTCAAACCTTTTACAATATCAACAATTGAGTATGACAAGAGTACCTTCCTCTATACTTCTACTCAATCCTAATCTCTCCGCTGAGTACTTAAAACCGAGTACTCAGCCTCTCCTTTCTACTTCTAGAAATGATAAAGATTTGTCCTAAACAACAATTGCTAGAACACCTTAGATGATTGAAGATCAATCACTCTAGACTTTTACACAAATGAATAAACTTGTAGTGTAAGAATTTTCTTTGCTTTTGATGGAGAACTTTTGTACACGTTTGGTCAGCGTAACGACTTTAGCTCAAAGTTCTCTCCTTTAAATGTGGATTCTGAATGCTCTATTTATAGAGAGCTGTGAGAGCTTCTGGTTATTTCGAATTTCAAAATAACCGTTGGAGGGAAACGGCTTTATGTCGCTTTCACTCAGTCTGTTCAGCAGTTCTCCTAGCCAATCAGATTCCAGCATCTTCTGTTCTTCGGTCAGTGTGGCAGTATGTTCCTCCAAATCGGGTAATGTCAAACAGACAGCTTTCTGCGTCTTCTGTTCTTTACCAACAGAGGAAAAACTTGGTCTGGAAGTTGCTTTGTAGTCAGCGGCTGTCTTGTACGCTTTGTCGAGACAGCTCAGCAGCTTCATACCAAAGTTGTCTACGTGGATCTTCTCGATCCTTCTTTGCTCAGCATGCGTTTCATTACTTCAACGGCAGCGTTTTGGAGATACACGGGCTGAGTGATCTTGGGCTTGTTTGACTTGGGTCTTGATTTCCATATAGGGCTTGGGCCTTATGATCTTTATGTCTTATAACAATTATAAACTCAACATTGAACAAACACATTAGTAACAATAAATCAAAGCATTTAAACTTAATGTGTTATATAATATTTAATTTCACTTAATTAATTTTGTCAAATCAAAATCCTGTGGAAAGGTGTTTCAACAGCTTTGTCTTGGATTTTTTTTATTATTTGGACATGTGTCCTTTCAGAATTTGGCTGCTTTTCTCAACATGCCTTGTCAACCTGTCTTTTTTTTAATTGGCATGTGGATCTAACGGCAGCGAGCCCCGTGATAGTTTCATATTCTTCAGAATGAAGGTTTTTAACCATCATTTGAAGGGGTTATCGGCGTAGTGAGATTACCTATTACTTTTTCTCGAGAAAATCTGCTGACTTATATGGCCGAAGACAAGCCATTTGTGCTTAGAGATTCCTAGGGCGCAATTTATAGGGAGGGAACTGCTCAATATGATGCCTAGGGATCCTCTAGAGTTGAAATCCTTTAGAGTTGGTGGAGTTGTAATCATCTCAACCATTAATTGCAAAATTAATGGATGAGATTTGATTGATCAATAAATGACTAATTAAATATTAAAATTTATCAATTAAATCTCATCCATTAATTTTGCTGCAATTAATGGTTGAGATTACAACTCCACCAACTCTAGAGGCTTTTTAACTCTAGAGGATCCCTACACCAACATGATGGGTTGCTTACTAATAATTCCTGCTTCTTGTTTTAATTTGTTGATTCCTATGTGTGCCAGCTCTAACATGGGTAATCTCTAGAAAATATTGCTAGCTCATCAGGCAGAATGGAAAGTAGCCGAAAAGGAAGCTAAAGCTGCCCATGACTCATCTGACTCTCTTTCTACAGGGCTAACTTCTTCTCCTGCTACTTTGGGCTCATCTAGTTTGTAGGAGTTTCTTTGGATAGAATTGAGGTTCCCCCATCTGGTGAGTCTTCTGAATGATCTTTAGGTGTGTTTCCTTCTTTAAATTGTGACTTTTAATTATTCATATATTTAGGAGTGCATGTCTCAATTTCTGCTCCCTCTACTGAGCCTATCATGTGTAATACTCAGCCCATTGCTGCAATTCCAGTGTCTTGTTTTAAACCGCCCGACTTTCATGGAGCTCAATTCATTTTCGAGCCTGCCTCCTTTCCAAGTAATGAGCCTTCCCTATCCGTTGAGGAAGTTGCTGCCGAAGCAAGTTACTACCGGAGATCAAGGGTTGGTAACTAGCAAATCCTTCGGAAAGGTTGTTGAGCAGGTGGTGAAGCCGAAGGAAAAAGACCATTCAAAGGTGAAATCGGTAAGGGTAAGAGCTCAGCCTTTTAAGGCCCTGAGGCTTCTCTCGATCCTTCGTTTGGATCTCTCATTACTTAAAGTGGAGGAAGAACGCCTGGTATTATACCTGATTGACATGGATTCTTAGAGAGGTGGCTATTCCTCCCGAAGAATTGAGCAAATATACCAAGTTCAGCACGTATAATGTGAGTATGTCTTTCTTAAGTGCTGTTTATTTGATGGTTTTTCAGCTCTAGATGGCTCGTTATCCTTCTAGACCTCTCCTAGAGTATCCCAGGATAGCTAAGTCAGTTACTCAACTTGTGAGGGTGCCTTCGGAAGCAACTCTTTTTTCTAAAGTAAGCAATCAGGAGATTATGGAACTGAATAATATCCACCATCTCAGGTTTGTCCACCTTACTTTTCTTGTTTGGTTGTGATTTTCCTTGCTCTAATTTGACTCTTTTGACTTATGCACATGTTGTTTCTTCCAACTCTAAAGTTAATGCTCGACTGATGGGTTTAATGGCATGTTTTATCACGCGTTTTGGGATATTATTGGCCCAAATGTTTATGACATGGTTCTAAGTTTTTTCAATTCTGGTCATATTATCCCAGGTCATAATTGCAATCTCGTGGTTCTTCTTCCGAAGATCCCCGGGGCTAATGAAGTTGGGCAATTCAGACCTATTGTTATGACTAACTTTAGCTTCAAAATTATCCCTAAGCTTTTGGCTGACAGGCTTGCTGCAGTTGCCTCTAAAATTATATCTGAGCATCAATTCAGTTTCATTAAAGGCCGCAACATTCATCGTTATATTGCTGCTGCCTTTGAAGGGATTAATATGTTAGATAATGCTTTGGTGGTAATATGGAGCTAAAAATTGACATCAGGAAAGCATTTGATACGCTTTATTGGAATTTCCTATTGACATTTATGGAATCATTTGGGGTTTCTTTAACTTTTAGAAACTGGATCCGGAACATTCTCTCCTCCTCAAGGATTTCGATCCCAATGGCTAGTGCTTCTAGAGGTTATTTTCCTTGTTCAATGGGTGTGAGCCAAGGGGACCCTTTTTCTCATATTCTTTTTGGTATTGTAGAGGACTTTTTTAGTCACTGGCTCTCTCATCTAGTTGATACAGGGTTGTTGCAATCTATGACTTACACTCGGAATGTCTCTTTTCCGACTCATCTTTTATATGCGGATGATGTCCTCCTCTTTTGCAGGGCCACTATTTGTAACATCTGTGTCCTGAAGGATGTGCTAATTCTCTATGGTGATCTTTCCAGGAAGCTTGTAAATTGGTCAAAATCCGCAGCTTACTTCGGTACTTCGATGCCTCCTACTCGCATCCGAGCTTTTACTGATATTGTCAATATTCATGTTGGTAAGTTGTCTTTTACTTACCTTGGTGTTCCTTTATTCAAGGGGTGTCCTCATGTTCGTCATCTTCTGCCTATTGCAGATAAGATTTTTTCTACTTTCAGTCGGTGGAAAGGTACTTCTCTATCTATGGGTGGACGGTTAGCTCTGATAAACTCAGTTTTAACAAGCTCTTTTTGCATTCCTTTATTGTCTATAAGTGGTTGGTTGCTTTGCTTAGTCGGTTAAGTTGCTGCATTCGTAATTTTCTTTGGACGGGGTCAACTGATTCTCACAAAATAGTGTGTGTTCCTTGGTCTCGCTGATGCCAAAGATTAGAAAATGGGGGTCTTGGCATTAAAGATTTCAAAATGTTTAATTTTGCTCTTTTGGGTAAATTAGCTTAGGGCATTATTCAAGAAAATTCTTTTGTTATCAATCTTTTGTGAAGCGGGTTTTGTAGTGCTTCAAGGCTGCCCAAGCATATTGTTTTCAATTCTTCTATTTGGTTGTCAATCAAGGGTCCTTACAATAGGCTTCATTTTTCTGATATTTTTTGGGGATTGGTGGCAACACTAATTCGAATTTCTGGAATGACTCTTGGATCCGCCCTCCGGTATCTCAAAAATTGCAGATTGACATCAATGATCAACGTAGACTTACTGATTGTGTGTCTTAGTTTCTTCTTGGTGAAGGCTGGGCTAATTTACATTTTATTCCATTGAAAGTGTGAGATCAAATATGTTCAGTTAGGCGTAGGATGGATGACTCAGATTTATGTGTTTGGACTATCTCTTCTACTGGTTGTTTTTCAGTTAAATATTTTTATGAGTATCTTTGCAATAATGAGATTCAATTTGCTTGACATAAGTTTATTTGGAACAAGGTGTTGCCTCCTTCACGTTCCATTATTTGTTGGCGAGTTTTAAAAGGTGCGCTCCCTACTCATGATCAACTTCAACATCGGGGTTTGGTTATTGCCTCTCGTTGTTGTTTTTGTCTCCATCATTCTCAAACTATTGATCATGTATTTCTTCAATGTGCTTTCGCGAAACATCTCTAGGCTTCTATTGAAAATTTATTTGGCAAACAAATTAACACTACAGGCTCCTTCTCGGACATTATTTTGGGCACTGTGAGTCATTCTTTCGGTTCATAGGTTAGTGTTCTCTGGACCTCTACTATTGTCAATGCTGTTTGGTTGATTTGGAGGCTCTGAAACCTCACATTTTTCGAAACCAGTAGCCCCATTTTATCTCTTGCGCTTCGTCGGCTTTGGGGATTGATTCGGGAAATGGATTCTTGCAACACCGGAACTGTCAGAAATAATTTGGGGGAGTTTCATGTCCTTCGACAACTTAGAATTGATGCTCACTTCCCTCGTGCACCTCGTATTATTGGAGTTTCTTGGAATCCTCATATGTCGGGTTGGTTAAAAGTAAATACTGACGGGTCAGCGTCAGGTTCTCCTTCAGGCTGGTGTCGGCGACATTTTCAGAACTTCAAGGGGGTTTCCTATAGGAAGTTTTTCTTTCTCTATTGGCCACTCATTTGCTCATATCGCTGAATTAAGGGCAACAATTTATGCTATTAGAATTGCTTGGAGGAGAGGTTGGCATAGTCTTTGGTTAGAATGTGATTCCATTTATATTGTCAATCTTTTTCAGGTCCGTTTCCATTGTAGTTCCGTGGGACATTCGTCAAGATTCGTTATAGTTTCTCATATCTATCAAGAGGGTAAAAAAGTCGTTGATGCTCTTGCTCGGTTTGGTCTAACCGCCGAAGGAATCAATTGGTGGAATTCTGCTCCAGGTTTTTGCAATAACTTCACTTGTAATGGCTTTAGTCTTGTTGACGTTTTGTGATATAATCTTTTTTTTTCTTGTTTTCTTGTATTTTTCTTCTCTTAATAAATTAGGCCTGGCTTTGCGGTTTAGTTTCGGATGTTCCAACCTAGTTGGGCTTACTTTACCGGCTCCCACCTTTACTCCAATGAATCTAGTTGAAGACCAATTTTATCTCTGTTAAAAAGAAGCCAAATAATTTAAAAGGAGATATAATCTTGGAGTTACTATACCATCATCGTAATTTTCTAATAAATGAAATCCACAAAAAAAAGTAGAAGCAGGAGACAATCCAATAGTCACTATTTTTAAACCCTTCTCTATTGTACCCAATAGTCACTTTTTTTTTTATAGTGACCTGTACATCAAAACATGTCGCATTAGATAATACATTTGTTAACTAAAAACTTGTTGCTTTAGATTAATTAAATCATTGCCCCTATTTTATTGTCATAATTCGTTGCCTTTCCTAAAAAAATTAGCAACGAATTTTAGTCATTGCTGTAAAAAAAACAAACGTAACATTTAACATCAAAGGCAACAGGGAATATATAGGAAAAGCAACAGTGTGGCAAAATGTTGACTTATCCGTTTTTTGCCATTTTGTAACAAAATTAGGTGTCAATTGCAAGGAATCAAAATGGTTGCAATAGGCAATATATGGTGTAGTGATAGAAGTTACAAGAGTTGTCGATCATTGGATCCGGTTGGAATCCTTTTGGGACCCGACTGTTGGGCTAGGCCAAATATATTGAATATCGAGTCTTACTAAAAATTTTAAAATTGTTCATTTTTTAATTATTAGAGTTCGATTTAGATATTTAACACAAGGTTCCCAAAATATTTAAAACGGTGTACTAGTTTTTAAAGCCCGTACAAAATCATGTATTTTGATATTAAATTGCATGCAAACAAGAGAAAACAATCTCGTAATTTGTGCACTGATTCGGATATTGGTGAATGTTTTCAATATCTCGGAATCCTTCTTTTTAAAAAGGTTTAATACATCAGTTGCCACCTTGTCCAAAAAACTTGATTGACCCTCTAAACTTACATGACGCCTCATTAGTCTTCTAAACTTGCTTAAAGTGTCATTATTAAGTCCCTAAATCCATAAAAACGCCATAAAAATATACAAAAACAGAAAGTTAATTTCTTTTAAAGACTCAGAATCAAGAATTAGGCCTTTATTTTTGAAGTTTTTATTTTTTAAAGATTTAGACAAATTGCAATGTATATCACTTTAAACAAGTTGAATGGGCAAATGGATCACTCTGTAAGCAAATTCAGAGAGTCAATAAGTCACTTTAAACAAATTCAGATAGCCAATAATTTATTTTAAGCTAGTTAAAAGAGTTAAGGAGACACGATATAAATTCAAAACATCAATCAAACTTTTTCAACAAATTGAGGACTTTTGATTCATTAAACTTTTTAGAAAACTATATTAGTTTCTCGTTAACTTGTTTTCGTATATCACACTTGGAATCCGTATTTGATTTTTTTTTAATCCTGGAACTTTTAGTACAAATGCATTTGAAACTGACATTACCATTATGCAAGATGTCATTATAATATTTTGAATGGTTGTATTTAAACTATATTATTGTTACACCAAATTAACAAAATTGAAAACTGGAAATTACAAAAAAAAAAAAAAAAAATGAAAGAATTAGAATGGCATTATTTCCCGAAGATGCTCATCGGTGAAGAAAAGAAGAATATATATATAGAAAAAAATCATCAAGATGAGAACTGGATTTATTGTGATTGTGATTCTAATTGTTTATGATCCTCCGCGGCATCCGTTTTTTGCGAGACAACCTCTATCGAATTTCTTACCAGGTTGCCCTTCATCATTCGCTCCATTACCGGTCGGGTTTGGACTTCCACCACTGGCTCCATTCTCTGCACCAACAATACCGGAAATATCAGATCCTTTTTTACTATTAGGATTCCCTTCACTAGACGCTCCAACATCGGCATCTCCAATTAAAAATTGCATGCTAATTATTACCAGCATAAATAAACATGAGATCATTAATATTTTAGAGTGAGCCATTTGGTATTATAATTTATAAGATACACACCACCATAAGCTCTCATTTCTAACTTTTTTTTTTTCATCTATTTATACTTTCATTATTCAATTATACTTAGCATTTATCTTTTTCTTTAGTAAAACTACACTATATTCATGGAATACCACTTCTATTTATGTTTATTTCTTCTCTTTTTCAACTTATACTATATATATGCTAAATCATACAAATAATTTTTAAAATATTATATTAATTTTGTTTTTTTATTAGCAACTGTTATGAATAGAGTTACATTACATATATAAAAGGAAAGACAAAAAACATCATCCGGTTTATAATCATTTTGAATTTAGTTGATTAAGCTCTTGATTTTTCATTTCTTTTTTTTTGGTAGAAACAGGAAAAGAAAACAAACAAACAAAGAAAAACTAACCCGGGATCAACCTAGGCAGGCTGACCCCAATCCTATCCTCTAACAGAAGAGACGAAAGAAAGATGGGAGGAACAGAAAGGGTAGAAACACCTAACATCCCCTCATGCCTAGCTGCCGCCAAGCGATCCGCAACCCGGTTCTGTTCCCTGTAGATGTGGTTGAACTTTAAGAACTCAAAGGAATGGCGAAGCCTTAAAATAGCTTTGATAAGATTTTGGCTGTTAAGACAAATAGCCTGGTTATCTGAAATCCTGTTGATCGCCTCCAAGTTATCAGATTCCACAGATAACCTCCTAACACCCAGGCTAATAGCAAGCTTGATACCTGAGAGAATACCCAAAGTTCCGCCGAAAAGGAAGAACCCATCCCCAGGTTGTGGGTAAAGCCAGCCAGCCAAGCGCCACCCGCATCACGAAGAACTCCTCCGGCAGCAATTTTGCCATTGCTAAGGCAGGAACCATCCGTATTCAGCTTCACTACCCCTTCTCTTGGTTTACTCCAACCAACGAGATGGACCTCTCTTTTCTGGGTAGATCTGACCAGGGGATCCCCTTTGAAGCTCTCAGTAATAATAGAGAGTTTTTTCGAGAAGAAATCGAGTAAATCAGGAATAAGGACAGTTTTATCAGCAAAGATCTCCTCGTTCCTCCACTTCCAAATTTGGTGACAGATGATCTCAAAGAAAATATCACCATGTTCCATGTTAGCCAATAATTTCCCACTAGCACCATCAGAGAACCAGTCCACCTCAGAATGAGCCATGAAGGAAGGGAGAGAGTGGTGAGGGAGAATCTTCTTCCAAACCTCTTTACTCTTGGGGCAATCCCTTAGAGCATGGCATAAAGTTTCAACATGGCCTCTACATCTACTGCAGGCCCCTGAATCCGCCAAGTGCCGTCTGTGTCTATCCGAGTTAGTGAGCAACCTGTTCTTGACTCCCAGCCATAGGAAACTCCTAATACGGTAAGGGATTTTAAGGGCCCAAATGGATTTCCAAATATCCGAGGGAGGATCGGCCCTGTTAGGGGTAAAGGCTTCATAGGCTGACTTACAAGAATAAGCGCCATTTTTGGTCAGGGCCCAGCAATGCCTGTCCTTGTCTTCCTCTTGATTACTAATCTTAACTCATCTAATTCTAAGGAGGGTCTCCAGGTTAAAGAAGGTATCAAACTTAGACCAGATCCAGTCTCCCTCCGAGTTCACCACATCGGCTATTTTCCAGATACGGATGTTACTAGGCGGGGAGGAACTACACACTTCTATAAGCGGTTTGTCACCAATCCAAGTATCAAACCAGAAACTGATGGACTTACCATTACCCACCTCCAGGCCAACCCCCGTGCAGAACTCAGCAAACACAGCGCTAAGCCCTTTCCAGAGGAAGGAACAACTGACAACTCTCTCCTTCGGGCCACCAAAATTTTTGTCTTTCCGATACTTGCCACAGAGCAGACGAACCCAAAGAGAGGATGGGCATTGCCATATTCTCCAGAGAAGCTTCATTAAAAGGACTTTATTGTTGTCCTTAGCTTGCCTGATGCCAAGACCCCCCTGCTTTTCGGCTGGCAGACCTCCTTCCAAGGGACCCGGTGAATCTTTTTCCCTTCTCCCGACTCTCCCCAAAGGAAAAGCCGGTTAATCTTATCAAGCTCGTTGAGAACCGGCTCAGGGAGTCTACAGGCTTGTATGATATGGTTCGGAGCCGCGCAATTGACAGACTGGATTAAAGTAAGGCGGCCTGCTAGGGAAAGAGAATTAGCTTTCCAACTAGCACACAAACCGTTAGTTTTGTCCAAAGTATCTTTAAAAGAGGCTTTGGAGACCCTGTCACTATGAAGAGGAACCCCAAGATACTTCCCCAAAGAGTGAGTAAGGGGAATGCCGGAGAGCTCACTAAGCCTTCTGCACAAGCCATTGTCCATATTCTTAGAGCAAAGCATTCGAGATTTTTGGATATTAATCTTCTGGCCAGACGCAATACAGAAGCAATTAAGGATATCCATCACCACACTAATTTGCTCCTCATTACCTTCAACGAAAAACATCACATCATCAGCGAAGAACAAATGGGTAATAGGAGGGCAATGTTTGTTGATGGAAATAGGGTGGAGAATCCCCTTGCTCACCGCCTCTTGGATCAGGTGCGACAATCTTTCCATAGCAATAACAAAAAGGAAGGGGCTCATAGGATCTCCTTGGCGAATTCCCCTGGAGGGGGAGAACTCATCAGACATGTCTCCATTGATCATAACCTGGAAAACAGGAGAGGAAATGCAATTCTCAATTAAATTCCTCCAGTTCTCCGGGAAACCAGCTTTCATCAAACTATCCAGAAGAAAGCTCCAGTTTAAACGATCATAAGCTTTCTCCAGATCCAGTTTGAGAGCCACGATCCCTTTCCTTCCTTTCTTCATCTTCATGGAGTGGACCATCTCCTGGGCAATAACAACATTATCCATCATTTGCCTGCCAGGAACAAAACTCCCTTGATTCTGGCTTATAATATCCGGAAGGATCCGCCGGATTCTATTAGCCACAATCTTAGTGATAGCTTTATAAAGCACATTGCAAAGACTGATAGGCCTCATCTGAAGAAAGGAGGAAGGCTTATCAACTTTAGGGATCAGAACTAGGAGGGTTTTATTAACCAGCCTAATATCATTGGAACCACCAAAAACACCTAACACAAAACTGTAAATGCCCTCCTTCACAGTATCCCAGTGTTTATGGTAGAAGCTAGCAGGGATACCATCGATCCCTGGAGCCTTAGTAGAACCGATACTGGAGAAAGCCAGATCAATTTCTTTCAGGTCAATAGGATGGAAAGCTTCCTTAATAGCATCCTCCCCCAACCTAGGAAAGGAGATCCCAGAGTGGGCACTCATCAAGTCCACCGCTTCCTCTTTAAAAAGGTCTTTGTAGAAATCAAGGACAAGGCGCCGAATATCTTCTTCCTCAAAAGTCCAAACACCATTGGAGTCTTTGATGGCATCGATCATATTCCTCTGTCTCCTAATAATCGTTGAAAGGTGAAAAAACCTGGTGTTCCGGTCCCCGTCCTTTATCCAAGCCTTTCTAGATTTCTAGAACCAAAGAAGCTCTTCCTGTCTAAGTACTGCTTCCAACTCGTTTTGGAGGGATCTAAGATGACAATTCAGACTGTGGTCAAAGCGGACCTCTAAACAACGTTGAATGCCTTCCATCCTTCTCAAAAGTTTGTTTTTCCTTCTGATAATATGGCCAAAGATGTTTTTATTCCATCCTTCCACATTCCTCCTGAACCCCTCAGCGGCAAGGAGAACATCAGAGTGAGGATGCCAATTGTTTTTGACAAAATTCTTAAACTCAGGATGAGAATCCCAAGCAACAAGATACCTAAAAGGTCTATTCCCTTTAAGCCGATTACTTTTAACCAGCTTAACGAGGATAGGGCAATGGTCAGAATGACGGAAAGGGAGATTAAGCACATTGACCTCGGGAAATCTATAGATTGCAGCAACATTAGCGTAAACCTTGTCCAACCGAACAAACACGCTATTCATTTTCCAGGTAAATTTGTGACCAGCGGCTCCCAGGTCCGACAGCCCGCATAAATCCATACTCTGCTTGTGATTAAGGCACCGGTTCACATAATGATTACCCCCTCCTCTCTAATCACTCATAAGGGCAATGTCATTAAAGTCCCCAGCCACCAACCAAGCATCCACCATGCTAGTACTAATAGAGTACATGATCTCCCACAGCCTTCTCCGGTTAATAGGATCGGCATAAACAAAGGTGACAAAGAAAGGTTTATTACCAGGGTAACACACCTTACAATTGATGAATTGATTGTCTATACTAATAATGTCAATATTAACTTGACCTGGCTTCCAAAAAAGCCAAATCCCCCCTGCCCAACCAGTAGCCTCCGATCTGACACAACTCCAATTCTTAAACTTTCTAACCACTTCATCTGCTTTGGAACCACTAACCTTGGTCTCCAGAAGAGCAAAACAAGAAGGATTAAATTGCTTAATAAGATCATTAACATGGATGCGGGTTGCCTTGCTCGCCGCACCTCTAACATTCCAAACAAAAAAGTCCATCAGAAAGGAAGACTACTGACACAAGCCCATACCCTAGATCAGGTATTTATTCGGGGCTCCGGAGAGCCTAGAAGAGGTACCTGAAGGCCCCCTTTTATCCCAAGAATCCAACACATTATGGTTCTTTTTAGGTTTAGCTTTGGGTTTCTTCATATTCAACTTATTAATTCCCATAGCTTTTCCAATTGGAACATCAACAAGAGGATTCAAATTACTAACCTCATTATTCAACACTTTCCCTGTTGAGAGGAATGTCTGGGAACTCCCTTTGGCATCAGCTTTAGAGACAAAAAGAGGATTAATAGAATCACCTATAATGGAGGCAGGCTCAACCGATTCCAGGCCTGGCATGCTTAACTCCATATGCTCATTAGAAGGATCCAAATCATGTCCCTCCTCCATAGACAAGACACCGAACCTTGACCCCGAACCGGAAGCTGAGACCTCACCAGCATCACCACCCTTTTTTATATCAGGGGGCCTGACCTTGATCTCAGGAGCAATATGGAGAGAGGTCATCTCTTTACTGATATCTGAAGAATGACTCCTAGCAACATTAGCACGTGGCTTCCTTCTAACCGACCTTTTGGCAAGCATCCATGGGCCAAAATTCCTTCCTTCACCTTGATTCTCCTCAACTCTACCTATGATAGGTGTTACCCTCTCCTCCACCACCTTCCTCTTTTGAGGACATCCATCATAGGTATGGCCAAACATGCCACACTCATAGCAGATATTGTGTAGGCCTTCATATTCAATATGAAAGACTTTATTCTGAACACAGAATTTGGACAGAAGAGGCTTGGCGAGATCAATGTCAATACAAACCCTGGAGAACTTGCCCCTTACTGCCCCAACGGTAGTCTTATCAACATGGTGAACCTTCCCAACAAGGCCACCAATCTTATTCAAGAATCTTTCATTGTAGTATTCAATAGGTAGACCTGGGAATCTAATCCAGGTAAGGATCCTGTTCACAGAGCAATCATGAGGATTGAAATTTGGGACCCATGGCCTCACCGCCAAAACATGATTGGAGATAATATAAGGTCCACCATTAACAACAGCATTGAAATCCTCAGCCCTTGTAAATTTAATTACATAATAATCATTTTCAAGGTCTGTAATGGTAACTTTTCCCTTCTTCGCCCATTGTGCATGGATCCTCTGGGAAAAGTAATTGAAACTAATCCTTTTACCAAGGACCGTGATAATTAAGGATAACTTCCACTTCGATCTAAGGAATCGCTTATCATCAGAGGAAAGACGGATCACTGGGCACAGCGGGTCATCAAGATCTCCATCTTCAGCATCAGAGTCAGAGAAAAGTTCCTCAGACTCATCCTCGATTATATCATCCTCCAGCATGGGTTCCTCCTCAACTACCCCTAACACCTTATCTCTCCAGGAAACTTTCCCCATATCATTTTCCACAGTGAGATTATTCACCTTATCAACCGGTTTACAAGAACTCGGATTAGAATTAGGGTATATGGAATTTTGGCCCACAGCCCCCTGGGCCAGCGGTCCGGCCCCCGGGACAAACTCCGCCTCACAATCTTCCCTAGGTCCATGGGCAACTGCCGACAATTCTGCCTGGGCAGCAGCCCCTATCGGTAGCACAATCGCCGCAACAGCCCCCATAGCCGCAGTGCCCTCTTTCTCACAGCCAAGCGCGGTGCAGGCTGCGTCTCCCTCCATATCCGGGCGCCTCTCACCCCCATCACCCATGCCTCTCGCCACATCTCCCTCATTACTCCCCTGCAACCCGCGCATCGTCCCCTTCCATTCCCCTGTCGATCGCCTCTCACCCCATCATTTCAATACATTAAATCCTTGATTTATTTATTTTTTTATTTTATGTTAAATTAAGACATTAATGACCATAAATGTTAGATTTTTTAAGGGAGTGTTATTCATTTTTTTTATATTCAAAATTTGTGTTTTTAAGTTTTTAAAAGCAATTTTTTTATGTGCAATTTTTTTGACGTTTCAAATTTTTATTTTTAAAACTTAACAAAAACTAGGCCTAATATTATTGAAAAAACGAAAAAATACAAGAAAGAATAACAACTAAGGGGGCGTTTGGTTCACACGGGGTAAGGGAAAAGGAATCAAGAAAGGGAAAGGAAAGGAAAGGAAAGGAATAAGCATTAATTCCCCTATGTGTTTGGATATGTTTAGGAAAGAGAATGGGGGTAAAGGGAATCCAATTCCCTAGAGGGCATGTGGTAATGGCTTAACCTAAAGTGGGGTAATGGTTTAATCTAAAGTGGGTAAAGGGAATAAGTTTTTTTTGTAAACAAACAAGAACAAAGAGAATGAAACCCTTCCATTCTCATTCCCATTCCTAAAGACCCCAAACCAAACGCCCCCTAAAAGACTAAAGTAATGTCAAATTGCGCTAGATGACTAAAATCATAGCAAATAAAAGAATTGGAGAACTTGTTAATTGAATCCCTCCAATTAAAACCCTCGGTCCTAACCCCAAGCTTGGCTAAAGCATTCGTGGCCTAGTTTGGAATATTCCCTTCTCTAAAGATATCAGAAACCGCAAAATGAATGTTAGAGATATTCCAATTTTTTTTGCCCTTCTGCCACAAAATTAGGTGTAATTTTCAATGAATCGACATGGTTGGAATAGGTAATTCATGCGGAGCATTTCCTTAAGGGCTCAACTCGCGGCAAAAGGAATCGATGAATCGGAGAAGACACGAGACGAGATCGAGTGTGTGAGTCAAATGTTCAAAATGGGCCAGATTTGCCCGCACATGGCGTGGGACATGTCCCACACGCTGTGTGGGGCTGCTCCTGCCCAAAAGTAGCCGGACGAGTGGCTCCATCTTTAGCGACGACGCATTTTTTTCTGCGACGATATATTCACGTTCAGCGACGTAATATTGATTTTTAGCGATAATGAATCAGCTTTTCTGCTCAAGAAGAAGACACACAAAGCTAGGGGATAAGGGGACCAAGATTGCCCCAGTTACTTACATCTCATAATTACAATTATGTCATTTTAACCTTATTGTTTGTCCTTTTGTTTTAATTTTCTAAATGTCATTTTGGCATTTCATTCCTACTTTACCTCTATCATTCTTATTTGTAACCCTAGTTAGTTTTTTTTTTAGTAATTTGCATTTCATTAGTAATTTGCATTTCATTTTGATGAGTTATATAGGCTCATTTCTTTGTAAGGAAATATAACTTTAATCAATATGATTTCTATCTTTTTCTTTATGAAAGGTTTTCAACCTTCAACAATTGGGGAATCTATGATTTTTCTACGGATTTAGGCTGTAAACCTAGAATTAACCTCTTCTAGTTTAGCTAGAGAAGAACTATTTTTGTGGAGTTAAGATTAAAATCCTGAAACCCGAGACCGATCTGTATCAGTAATATATGGTGTAGCGATGGCAGTTCAAAGAGTTATCGATCATTGGGTCCGGTGGGGATCCTCTTGGGACTCGACTGTTGGGTTAGGCCTGATATATTGAATTTGTCAAAAGCTTTAAAGTTTTGCTCTCAAAGGGATAAAAGGTAGTGTAAGCATTTCACATTATCTAACTGTTACATAGAAGTACAATATATGAACTGGGTCTTTATATTCTTGGGTGTGTCCAAAGGGTAACCCATTTTTATGAAAGGATGATGACCTACATTATGTTTGACCATAATACACGCGCATGCCACCGCCACGAGCTGGACCTCGAGCCAGACCAGGTTGGTTGTGTGTGGTGTCGGAAATATATTTTTTATTATTTAATTTAATTAAAATTGCTCCATGCACTATCCCTCAACTTAATCTTCTTCCATCTTATAAAAGAGAGGCAAACATCAATTCACACCCTAACACTCATTAAGCTTTTCTAGCTCCCTGTGTTATTCTTGACATCACATTCAACGAACTGACCAAAAAGCTTGCCTACTGCCATCAGAAGTAGATCCAGCCTAGGGTTTGGGGGCTTTGGTCCCTGGCCACCGACTTCATTCTTGAGTAGTATTGCTTCGGTATTTAATAGTCTTCTCTAAATTCAGTTTATGTTGAAGGGATATGTTTTAAACTGGTTAAGGGATATTTTATGTAATGGAGGCCAAACAAAATTTTGCTCAACCCTAACGAGCTGGACTTTAAAATTAAATTTAGTCCTCATATATCTATTGCTGGTCGTCAGTACTAATTTTATAAGCCGGTACAAAACCACGTATTTTGATATTAATTTGCAAGCAAGCAAGAGCAAACAATCTCTTGGGCATTTATTCGGGTATTGGTGAATATCTTCGATATCTCCGAATCATTGTTTTTTAAAAATTATATTACTTTCTCGTTAATTTGTTTTCGTATATCCATAGTGGATTTTTTTTTTAATTCTTTAAACTTTTACTACGAATGCATTTGAAACTGACATTACCATTATGCAATATGTCATTATAATATTTTGAATTGTTGTATTTAAACTATATTATTATTATACCAGATTAACAAACTTTACTGCGTTTGAAAACTCGAAATTAGATGAACTTTGAACATATATAATTTTTAAGGATTATTGAATATATATGTATATGTAAATTATAAGAAAGAAATGAAAGAATTAGAATGACATTCATTTCTGAAGATGAGAGTACACATCGATGAAGAAAAAAAAGAATATATAAAAAAATCATCAAGATGTATATAAATAGATATGAGAAACTGTATCTATTGTGACCGTTATTCTAATTGTTTATGATCATCCACGGCATCTGTTTTTTGCCTCACAACCTCTATCAAGTTTATTACCAGGTTGTCGTTTGGGATTACCTTCATCATTCGCTCCATTACCAATGGGGTTTGGACTTCCACTAATGGCTCCATTCTCTGCACCAACAATACCGGAAACATCATTTGATCCTTTCTTTTGACTATTGGGATCCCCTTCACTAGACGCTCCAACATTATCAGCATCTCCAATTAAAAATTGCATGTTAATTATCACCGATATAAATAAAAATGAGATCATTAATCTTTTAGACTGAGCCATTTGGTGTTTTTTTTATAAGACACACCACCACCACCACCCGCCAAACTATTATTCTTAAATATGTTCTATCTAGAAATTCAAGCTGCCATTTCTATTTTTCTTTGCATCTATTTATACTTTGGTTATTCAACTATAATTAGCTTTTATTTTTTTTTTTTTAGTAAATCTACACCATACTCATGGAATACCACTTCTATTTATGTTTATTTCTTGATTTCTTCTCATTTTTCAACGTATATATATACATGCTAAATCATACAAACAATTTTTAGGTACCATATTAATTTTGCTTTTTACTAACAACTATTATGAATAGATTTATATTACAGCGTATAAAAGAAAAGACAAAAAGCATCATCTGATCCATAATCATTTTGATTTTAGTTGATTGTGCTCTTGATTTTTCATTTCAATACGTCAAATCTTTGATTTTTTTATTTTATGTTAAATTAAGCCATATTGATGACTATGAATGTTAGACTGCTCTTCTTTTGGCACTCCAGGCGAGGCACGAGCGGGAGGTATTTTTCGCAACTATCGTGGATTTCCCAAAGGCTGTTTTGTTTTTTCTACCCCTCCTTCTTTTGCTTATATGGCTGAATTGAGAGCCGCTATTTTTGCAATTGAACTTGCTTGGGAGAAAATTGGCATCAGCTTTGGGTTGAGTCAGACTCAATGTACGTTGTTAATCTGCTTAGACATCGTTCCATGGATGTTCCTTGGAGTATTCGCCAAGAATGGTTGTATTGTCTCAGTATTTGCTCTAAGATGAACATTCTTTTTTCACACATTTTTAGGGAAGGAAATAGAGTTGCTAATGCACTGACAAAGTTTGGAGTCTCTTCCTTAGTGATCAATTGGTGGCCTTTAGCTTCTGCTTTTTGCCACAAGTTTACTAATGATGACATTTGTAGTATTTCTCACTTGCGGGTTTGTCAGTTCTTGGACCACGGGTACTCACCCCGCCCAAATTCTGTCTCGTCCCAATTTCTATAAAAAAAAACATAAACTTGTGTTATTATTCATTATTTTTATGTTCGAATTTTGTATTTTTAACTTTTCGAAAGTAATTTTTTTTATACGTGCAATATAACTATATCTAGAACTGTAAATTTATTGTAGTAATTACTTTTGAAAAATTTACATATAAGAAAAAATATCTACAATTATGTCAAGTTCTAATTCTGATTTATACCAAACTAGTAAAATCAGTACTTTTAATATATTTTAAGGATTAGAATTTATATATTAGAAGTTTAGAATATATTTTCTAAGGTTTATGATTTATGAATTTGGATTTAGAATTTTTAAATTATAGTATAAAACCATAATATATAAAAAATAATGATACATCTAGTTTAGTGATATGACTTATTATAATTTGGGTAAAGTTCAAATAAAACCCCTGTGGTTTCACTAATTTTCAGATAAAGGACTGTGGTTTACTTTTCGTCAAAACAAGGATTGAGGTTTCAAATTTCGATTAATGCTATTAAAATCATCTTTAACGATCTGAAAATGAAAATTTTCAAGAATTAAAGTTGTTCAATATCATATTTTCTATGGAATTACATTTTCGATTTTCAAAAATCATCTTTTTTAAAACTCTCTCTCTAAACATTAACTTTCTCTGCCTTTACCAAACATCATCTAAACAATCTCAAAATAAAAAAGTTGAAGAATTAAAGTTGCTTAGAATATTAGTAGTTCTTAAAATATGTCATTTTTGAAGTCATCAAATGTGATTTTAATAGTATCAATCGAAAAAGTCCTTATTTTGTTAAAGTTAAAAACCTCAATCATCGTTTTGACAAAAAGTAAACCACAGTACTTTATCTGAAAATTAGTGAAACCACAGAGGTTTTGAACTTTACCCTTATAATTTTGTACTTAATTATCATATTCATGTATTTGACCCTTTTTTTAAAGCTGACCCAAAACTAGGCCCATTATTATTGAAAAAGTAAAAAAATATAAGGAAAAACAACAACAACAACAACAACAACAAAGTCTTAGTCCCGAAATGATTCGGAGTCAGCTAACATGAACCATCATATAAAACCGTTAAATCAAGTCGTGTCAGCGACACAAGGGAAAACAAACAAAAAAAACTAAGTAATGCCATATTGCTGTACAGGAATAAAATGATAGCAAATAAAAGAATGAGAAAAATACAAAAATAAATAATATGGTTTGAGTCATTTTTAAACATAAACCACGTGGTTTAAAAGTTTGCAAATAAGTATCTTGTGATTCATTCTCTTAGCAAATGCAACTCACTAATGATGTTTAAAAAAAAGTCAAAAGTCAAATGGTAAAAAGATATTTATATGTTTATCTAATTTATTTTAGAAAATAACTCTCTTGTTATCTAATTGGGCTAATTACTAATCTAGCCCATTTAATAGGATTCATTAACATATTTGACACACTTCCCTTTTTATTTTACCAAATTAGACATTTCCATCCATTCTGGACAAAAATACCCTAACCTCCCACAACCTCCATCTCCTTTTTATTTCTTTCAAATTCTTACAACAAAATTCAATAATTCAACCCAAGATCTAAGCATATTCATACATTATTCAAGTTCATATAAGTATTCTTTATTCATTTTACATACACATTATTCAAGTATACAGTTGGTTAGTTTGATGTTTTCTCGTTGAACCCGTCATTTTCGATTTCCTCCATTTTTATCGCATCGATAGTTCTCCTATCGTATTTGCAAGGAAAATTATCGTATTTGCAACAAAAATTGTCGCATTTGTGATGGCAGTCGTCGCAAATAGTTGTCACATTTGCGACGGGAGCAATTGTCGTCCAAATGCGACAGAGCAATTTTGTCGCAACTGCGATAACCATTGTCGCATTTGCGAGCAATTTCGTCACAAGTGCGACAAGAAAACTATCGATGCGAGAAAAACAGAGGAAATTGGAAATGACGGGTTCAACAAAAAGCATTCAACTAACCAACTGTGTACTTGAATAATGTGTATGTAAAATGAAGAACAAAGGAGATGGAGAAGGGAAATCATGAATGAAGATAGTAAATCATCTGATGGATTTTCCTTATGTGCTTTCATCCACGTAGTTTTGAACAATTCTGAGAAAATTTGTTAGTTTTTTTGCTCCGATTCCAAACATTTTTTCAATCCTCCATAAGAAACCGGGATAAAGAAGGCGTAGTAGCGTTGCTTCGGTGGCAGTATCAAATGCAAGAGCAAAAAGATTTTCAGGCAAATGAGGAGACAAAGTTTGAGAGTTTGAGGAAAAATATGAATTGAAATAAAGGTATTATTGTGCAAAATGGATGAAAGTGTTTAAATCCGTAAGATGAAATGAAAGTGTGTCAAACATATTAATGGACCCTCTCAAATGGGCTAGATTAGTAATTACTTCTATCTAATTATCATAAACAAACCTCAAAACAGAAACAAAATATCAAATTCAACATCTCCTGATTTTCTCACATCTCTCTTTCATTTATTTTCATTCTCTCTCTAAATACACTCACTCTCCCTTTATTTTCTCTCTAAACATTAATGGCAGAAAAATCTTCATATTGATATGAAAATTATGAGAAATGAATTAAGTTGTACGTACCTTATCATAAATCCAGTACTATACTATCTCTTCCATCTCCCCTATATGCCTCTGAATCGTAGAATGGATCCTATATATGTTTTCATAGACTTTTAATTACAAACAACACCAACTGACTTGTTCTATTATGTGACCAATTTTGCATTAGTTTTGCAAACCAAATGCCACCTACTTAATAAAAAAATTATGATGCAAACAATTACTTAAAATTCCGTAAACTTTAAGGATGTTATGTGCACAGCTATATTATATTATATTTTCTTATAATAATTTGAAATTTTATGTATAAATTTTCATATATAAAGTTTTTATAATAATTTGACATTTTATGTATAAATTTTAATGTATAAAGTTTTTTTCGAGAGATGATAATTTCTATCAACTGTTTGGATTTGGATCCTCTCCCATGATAAGGATTGACATGATATTTGAAACTATCTGTTAAGATATTTAATAGATATAGATATTCTCCGTAATTATCTTTTGATATTTTCTGTAATCAGAAATTTTCATATGCACGTTAATGAGTAAGTGAATTTGTTCATTCACCGTTAGACATATGCTTATTAAATCTAAGCCTCGGGATGCTTTGAATCTCCACCTTATGATTCTAATAAGTCTAGATCTAACGATGAATGAGCAAATTCTACGTGTTCATTAAGGTGTATGTGATCAAGACTGTCTCTGTAATTATCTCTATTTAATAACTGTAATTAATATTGTTATAACTAACCCTAGGTTATCTTATTCTTACTCCTAGGGTTGTAATCTTTATTTATACGTTCATTATCAATGAGAAACAAACTTCTTCTCTATTTTCTCTATATCCCGTTCGTGAAAAACATGAGAGGTCAAGTCCAATAAATCACAACCCTTCTTTATACATCAAGGGTTAAGATTTAATTAATTTTTTATTTACAACCTACTAAATTAAAACCTAATTAACTCAATTTTTTTCCATCATTTTTTCTCTTTCTACTTCTGTACCTTTCTCTTATAAGATATTAAATGTCGCGATACTTTAAAACCAGACCGGTCAAAGAAACTATAAGGATAAAAGGTTAAGGGTTTAAGATTCAATCGAGGTTGAACCGGAGTTTAAAAAATCCTCTAAAAATTATTATTTTTAGTTTTCTTTAACCTTTTAATATAGAAAAACATTAGTAAAATTAAATTTTTCCTCTTAAATCCTTAATTGCTTGACAAATTCTATAGAGACTCAACATGAAATTTGAAATCCACCAAGAGATGAACAGAATAATTTAAAATACACTTTTATATATTGAAAACAGGATATACCGAAATATAAAGTGAAAACTCAATTAAAAATTATGAGTATAAAATTAGAAATTAGAAATTTTAAGTATTATAGAATTATAAACTCGAAAATAAAAAAGTTGTAATATCTTCACATCAATATGAAAAAAAACTGAAAGTATGACTAAGTGCTAAAATAATAATAATAAATTATAATGTATAAATTCTCAAATTCCTAAAAAAAATATCTAATAATTAATTCATTAACAAGTTATTGAAAAATAATAGTAAAAAGTGTTTACATATAACCCACATCTACTTGGTAAACTAGAAAATGAATTATCAAAATGTTAGGTGCAAATCTAGCATATAAATTTATAATCAAAAATAATTATATACCAATTTGGAGGTCTTTATGCTTCAAGTGAGAAAATTTGAGCCAAATTATTTTAACACAGATTAAAGAAATATCAATTAGGCCCAAATTTAGAATTAAAGATAGCAGAAGAATAACTAAATTGCCATTGTTTTGATATTTGAGAATTCTCGTACCATTTTATAATGGGCTAGTTTTCTTTTTTTTTTTTTTTATTTATAAAAATGGGGACGAGACGGAACTTGGACGGCGAGAGTACCCATGACCCAAGAACTGACAAACCCACAATATATTAATAAAAGAAAAAGTGAGTGTTTGAACAAGAGAAGAGGAAAGAGAACAAACAAGAAGAAGGGGGGAGGAGAAAAGATTAGGAAAGGTTAAGAAAAACGCAAATGAAAATTATTACAAATGTCATCATTGATAAACCTCTGACAAAAAGCAGGAGTTGAAGGCCACCAATTGATCACTGAGGAAGAGACTCCAAATTTTGCCAATGCATCAACAACTCTATTTCCTTCCCTAAAGATGTGTGTAAAAAGAATGTTTATCCTAGAGCAAATGCTGAGACAATGCAACCACTCTTGTCGAATACTCCAAGGAACATCCATGGAACGATGTCGAAGCAGATTAACTACGTACATGGAGTCTGACTCAACCCAAAGCTGATGCCAATTTTTCTCCCAAGCAAGTTCAATTGCGAAAATAGCAGCTCTCAATTCAGCCATATAAGCAAAAGAAGGAGGGGTAGAAAAAGCAAAACAACCTTTGGAAAAGCCTCGATAGTTGCGAAAGATACCTCCCGCTCCCGCCTCGCCAGGAGTGCCAAAAGCATAGCCATCCACAATGACTTTAACCCAGCCCGGAGGAGGTTTAAGCCAATGAACCGGAATAATGTTGGGAGCCGGAGGCGGCCTAGGAGAAGCCAAAAGATGAGATAAAATAATAGCATCTCTCCGTGAAGAACAAAAACCTTTAGAAGAGGCAAAGGACTCTCGAATCATTCGAAATAGGGTGATCTTCGAGTGTTGAATAGAAGGAGAAACTTCCTTAAAAGTTGCTTCATTCCTGCAATGCCAGATTAACCAGATGCAAGAGACAGCGGCAACACGCCAGATCATCGACACCTGAGAGCCAAAATGAATGCTACGAAGGGTGCTGAAGAAGTGGATGAATTGGGAATGGCGAGGCAAAGTGCAGTCAAAATAAATCTCAAGGGCCCTCCAAAGAGAATCTGCAAAAGAACAGCTAATGAATAGGTGGTTAATGGATTCAGCATCACTACCACATAGAACACAACGAGAGGCAAAAGAGAAGCCGAGACGCTGCAGGAGGTCGTGAGTCGGAACCCGGCCATGCAAAACTCTCCAGGAAGTGAAGGAATGAGAAGGGGGAGTATTGTTGAAACACCTTTCCACATGATTTTGATTTGACAAAATTATTTAAGTAATTGATAAAAAATATTCTAACACATTAAATTTAAATGCTTTGATTTATTTATACTAATGTGTTTGTTCAATGTTGAGTTTATTTATCTATAAGACATTAAGATATAAAGTCTAAAAGCCCATTAGTGGAAGTCAAGCCCAAGTCAACATAATCAAGACCTCACGGCCCAAGAAGATGAAACGTAGTCGTTTCAAGCAAAAGGACGACTCAGCATGAAGAATGATCGAGAAGCCTTCTAGCAAAAGCTTCAAGAGGAAGCTGCTGAGTTAAGCGACAAGCAGTCAGGACAGCGGCAGACAAGAATAACCTTCTAGACAAAGTATTTCTACTTTGGGTAAAGTTCAGAAGGCGCAGGAAGCTGTCTGGAAGACTTTGCCAAAAATGTCGAAACATTCTGTTTACCGGATGAAAAGCTACTGAGCACTGCCGAGGACAGAAGATGCAAGAATCTCATTGGCCAACGACACTGTGCACGTACTGAGTGACAACGACAGGAAGCCGTTTCCCTCCAACGGTTATTTCGAAATTCAAAATTACCGGTGCCTCAAGTGTCACTATATAAAGGCCTCTCATTTGCTTCATTCGATGCAGATCTTCAATTAGTCGAAACGCTGACCAAATTCATACTTGAAGTTCTGTGAGAAAAGCAAAGCAAATACCTTACACCAATTTCCAATTATTGTGTAAAAGTCTAAAGTGACTTCAATCATCTAAAGTGTCTTAGCAATTGTTGTTTAGGACAAACACTTTATCATTTCTAGAAGAATAGAAAGGAGAGGCTGAGTACTCGGTTATAGTACTCAGCGGTAGATATAGGAGTGAGTAGAGGTATAGAGGAAGGTACTCTTGTATACTCAGCTTCTATTGTAAAAGGTTTCGTGCTCTACCTTTAAAGAGCTCAGTAGAGAATTCAAAAAGCTTGGAACGAGTTCCGGGGACTGGACGTAGGCGGAGAGGCCGAACCAGGATAAGTCTGCTGAGTAATATCTTTCTAACCCTTAAACTCCTTTACATATTGCTTGCTATAAAACTGACTAAGTAACGAACTCACGCTGAGTTAAGTATACTAAGAAGCTGAGTTCAGGAATAGACTTTAAGTGCTATTTCCTGACTCAAGGAAAGAAACAGACTTAGTCACAAGTTGACTAAGCTTGTGTCTTCAAACTGCTTAGTCACGCTGTGTAAACCTTTTCATAAGAAAAGAAGTCAGCCTTAACAGACAAAATTTTAAATAGTTCATATCCCCCCCCTTGGAACTAACTTGTGACGTTATAACGGACCAACAAGTGGTATCAGAGCTTAAAAGCTCACTGAGCAAGGTTTAACTACCTTGAGCTGATCCCCACTATGGCTGAGAACAGCACTCGGTTCCTCCCAGGAAATCAGACAACTCAGATTTTACCTGAGGGGATGTCCATTACTCGGCCTCCTCTATTCTCCGGGTCTAAGTATACCTTTTGGAAGAATAGAATGAAAAATTTCATTCAGGCAACAAATATGAGTGCATGGCTATCTATAGTCCAAGGCCCTTTTGTTCCTGTTGAAACTATTGACGGCCAAACGGTTGTTAAAGCTGAGACTAGATGGACAGAAGATGATCTCAAGAAGCTACAAAATCATGCTTCGGCTATAAACATGCTTCACTGTGCATTAGATGCTGCAGAATACAATAAGATTTCAGGTTGTGAGTCAGCACAGGAGATCTGGAAGAAGCTGGAGGTCAACCAGCACATGAGGTTGTATGAGCTGTTTGAAATGAATGATGATGAAGGAATCTCTGACATGAACTCAAGGTTCACAAACATAATCAACGAGCTCAAGAGACTTGGAAAGATCTTCACTGAGGAAGAGCAAGTCAAGAAGATTCTTAGGAGTCTTCCTAAAAGCTGGGAAGCAAAGAAAACTTCTGTTGAGGAAGCTCAAGACTTAACCACCTATAAGTATGATGAACTCATTGGCTCGCTGCTGACCCACGAGATATCAATGAAGAACTTCAAGGTGAAGGAGAAGTCTGAAGACAAGAAGCAAAAGTCTCTTGTCATGAAAGCTGACTCCACTGATGGGAGCTCAACAGACGATGAATAAATAGCTATGTTCACTAGAAAGATGAAAAGGCTGTTCAGAAAGAATGAGAAATATTCTAAGAAGCCTTACAAGAAGTTTGATAAGTACAAAGCTGACTCCAGCGACAACAAGTACAAGAAGGACAGCTCAAAGCCCATTACATGCTTTGAATGTCATCAAACAGGCTATATCAAGTCAAGTTGTCCCACGTTGAGGAAAGAAAAGAAGAATGACAATAAGGCAATGGTGGCAACCTGGAGCGACAGTGATGAGTCTTCATCATCAGAAGCTGATGCCACTGAGTCAGCAAAGATTTGTTTCATGACTGACGAACTTGCTGAGCCATGTGTTTCTGAGCATGCTGACCCCTCCATCGCATCTAACGATGAGATACACTCAACTGAGGTAATATCACTACCCTTGCTCAGAAATAAAATGGTAAATGCCCTGAGTGACCTCTACACACTTATCAAAAAGTGTAACAAGAAGGTTAGAGCACTCAGCAGGCGATGTGACGAGATTGAGGAGGTCAAACTGAGTGATCTTCGATATCTTCTCCAGGACAACTCAACTTTGCATAGTAATGTAGAAATTATGCAAAAGTTTGTCTCTGAGGTCCAATCAGATTCCAAGAAACTGAAAAAGGATGTCATATCTATTCAGAACCAACTTAAGGTTCCGAATAAAAGAAATATTCCTCTGAACACTCAGTACCAAAGTACTAGTCAGCAGAGATGGAATCCTCAGCAGAATGTCCAGTGTGACTTCTGTGGGAAGAAAGGACACACCACAAAGGTGTGCTGACATGCTTAGCACTAGGATGCTGACCAGTTAGTGAGATATCCTAAAAGGAAGGTTAGTTGTGACTTCTGTGGAAAGAATGGACACACTGTCCAAGTATGTCGTCATAAAATGAAATATGATGCTTTACCTGTTGAACCTAACAAACAAGGACCCAAAAAGAATTGGGTACCTAAAAGCAACTAGCTATATTGCAGATAAGCCTGAGGTGTGCTGAGAAGTCAAAGATGTGGTACATTGACAGCGCATGCTCGAGGCATATGACTGGTGATGAAACTCAGTTCATCACATTTGTGCGTAAACGAAGAGGAAGTGTAAGTTTTGAAGACAACAAAAAGGGTAAGATAGTAGGGTTAGGAACCGTTGGTGGTAATCCTACTATTGAGTCTGTCTCCCTAGTCAGCGGACTCAAATATAACTTACTCAGCATAGCCCAGCTATGTGACAATGGGAGAAAAGTTATATTTGATGACACTGGATGTAAAATATTCGAGGGTAAAACAAATGAGTTGATTTTAACTGCCCCTCGTATTGATAATGTCTTTATGCTGAACTTAGAAAAGAAGTTTTCAAAAACTGTATGCTTAGTGTCAAAGGAAGAAAATTCCTAGCTATGGCACAGGAGACTTGGTCATGTAAGCATGGACCTCCTGGCCAAATTAGCAAGAAAGCAATTGGTTGAGGGACTGCCAGAACTTAAGTTTGAAAAACATCAATTATGCCACGCTTGTCAAGCTAGAAAACAAACCAAACAATCTTTTCATATTAAAAACATTGTCTTAACTAAGCGTCCATTAGAGTTACTACACTTGGATCTCTTCGGTCCAGTCCAGCTGTTGAGCTTGGGTGGTAGAAGATTTTCCTTGGTCATTGTAGATGACTTTTCTCGGTACACTTGGATCATCTTGCTGAGTAGCAAGGATGAAACCTTTGAGACGTTTTCAACTTTAGTAAGAAAACTTGAAAATGATAAAGACCTTAAGTTAGCTCACATCCGAAGTGATAATGGTGGAGAATTCAAGAAACAACAGTTTGTTGAATTCTGTGAAGCCAACGGCATTGACCATAATTTTTCTGCTCCTAGAACGCCTCAACAAAATGGGGTTGTTGAAAGGAAAAACAGAACCTTGGTTGAAATAGCCAGGACAATGCTGAGTGAGCATAGGCTTCCAAAGTACTTTTAGGGTGAAGCTGTTAACACAGCGTGCTACATACTTAATAGCGCTCTAGTTAGACATATATTAAAGAAGACCCCCTACGAACTTTGGAAAGGTCGAAAGCCCAACATTGGATACTTTCGTGCCTTCGGTTGTAAATGTTTTATCTTGAATACCAAAGACAGCCTAGCTAAGTTTGACTCAAAAGCTGATGAAGCTATCTTTTTAGGCTACTCAACAAACAGCAAAGCATACAGAGTTTTCAATAAACGAACTCAGGTCTTAGAAGAGTCAGTACATGTTGAGTTCGATGAAACTAACCCTGCAGGAAGAGACATGCAGCTGACTGAGGATGATCCACACTCAGCGCCTGCTGACCAAGAAACAGCCGATGAGTCATTGCCTCAAGGGCTGACCAAAGGTAAAAGTGAAACTCAAATTATTTTCATTGACCAATCTACACCTGCAGAGATTGTTGAAACACAACCAGCACAAGACATCAATCTACCAAAAGAGATCAGAATACCAAGAGGACACTCAGAGAGTGTCATTCTTGATGCTGCTGAGAACACCCTGATGATGAGAAATCAACTCAGGAGATATCTCAGCAACGTAGCATTCGTTTCAGTCCAGGAACCAAAGAATTTCGCTGAAGCTGAGTACGATCAATACTAGATGAATGCAATGCAAGAAGAACTTGATCAGTTCAGAAGAAATGAAGTATGGGACTTAGTGCCAAAACCAAGAAGCCAGAAGACCATAGGAACAAGATGGGTCTTCCGTAATAAGCTGGATGAACAAGGGAACGTGGTCAGAAACAAAGCAAGACTTGTAGCTCAGGGCTACAGTCAGCAAGAAGGTATTGACTACGGTGAGACCTTTGCCCCAGTGGCAAGGCTAGAGGCTATTAGAATTTTATGTGCATATGCAAGTTATATGAACTTTAAACTATTTCAAATGGATGTTAAGAGTGCATTCCTTAATGGAGTTATAAACGAGGAAGTCTATGTTAATCATCCTCTTGGGTTTAAGGATCCTAAGTTCCCAAACCACGTTTATAAGCTCAAAAAGGCTCTGTATGGTCTCAAGCAAGCACCACGTGCTTGGTATGAGAGGCTGACCAGTTTCCTGCTGACTAGAAATTATGTCAGAGGTAAAGCTGATACAACCTTATTCATTAAGAGGAAGGGTAAAGATACCCTGCTGGCTCAAATATATGTTGATGACATTATTTTTGGTGCCACTAACGAGTCAATGTGCAAGGAATTTAGTAAGCAGATGCAGACTGAGTTTGAAATGTCAATGATGGGAGAACTCAATTTCTTCCTTGGACTTCAAATCAAACAAGGGAAAAATGGCATCTTCATCAGTCAAACTAAGTATGCTAAGGAGATATTGAAGAAGTATGAACTTGAGAATTGTAAGTCAATATCTACCCCAATGGGCACTGACACTGTCCTCTGCGTTGATGAAAATGGTAAGTCAGTAGACAGCAGATTGTACCGAGGTATGATTGGTTCTCTACTCTACTTAATTGCTAGTAGACCGGACATTCAGTTCTCGGTATGTTATTGTGCTAGATATCAATCTAAATCTAAGGAATCTCATTACATAGCTGTAAAAAGAATCCTTAGATATTTGCAAGGCTCAGTGAATGCAGGTTTGTGGTATCCCAATACTCATGATTTCACACTCATTGGATACACTGACGCTGACTACGGACAAGACAAGCTTGAACGAAAAAGCACCTCAGGAGGATGCCACTTCCTTGGGAGCTGTCTTGTGTCCTGGTTCAGCAAGAAGCAAGCGTCAGTAGCCCTGTCAACCACTGAATCTGAGTACATTGCTGCTGGAAGCTGTGTTGCTCAAGTCCTATGGATTAAGCAACAGCTTGAAGATTATGGCGTTCGGACTAAAACAATTGAAGTCAAATGTGATAACAAGAGTGCCATTGACCTATCAAAGAACCCAATCCAGCACAGTAGGATGAAGCATGTCAGCATAAGACATCACTTCATCAGAGATCATGTACTCAAGGGAGAGATCAAGCTGTCTTATGTCCTAACGGATGAGCAGCTTGCTGATATCTTCACAAAGCCACTGGCTCGTGAGCAATTCAACACACTTAGAGAAGCCATTGGTATGTTTAATCCTCTTCAATAAATTCCAAGTATAGAATGTATGCATACTGAGTGAATTACCATGATGAATGATTTATGCTAAATCGATAACCATCACATGCTGTGTAGATTTACATGATGAGTGTTTATCTTAAGCTGAGCTACTAAGCATAAGAATTATTCATTGCGTAACACTGACTACTCTAAACTTTAAACGTTTGAGATCCTCAACACTGAGTAAGGATCCGTTGCAAACTTTAATGCACAACACGCGACTTAAATAGCCACCTAGGATGACGTAAGCGCGATGATTAGAAAACCCATGCACCGAATGTGTCATAAATGCCAGAATATTTGTCGATTGAGTATCTCGAGGTCAACCGGCCACCTCAACGCTTAGGATCAATTCGACACCTCTATAAATAGTGGATGATTTCCCACTTTTATCTCTTTACGCTTAGAAATTTCTGGTATTCTCATATTCTCTCTAAAATCTCCCAAACTTCTCAAACTTCACTAAGAATCATGACGAAAGATTCTCAGAATGTCTCCGGTGCCGTTAATCGCTCCGATGAAAATCCTTCATCTCATGCCCAGCGTGACCACTCTAAGGTCACTACGCTGAGCAAGCAAACCAAAGCTGACCAAGCTGCCTCCTCAAAAGGAAAACAACAAAAGGATAAGGCAAAGATGTTGGGGTTTTGTGTCCTATAGTCAATTGTTGCAGGATACAAACTTATTGTAAATAAATTGTTCTTTATATCATTTGTTTTAATGAGATATATGTTTTATAACTATATAAAGGCAATCCCTTTTAAGCACTAAATAAAGTCTAATAAAAGGAAATCCGTAAGTTTGTTTAAAGTGATTATAAAGTGTTCATACAAGCATGAAGTGAGACAAAACTTTATAATAAACTAATAAACTTAAAACCACCCCAAGTCAAGTGATATGTTTAGGATTGATATATCACTGTTGAGACTTGTATGTAACAATGTCTTCTGTCCGACAGAAAGCTGATCTCACAAGCTTCATATATACAGATATCTGGACAGTTACATAGATCCGATGAAACGTTGTTCATTAGGATTGGGGATCCGATTTGAGATAACAGGATGGGTAGATTCATCCTTGTCAACTGTTCATCTCATTGGTATTAATAGGTATAACTAATCCTCAGACTCAAAGGAATGTTAATTGGTCATCCTGAATTACTGAATGTGAGACTTTGATCCTGGTCCAACGATCCTTAACAGAGATGACTCTGGGGTGTGAACTGCAAAGGTTGGGTGTCACAGGAAGTAATTTCAGGGTAGTTATACATTGGATTGAGCATTTATCACTCCCGATTAATGGGAGATACATCCAAGGATCGCTTGTGGAAGACTTGACTCTAAACCCTTGCAAGGTGATAGCTTAAGAGTAGAAATACAGATTTCACTTAACCTATCTTTTTGAGTTGACTCGGCCAATAACAAGTAAAACGAACGTCTCGCTATATGTGACTTGACATTACCCATAGTCATAAGATTCTGTTCAAGGATGTAGTTGATAAAGGATCGTATTATACCGTAACTAATACCGAAGGGTTAACGACAGAATCAACCTGTCTTCTTAACGGACTCCGGGGGGATGATTACAGACTTGCCAATAACATACTCTGTACATCATTCCGTTATGCAAGGGATTAAATATAATTCTTGAAGAAATTAATTTAATAGGTTGCATACGGCCAGAAGTAGTAAGGACCTAATGGATCACACATAAGACTTGGAACCAAAAGAGAGATGGATATGATTAATAGATGGAAGCCCAATTGAGCCCAGTAAGGCCCAGATACAAGGAGGGGGCCGAAATTTGTATGTATTAGTAAGGGATTGATTTTATTCCATTAATCCTAATTTGATTAGGATTATGAATTAAATTAATTAAGAGATAATTTAATTAGGAGTTTTAATTAGATTAATATTCTCCTATTATTATCCAATTAGGTTATTTATTATTATCCTAAATATATTAGATATATAGTGAGATAATAATTAGGAATCCTTTTCCGAATTGGATTCCTATTAAGTAACCTATTCCTATCTAACTAGGGTTTAGATACAAGCTAATATATATACCCCTCCCTATAGTGAATTTCGACCAAGCCCTAAGCCTCCCCACTTGTGATTTTCGAAATTGCTTAGAGAGAGAGAGAGAGAAAAGAATTCTATTCCCCAAGTTTGTGGACAAGAATTCATACGGCATTCCATCGATTGATTAATCTTATTCATCCCTCTTTCTCCTTGATCTTGTGTTGGTTAATTAGAGGCAATCTATTTTGGTTGCATCTCATAAGGGTTGATTTTATCTTAACCTCACCGTATTAAACTTTGTGGTTCGAATCTCGGAGAAGAATTGTGGGCGCTTCTTTAACAACGGTAGATTGTTCATCGAAAGGTATTCCTTCTTATCCCTCTTTATATGAAATAACGATTAACGGATTCTATGGTTAAAAGGAAATAGGCTAAAATTTTTATATTTCCGCTGCTTTACCTTAGCCCTAATTTCCTACAGTGGTATCAGAGCCATCGTTAAATCCGTTATTTCATATATGAAAATATAAAAGTTTTCAATAGGATTGAATAAATATTTATGGTTAGGATTAATTGACAAATAGTATTGATTAATTAATTCTAAAGATAAATAAAGTTTTGATTAATTGTTAATTAAAACTGATTATGCTTATGTTCCTAATTATTTCGGTTGATAATCATTATAATAAAATCTATTAGTTTTATAGTTAGGTTGATAAAATTAGTTTTATTAATTCTAAATGATAAAACGGAAATCTATTGTAGATTATCCTATTTCTGAAAACCGTTTTAAAATTGTTTTAGAACTGATATATATATAAATATATATATATATATATTTAAAAAAAAATATCACAGCAGCCCGAGTCGCGCCTCACGGCGCGACTGGCCGCTGTCACGCGGCTGCTGCCTCGCGGCAGCAGCCACGTGCGGCAGCAGCCGCGTGCGACGCAGGGGCGCCGCTGCCGCAAGGCGGCAGCGCCCCGCGTGCCCTAAGGGCTGCTGCCAATCGGCAGCAGCCCGCCCTCGGGCCCAGCCCGATACCCACTTGATTTTAAAACAGGTTTAAAATCGTTTTATGTTAAATGTATATATATGTTTCAGAAATTAATAGTTTTCTGTTTTGATTATCGAATGAATAATTCGTTTAAATGTTTGTTTTTACCAATATGTAAATCAAAGTGTTAAATGAATTAAAATCAAAATAAATGGGACGAGCTTAATCAACGTTTTATATGGTTATATTAATCTAAGGATTAATATAAAGATACAAAACGATTAGAAGTAAAATTGGATGAAAGTTAATTTGACGAGTTAATGTGATTAACCTAAATATTACATAAGACGGTTATGTAATCAACCAATTAAATTTATTTAATTGAGTCTATGCATGTTTGGAGTTATGGACATATTTGGACCCTCTTTTAGTCTTTTGGTATTTTTGAAATAGGGCCTGCGAGTCCTACCTATCTACTATCTATTGTAATTTCTCCTCTCATCTAATTCCCTTCAATTCAGTTGAAGTTTTCTTTAGTAGTATAGAAATTAATATGTAATTTCAAGGCGCCATGGAGAAGACGGAGGACCTAAAGAGAAATATGTAATAGTTAGTATTTCCTTAGGTTTGCCCTTTTATTCCATCTCTGGCTTGACGGAATAATTTAGATGATATGTCCATAACGCCAATGTATGTGAATGTATGTGTCTGATGTATGCTAAAGCAAATCAAGACTAAGTTAGATTATGAGACCTAAAATAAAATCCCTCATTAAAAAGTTAAGTAAATAAGCAAGTTATTAAAATCGGTTGCCCCTCCCTAATATTATAATTCAGCCGGCAGTACTAGGGGCCTTTGGGTTGTTGAGTAAACTCAAGCTCGGGGTCTTATGGTAACACCTGAATTATCGAAAATCGTTCTTTCATGAATATGAGGTAATACTTAAATTAGATTATGATAATTGGATGAGTAAACTCATGTTGTCATAAACTAATGGGCAAGATGGTTGGGATTAATATGAATAGCATATTAGTTACTAATGTGGTTAGTAACCCAATAACCTAGGAATCACATTAGAGATGTGATTGATCATATGAATCTACCTAATGAATGAGACTAGCTTGTTGAGTAAACTCAAGGCGAAATCTCAGGAGTTAGGATCCTAGCTCACTAAAGGATTTGTGAAATTCTTCGAATTAATATGGAGGGTTATTAATTTGGCAAAATAGTGGGAGCAATCTGAAATGAATTAAAAGGCCTATAATTTTAGATTGTTAAACTTTAAAGCAAATGAATGACATACGTTTACTCTTTCTCTCTCTCAGGTTTTGTTTAAACACACACTCTTAAAATCATGACTAAAACCAATCTGCAAAACATTCTTACCGATAACAAATTGAATGGTTCAAACTTCACCGACTGATTTCGTAACCTCAAAATTGTTTTGAAGTTCGAGAAAATTGGGTATGTACTTGATACAACGATACCCCCTATCCCTGAGGATGATGCTCCTAATCGATGCTTATCAGAAGCACAAGGCTGATGACGATCATGCCGGATGCATCATACTTGCATCGATGACATCGGAATTACAAAGGCAACTATGCATGTTCCATCATCATGCACCTAAAGGAACTGTTTGGGAAACAGACCAGGTGTGAACGCTACGAGATATCCAAGTTGCTATATCGTTGCAAGATGCAAGAGGGCACATCTGTAATGACACATTGTGTCAAGATGATTGGCTACATTACCAAACTTTCTAGTATTGGATTCGCGATGGATAACGAACTAAGTGTAGACTTAATTCTTCAATCCCTCCCAAAGAGTTATTCATAGTTCATCATGAACTATCAGATGAATGACTTGCAAACCTCTCTTGAAGAGCTTGCAAATATGCTCAATTCAGTTGAGCCCAATATGAAGAAAGACAAGGCAATACCGGCTATTGTCATAGAGGGATCAAAGAAGTGGAAAGGGAATTCTCCCAATCCTAAACATCCCAAGAAAGGTAAGAAAGCCATGCCCACTAAAGTTAAAGGAAAGGAAGTGAAGAAGCCTAAAATAAAGTGCCACTATTATGGTGACGTGGGGCATTGGAAGAGAAATTGTTCTTTGTACCGAGCTACCCTCCAGAAGGGAAAAGCCGGTACTCCAACGTCTGGTATGTTCTATAAAGAACAAACATTGCAATTTTTATAGAGATTCGATTTTCTATTTCTCAGGAATATCACAAAATGGGATTTATGTGTTGATTTCTGTTTTCGCAATTGATACCAAAAGACATAAGCTAGATAATTCAACTTACTTGTGGCATTGTCATATAAACAAGAGACGCATGCTAAAGCTACATTCAGATGGGCTTATAGATCCAGTTGATCCTGAATCATTGGAAACATGCGTATCATGTTTAAAAGGTAAAATGACAAAGACACCCTTTAGCAATAAAGGTGAGCGTGTATCAGACACTCTAGGACTTATTCATTCAGATGTATGCAGTCCTATGTCAGTCGAAGCTAGAGGAGGATTCAGATTCTTCATAAGCTTCATAGATGACCAGCTTCATAGATGACCATATTCGATATGGTTACATCTACTTGATGAGGCACAAATCAGAAGCCTTTGACAAGTTCAAATGCTTCAAGAATGAAGTAGAAAATCAATTAGGAAAGAAAATAAAGACACTTCGATCCGATCGAGGTGGCGAATATCTTTCAGATGATTTTCTGAATTATCTAACTGAATGTGGGATATGCTCACAATGGACACCTCCCTATACACCACAACACAATGGTGTATCCGAGAGGAGAAACTGTACCCTATTAGATATGGTACGATCCATGATGAGCATGGCCTTACTTTCAAAGACGTTCTGGGGCTATGCCTTAGAAACTGCCCTCTTCACCCTAAATCGAGTACCGACTAAATCCGCTAGTTCCACGCCATATGAATTGTTCGTTGGTAGGAAACCCGTGTTCTCTTTCATGAGAGTATGGGGTTGTTCAGCATATGTCAAACGCGTTGCGTCTGACAAATTAGATTCTAAATCTGATAAATGTTTCTTCATTGGATACCCTAAGGAAACTATAGGATATTACTTCTATCATCCAGATGATCATAAAGTGATCGTATCCAAACACGCAACCTTCTTAGAGAAAGAGTTTCTCGAAGAAACATAAAAGGGAAGTGTGATTGAACTCGATGAAGTTCAAGAGGAAGAAACACCGACTGAAACAACGGAGGCGGTCGAGGTACCCAAAGAAGTCCCATTAGATGAGACTCCAGTGGCACCTATTCGTAGATCACGAAGAGTTCGTGAACTCCCAGTTAGATATGGTTTTCTAGTGGGAGATGATGACGAGGTTCCCGTATTAGACGACGAACCCGAAAACTACGAAGAGGCTATTATTAGTCCAGATTCTAAAGCATGGCTTGAAGCCATGGATTCTGAAATGGATTCCATGTATACTAACCAAGTTTGGACTTTGGTTGATCCACCCGAAGGGATAAAACCCATTGGGTGCAGATGGATCTTCAAAAAGAAGCCTGACATGGATGGAAAGGTTAGCACCTACAAGGCTAGGTTGGTAGCGAAAGGATATCGTCAAAAACAAGGTGTTGATTATGACGAAACCTTCTCTCCCGTTGCTATGTCCAAATCAATCAGAATCATGCTTGCAATTTCCGCTCATTTTGATTATGAGATTTGGCAAATGGATGTGAAAACAGCTTTCCTAAACGGAAACCTGCTTGAGGATGTATACATGATGCAACCTGAAGGTTTCATATCAAATGATGCAAATAAAGTTTGCAAACTTCAGAGATCCATTTATGGACTCAAGCAAGCATCTAGAAGCTGGAACAAGCGTTTTGACGAAACCATAAAACAATTTGGTTTCGAACAAAATTGCGAAGAAGCTTGCATTTACAAGAAAGCAAGTGGGAGCTCTATAGCATTTCTCATACTATATGTGGACGATATACTTTTAATGGGAAATGACATTGCTCTATTACAGTCAGTGAAAATATGGTTATCCGGTAACTTCTCAATGAAAGACCTCGGTGAAGCAGCCTATATACTTGGTATAAAGATCTACAGGGATAGATCACGTAGACTGCTTGGTCTTTCACAGGCTACATACATTGAAAAGGTGCTAAATCGGTTTAGCATGCTTGAATCGAAACAAGGTAACTTACCCATGGTACATGGAGTAAAGTTAAACAATCATCAATGTCCTAAAACTGATGATGACAAACGACGCATGGCTGTAGTCCCGTACGCCAGCGCGATCGGTTCGATTATGTATGCTATGCTATGCACTAGACCCGACGTAGCGTTTGCGTTATCTGTAACGAGTCGTTACCAAGGGAATCCGGGAGACGAGCATTGGATTGCCGTCAAAAACATTCTTAAGTACTTGAGAAGAACTAAAGATATGTTTCTAGTGTACGGAGAAGGAGATCTGAAAATACAAGGATTTTCAGACGCTAGTCATCTCACAGATGAGAATGATTTTAAATCCCAATCAGGATACCTGTTTATCCTAAATGGGGGCGCGGTCAGTTGGAAAAGTTCCAAGCAGGGAAGCGTAGCTTTCTCTACGACCGAGTCAGAGTACATCGCTGCTGCGGAAGCAGCAAAGGAAGCAGTTTGGATTAGAAAGTTCATTACAGAACTAGGTGTGGTGCCTGACATTGTCAATCCCATTACTCTGTACTGTGATAACAATGGAGCCATTGCGCAAGCAAAGGAACCACGGTCTCATAATGCATCCAAGCACTACCTAAAGCGATACCACATCATAAGAGAGATTGTGGCTAGAGGAGATGTGAGAATAGAAAGAGTACCTACAGAGGACAACGTTGCAGATCCGTTGACAAAGCCTTTAACCCAGAAAGTACATGATCGTCATTTAACTTCTACTGGGATAAGTTTTAGAAACAATTGGCTTTAGTCCAAGTGGGAGTATGTTGGGGTTTTGTGTCCTATAGTCAATTGTTGCAGGATACAAACTTATTGTAAATGAATTTTTCTTTATATCATTTGTTTTAATGAGATATATGTTTTATAACTATATAAAGGCAATCCCTTTTAAGCACTAAATAAAGTCTAATAAAAGGAAATCCGTAAGTTTGTTTAAAGTGATTATAAAGTGTTCATACAAGCATGAAGTGAGACAAAACTTTATAATAAACTAATAAACTTAAAACCACCCCAAGTCAAGTGATATGTTTAGGATTGATATATCACTGTTGAGACTTGTATGTAACAATGTCTTCTGTCCGACAGAAAGCTGATCTGACAAGCTTCATATATACAGATATCTGGACAGTTACATAGATCCGATGAAACGTTGTTCATTAGGATTGGGGATCCGATTTGAGATAACAGGATGGGTAGATTCATCCTTGTCAACTGTTCATCTCATTGGTATTAATAGGTATAACTAATCCTCAGACTCAAAGGAATGTTAATTGGTCATCCTGAATTACTGAATGTGAGACTTTGATCCTGTGGTCCCACGATCCTTAACAGAGATGACTCTGGGGTGTGAACTGCAAAGGTTGGGTGTCACAGGAAGTAATTTCAGGGTAGTTATACATTGGATTGAGCATTTATCACTCCCGATTAATGGGAGATACATCCAAGGATCGATTGTGGAAGACTTGACTCTAAACCCTTACAAGGTGATAGCTTAAGAGTAGAAATACAGATTTCACTTAACCTATCTTTTTGAGTTGACTCGGCCAATAACAAGTAAAACGAACGTCTCGCTATATGTGACTTGACATTACCCATAGTCATAAGATTCAGTTCAAGGATGTAGTTGATAAAGGATTGTATTATACCGTAACTAATACCGAAGGGTTAACGACAGAATCAACCTGTCTTCTTAACGGACTCTGGGGGGATGATTACAGACTTGCCAATAACATACTCTGTACATCATTTTGTTATGCAAGGGATTAAATATAATTCTTGAAGAAATTAATTTAATAGGTTGCATACGGCCAGAAGTAGTAAGGACCTAATGGATCACACATAAGACTTGGAACCAAAAGAGAGATGGATATGATTAATAGATGGAAACATCGTTAGTTACACCATCTAGTGCTGGTCGCACCGATACAACCGCTCCAATAATGCATGTCGACAATAACATGCCTACCGCTGCTTTTATCAATATGTGTGCACAAGATATCGAGGCGCGATATGGACTCGAGATAGGAAATCGCCTTCGAACATACATGACTCTTCCTTCGCGTTGGAGTACGACGTCTACTTCAACCGTTTCATCTTTGCCTTTGTTAAACTTCGGCCTTGGACCAGGTGCCCATAGCTCCTCGTTCCTTCAAGCTCACAACACGGATTCCATGTTAACTGCCACGACATCAGGTGGCGAGCGACCAATTAATCGGGAGTTATTCCCTGGTGAAGGAAGTCAAAGAAATGATACGACCCTTCCTGGCGGATCTGGGGGTCCGGGGTTGAATCTTGGTGGGTCCGATATACCCAGGCGTCCACGGACGAATTTATCCCTTGGCGGATCTAAAGGGCCAACTCGCAAGAAGCATAGAAAAGAGAAGGATAAGCGGATAAGGTCACCTTCGCCCCGACGAGCAAGATCCTCCCGTCGTGGCAGATCGCCCCCATCTACTGGCCGTAGGCGAAGTAAAAGGCCAGAAAAGGCATCCCATGCAAGTGGACCACCACCACCGCCGCCTTCAGGAACTGTTGGACACATCTCGTCAGGAGGCCAGGGGGGAGGAAGCGGGTCGGCCCCCCCAGGTGGAGGAAATGGAGGGAGAGGTGGTGGTGGAGGAGGAGGCGGAGGAGGAAGTGGACGTGGTAATGAAGGAAGACGTTCGCCATCAGATCCATCGTCTGATTCGAGTTCTTCTTCTTCTTCTTCTTCTTCTCCAAGCAGATCGCCACGAAGAGGCCATCCTAGGGCGGATCTGAAAATTTTTGATGATAGGGTAAGGGCCCTGGTGCTCCGTATGAATGAAGAAAATTCCAGGCACAACCCGTTCGCTAATAGAGATTCGCCTTTTACAGCTTGGATTGAGGCGGAGGAGACAGAAAGAGCTTTTAAGATTCCCAATCTCGCAATATACACAGGCAAAGATAATCCAGAAGCTCACGTTCAAAAGTATCGAATACTGGCCAGGCTTAACCGAGCCACCGAGCCCGTGCTCTGCAAAATGTTTGTCACCACACTGGGGGCCCCAGCCTATTTGTGGTTTCAATCTCTACCTCCGGGCTCGATAAACAGCTTTGATCAATTGAGCAGGGAATTTTGTGCTAAATTCGCCGGTTGTATTCCTGCAGTGGTGAAATCTGGAAAACTTTTTGAGTTAAAGCAGAAAGCGAATGAACCCCTTCAGGAGTATGTGGACACTTTCAACCAATTGTGCATACAAATCATTGATGTAGATATCTCCGTAGCTGTGGAATGTTTGGTAAGAAACACTACCTGCAAGAGTTTGCAGGAAGATCTCATCCGAAAGAAACCCACCAGCATGGTGGAGCTGATGGAGCATTGTAAAGATTTTATAGAGGTGGACGACATTCGCCGAGGTTCACCATCATCGCCAAAAAGAGACAGGGGCAAATCTCGTCTTCGAGATCGAGACAAAGACAAGCGTCAGGATCCTTCCTCCCGAAGCAAGCGAAGAGATTCTAGGAATAAATCAACGTTTGTCACCTCCTTTACACCTCTCAATGCTTCTAAGAGTGAAGTTCTTATGTGGATCGAGAACAGCTAACACAAGCGGAGCATTTCATACCCCGAACCAAAGGGGGGGAGTATACCAATAATGGTAAAAACCCTAAAAACTATTGTAAGTACCACAGGAAAAATGGCCATGACACTGATGCATGCTGGGAATTAGCTCGAGAAATTGAGCGTCTCATAGAAAGGGGCAAATTGGATCGGTTCATCCAAACGGAAGGCAAAAGAGGAGAAGGTGACAGACCCAAGGAGGACCCAAAGAAGAAAGGAAAGGGTACCATCAATGTCATAGCATGCGGACCTGGGTACCAGCCAACGTTGAAAAAGGCAAGGACTACTGCCCTTGACAGGACGTCATTAAATCGCCCCTTTTCAGAGGCAGGTCCGGAGATACCACCCCATGCAGATGCTCTGGTCGTCACTATGATGGTTGAAGGCTGGGAGATGAAAAGGGTAATGATTGATACTGGAAGTTCATGCAATGTCATTACCCGAGGAGCTTTCGCCAAACTCAAGATTGATCATGTTCAAGTAGAGCCAACCGTGGTCGATATCTTGGGAGTAACGGGACATACTATTCAAACAAAAGGCCAAGTTACTTTGGACTGTGAGCTTACAGACGATGATCAAGTTTGGAGGGGATTTTTAGAGTTTTCGGTCTTGGATGGTCAGTTAGCTTACAATATCATCCTCGGACGACCTTTTATCTCTGAAGTTGCAGCTCTTATCTCCATTCGCCACTTAACACTTTACATTCCCACGGCCAAGGGAGGTGTAATGATCAAAGGTAGCCAAAAGGTGGCCCAAGAGACGTATTCGGCATCATTAATGATTCGCCCCCAGTCTAAAGAGGAAGATGAAGAGGAGCGCGTCACAATGGCCTTGGGCGAGACCGAAATGTACCTTATGGCGGATGGAAAGCAGGTGCGAATGGCGAAGGGGCTCAAGGGCGAGATTAAAGATGCAATCACCAAAGTGCTCTGTGAGGCGGAGGATGTCTTTGCATGGAAGGATGAAATTCTCCCCGGAATCAGCCCAGACGTAATCACTCACAAACTCAACATTGATAAGGATGCAGTTCCTGTGGCTCAGAAACAGAGAAATCATGGCCCGGAAAGGCAGAAGGTGATTGAGGAAGAGATCGCCAAGCTCCAAAGGGCGGATGCCATCGAGGAGGTACTTTACACTCAGTGGTTGGCGAACGTCGTGTTGGTGAAAAAAGCTGGCGGATCTTACCGTATGTGCATTGACTTTACAGATCTCAATAAAGCTTGCCCCAAGGACAACTATCCTTTGCCATGTATTGACATGCTTGTAGATGGAACTGCCGGTCACGCAATGTATTCCTTTACTGATGTGAAGTCAAGTTATCATCAGATGCCTATGGAGCCCTCAGATAGAATCAAGACCTCGTTCGTAACACACCAAGCCACTTATTGTTTCAAAGTTATGCCCTTCGGGCTTAAGAACGCAGGTGCAACTTATCAGAGGATGATGAACAAGATATTCGCAGATAGTAAAAGGGGTAATTATTCTGTCTATGTAGATGATATGATCATCAAAAGTACGACCGTAGAAAAGCATGCAGATGATATAAAGGAGGTACTGGACGTACTCCGACGCCACAACATTAAGTTAAACCCAGATAAGTGCACTTTCGGGGCAACCTATGGAAAATTCTTAGGGTTCATGATCAGCGAAAAAGGAGTTAGCCCAAATCCTGACAAAGTTAAGGCAGTCCTTGAAATGCAAGCACCACGGAATATCAGAGAGGTACAACGCCTTAACGGGCGTATCATAGCCTTGGGCAGGTTTATCTCTTGTTCAGCTCGCAGATGCCAGCCCTTTTACGAAGTCATCAAGAAACAAAAGGCATTCGAGTGGAATGAGGATTGTGAAAGAGCCTTCGAAGGAATCAAGCAATTCCTCACAGAGCCACCCATGATGAGTCGACCTTTGAAGGGAGAAGATCTCTACATGTATGTATCGGTCACAGATAAAGCCGTATGCACGGTCATGATACGAGAAGAGGATGGCCAGCAGTTTCCGATTTATTACGTGAGCAAGGTTTTGAAAGACGCCGAAACCAGGTATTCAAAGCTTGATAAAATGGCACTGGCTGTTGTAACCACGGCAATCTGCCTTAGGCCATATTTTCAGGCGCATACTGTAGTGGTTCAAACAAATATACCAATGAGAAAGGTGTTGCAGAAACCAGACACTTCAGGAAGGTTGATGGAGTGGGCAATTCGCCTTGGTGAATTTGATGTGAGGTATGAAAGCAGGTCAGCTTTAAAGAGTCAGGTCCTGGCGGACTTCGTGAATGAATTCACTGACGAAGGGATAGATCATCCCAAGCCTCCGATAGAGGAATGGTCAATGTACACCGATGGAGCCTCCTCGGCGGATGGAGCGGGTGCAGGCGTTGTGATCAAAGGTCCCCAATATATAAAATTACGATACGCAGCAAAATTAAATTTCCATGCCACTAATAATGCTGCTGAATATGAAGCTCTGATACTGGGATTACGCCTACTCCAAGAAATCACTCTGGAACGGATCGTAATCTATAGCGACTCTAAACTAATGGTCAACCAAGTAATCAAGAATTACGAGGTGAAAGACGAGGTTCTGGTCAAATACGTAGCGGAAGTCAAAAAGTTGCTGGATCACCTTGAAGCTAAGGAAACTAAATGGGAGCTGATTCACGTACCAAGGGAGTCCAACACAGAGACTGATCATTTGGCCAAAATGGCCTCTTGTGAGGAAAACTGGACAGATCCGGATTGTCCCTTCGAAGTTAAAATAGCTCCAGCATTTGCCTCAGAGGAGGTATCCCTACTCACAACGGTAGAAGATGATTGGAGATCGGTCATTCGCCAATATCTGCTAAATGGAACCTTACCTGAAGACAAGGAAGAGGCACGGCGGATAGTCAGGAGAGCAGCTTATTTCTCATTGATCAATGATGGCCTTTACAGAAAGTCCTTTAGTCATCCTTGGTTGAAATGCATTCTACCGGAAGAAGGGCAACAGATCCTCAAAGAGCTACATGAGGGATCATGTGGGGCACATGAAGCATCCGCCGCCATCTTGAAAAAATCCAGGTTAGCAGGTTTCTACTGGCCCACGGCTGAATGGGATGCCCAAAAATTGGTAGAATCTTGTCACAATTGTCAGATTCATGCGAATGAATCACATACTACCAAACACATTCAGAGGCCAATCATAGAAGGACGTCCATTCGCCCTCTGGGGAATAGATATTGTTGGCCCATTTCCCCCGACTCGTCGGCAAAGAAGGTACGTGGTAGTGGCAGTGGACCATTTCACCAAATGGGTAGAAGCCGAAGCTGTTTCCTCCATTACTGCAGAACGAATGGTGGAATTCGTCAAAGACAACATCGTAGGAAGATACGGTGTTCCACATACCATCATCACCGATAATGGAACACAGTTCAACTGTGGCGAATTCAAGGCTTTCTGTGAGGGGTTGGGCATCCTGAACAGATTCGCCTCCGTTTATTATCCCCCAGTCCAATGGAATGACCGAAGTAACCAATCGAACGATCGTGAAGGGGATAAAGAAGAGATTGGGAGAGCATGATAAGAAATGGGCGGATCAACTAACAAGTGTTTTATGGGCTTATCGCACCACCCCAAGGACGGCTACAGGGGAAACACCGTTTGCCCTTTCTCATGGCGTTGAAGTCGTTATTCCAGTCGAAATACAGGTCCCCAGTGACCGAGTGGCTTTTTATTATGAAGAGGACAACGGCAAACGACTAAGGGAGCACCTAGATCAGATTGAAGATCGCAGGGATCAATCCTATGTACGCATGGCAGCATACAAACAGCGGATTGCAGCTTATCATGATAAAAACGCCAAACTTGTGGATCTAAATGTGGGAGATCTCGTGCTCCGTAAAGCTGATAAAGTCCAATCTCGAGAAGGCAAGGGCAAGCTAGGACTTAACTGGACGGGTCCATATCAGATAGTGGACAAGATTGGACCAGCCACGTTTAAAATACAGGACATGGAGGGCAATACACTACCACGCACGTGGAACCTCCAAAATCTCCGCAAATACTTTGTCGGAAAATGATGTGTATACACGGTCTTGAGTACTCTTTTTCCTTTAATAAGCTTTTTCCCATGTGGTTTTTCTTATTAAAGGTTTTAACGAGGCTCACTTATAAGACCTACTTGCTGTAATAAGGTTTCTCCCATTAATAAACATCATTTGTTCTATTATCTATGTTCTTTTTATTGTTTACTGCAGCAATATCAATATTCCAGTCTTAAAAAGAGGGGGGCATCCAACGCTCTCCACATTTGCAATATATCGCTATCTTAGAGATACGTCCTCGATGCCCTTAAAAACATAAGAGGATCAATCTTATGGGCGGATCCGCCTCTAGGCGGATCCCAATCTCCAATAGAGTTAAAACGATCCTTGGACGCAAGGTCTTTACACTCTCTTATCCTTCCCAGAAAGGAATTCACAAGTCCTACGGGCGGATCATTTCACCTCAAAGATAGGTAGCAAATCGATCCCCTGGGCAGCTTTACTTCCTCTAGAAGGAATAGAACAGCTTTCAAACCTTCACAAAGGTTCATACAGTGGAGTATGGCTGGCCACCTACTCCAAATCCTAGGTGTCTATATATTTCCTTACGCAAACGTAAAGGTAAAATAACATAGTTTCCATAAAGGATCAAAACAAATTGTACTTAGAAATGTTTTTACAATATCCCAAATAAAAGCAAGCTAAACAACAATAGGAGCATCCTCCTTTGCGCTTTCTTCGCCCACGGTGCTTGTTTGGGGATCCTCCTTCTCCACATTCGCAGATACGCCATCAGGAGATACCTCCTTATTCACCAAAGATACGGGACCAAGTGGAGGAGCCTGGTCAGGAATTGGTTCTGCATCCGCCTTAAGGGGCACTTCATCAAGCTCATCCACTAAGACCGTAGTAGAGGGTTTGGTTTCCTCCATAGGTCCCTTCATCCATCTCCGAACGTAATCACAGAGGTACTCCTTAGCGTCTGGCATTTTATTGAACTTCGCCACATCTTCCGGTTCAGGGACGGCGAATTGCGGATCGGTGAAGTTAATCTCAGGATGCGCCAAGGAGAAGTACGCCATAAGCATCTCGCCGTAATAAAAAGCTTGCACACCCGCCGTGTATTCAGCTTCTCCAAGGGCGTCTTCGTGGCTCTTGGCATCAGATGCAATCTTTGCCTTTAGACTCTTAATCTCCTCATCCCTGAGAATTAAGGCGGCTGTGGCAGAAGCAAGGTTTGCATTCGCAGAAGCAAGACCTGCATTAATAGAAGCAATAGTTGAATTGGCTTCCACTATCTCTTTCTCCAACCTCTCAATAGTTGCCTTATCCGCCACATTCTGAAGGAGCTCATTTTCCATGGTGCGAAGGCGAGCATACAACTGTCAAAAACAAACGATTCAATCAAAAAGCAAAAGGACTAAGGAACTAATACTTTCTACATCTTTTCTAAAAGAAACTCACCGAAAGGAGCTCCGTCTTCCCCTTTTGAGCATGAATTGAACCAGGAATCTGGTCATAGTTCCTCTGCACTTCGCCCACCTGACCCAAGGCCTCATCCAGATCATTTAGGATGGATTCGTTCTCGAAAGAACCTTGGGCTCCCAATTTGGAGGACCAGTATCCACCAATATCAGGCTTCGCCGTCTACACAAACATGAAAGAGTCATACTCCGGTCCGAAACTTGATGAACGAAAGGAAATCAAAAGGTAGACTACCTGTGCAATCTCCTCAGCAGGTTTGGCGGACCTCATAGCATCCGCCATAAGCTTAAGGCCCCCAGTGGTGTTGGGCTTCCTCTTCTTTAGTGGCGGATCAACCACCTTCTCTGCGGGACGTTTACTAGTATCAGCTTGAGGATTCACCGCTTGACCTTTCTTGCGTGCTTCAGCCTCCAAAAAATTCCTGCGTGTCTCTGCAAGAGCGTGATTGGCCTTAGATACACCCCTGCTAAAGAAAACATTAAAGTAATCAAAGTTCACGAAGAAATGAAGGGTACCTTGGTCAAATTGTGCAATCTTTGAGTAAATAAATTTATCCTCTTCCCGGCGAATCAATGGGATATCACTCATCATGAAAGCTAAGGCATCTGCATAAGTCCATGCATCCGCCTTAATCTGCTTCATGAGCTCCGCCACCTCCTCATCACTGTTTGTTAAAATTCGCATGTCACCCGCCATATGTAGCGGCTTGGGATTCCAGACTGAAGGAAAGCCCAATGGTTCGCCATCCTTTATCTTCACGTAGAAGAATTTCTCATCCCAGCAATGAACATTAGACATTTTTTCGCTAAAAGGCGAATAAGCTCCGAACTTGGCGAACGTGAGATAAGATTCGGACTTCCTTTTTGAGGGTTTGTGAAAAGCTCTAAAGATACGGCCCGTGTATACAACTCCTTAATTCGAGGCAAGGTAGCAGTCTAAAGCAATGTCCAACCAGCAGTTAGGATGTAGCTGGCTGACTGTGATGTCAAAGTAAGAGAGGATGTCTGCCATCATCTTTGGAAGAGGAAGTCAGAACCCTCTCTCCACATGACTACTATACACTGTGAGGAAGCCGCTAGGCGGACAAGAAGGACGTTGATGAGATGCGGCGAGCTGGGTCTCATAATTTTTGATCCAGGGAAAGCGATCCGCCAGATTCGCTAAATTCGCGGCATTCATGCGAGACGGAGTGGACTCCGCTCGGGGATTCTTTTTCTTGGGAGGAATCGAAGAAGAGGCCATTGATTCCCGGAACCACCTAGGGTCACCGGCCGGAGCAGTGCCGGAGATAGAAGTAAAAAGAGAGGGATTCCTAGTGGAACGAGTCTGGTAATGATTACGCGCCGAGTTATCAAACTCAGCTAAATCGGAATTAACCGTGTCCTCGGAAGAATGTGAGTTCTCCGATGACGAGGTAGTCCAGCTAAAATCTACTTCAATTTCAGGAGGAGGAGAGGAATTAAAAAGTTCTGAAGTTGATCTAGAAGATGAAGACGAACTTCTAAACATCCAGGAAAAGTTAAAGTGAAAAGAAAAACTTACATGAGAAATCGGAAGCTTGGTGCAAAACCCAGAAGAAATCCCAGAAAAGCTTCGAGCGCAGGAGAAAAATGGGGAAATAAGGAAGAAAGAGAAAGCGTAAGAAGAAGAAATAAGTTTTCTTCTTCCTGGGACAGTGTGTCCACTACACGTGTCAATCATCCAATGGCATTGAACAATGTGCTCATTAATGCAAGTGTTTATGACGGCGCGCGGAAGTTCAAAAGCCCTAAAGGACTTTAAGGACATTTTGGGGGGGCTTCTGATAACATTGAGATATTATCCTGAGGACCAAAAGGGATATTCACCTCAAAGTACGCCGCGTAGTGGTCTCCAAAAGGAAGCTGGTTGGCGGATCTCCCCAGATCAGCTCAGAGAGATCCGCTGGCGGACCTATAGGGCGAATCTCTCCCTTCGCCTCTATAATGGCTGGCCGCTGACTCGGCCATAAAAGATCATTAATGAGTTATTAATTAGCTAATCCGCCAGGTTCAGAATAACCCGTAACCGCCATTAATGAGGCATTAATGGAGACTTTCTAGTTACCTGAAGGTTACAACTTCCCAACTATATATAGCCTGATCCCCTAGGTTATCAAGGTACACACACATTCTCACCATTCTTGTCAATTCCGTTGGTTTCCTTGATCCATCTTACTGACTTTGGCATCGGAGTGTCCCCGGCCGATCCCAACGGCACCTCACAGGGAAGTGCTCCGATCAAGGATTTTTCCTCAAGTTAACAAAGTAAAACGAACGTCTCGCTATATGTGACTTGACATTACCCATAGTCATAAGATTCACTTCAAGGATGTAGTTGATAAAGGATCGTATTATACCGTAACTAATACGGAAGGGTTAACGACAGAATCAACCTGTCTTCTTAACAGACTCTGGGGGGATGATTACAGACTTGCCAATAACATACTCTGTACATCATTCCGTTATGCAAGGGATTAAATATAATTCTTGAAGAAATTAATTTAATAGGTTGCATACAGCCAGAAGTAGTAAGGACCTAATGGATCACACATAAGACTTGGAACCAAAAGAGAGATGGATATGATTAATAGATGGAAGCCCAATTGAGCCCAGTAAGGCCCAGATACAAGGAGGGGGCCGAAATTTGTATGTATTAGTAAGGGATTGATTTTATTCCATTAATCCTAATTTTGATTAGGATTATGAATTAAATTAATTAAGAGATAATTTAATTAGGAGTTTTAATTAGATTAATATTCTCCTATTATTATCCAATTAGGTTATTTATTATTATCCTAAATATATTAGATATATAGTGAGATAATAATTAGGAATCCTTTTCCGAATTGGATTCCTATTAAGTAACCTATTCCTATCTAACTAGGGTTTAGATACAAGCTAATATATATACCCCTCCCTATAGTGAATTTCGACCAAGCCCTAAGCCTCCCCATTTGTGATTTTCGAAATTGCTTAGAGAGAGAGAGAAAAGAATTCTATTCCCCAAGTTCGTGGACAAGAATTCATACGGCATTTCATCGATTGATTAATCTTATTCATCCCTCTTTCTCCTTGATCTTGTGTTGGTTAATTAGAGGCAATCTATTTTGGTTGCATCTCATAAGGGTTGATTTTATCTTAACCTCACCGTATTAAACTTTGTGGTTGGAATCTCGGAGAAGAATTATGGGCGCTTCTTTAACAACGGTAGATTGTTCATCGAAAGGTATTCCTTCTTATCCCTCTTTATATGAAATAACGATTAACGGATTCTATGGTTAAAAGGAAATAGGCTAAAAAATTTATATTTCCGCTGCTTTACCTTAGCCTTAATTTGCTACAAAAGAAGCCTGTGGAACGCACCTACACTCAAGTTTACGAGAGTGTGAGGGGGTATAAGGTAGACCATTCCAGATGGTTCTCAAGGGGTTTTGGTGGAAGCTGAGCAACCCTTTTGTGACTGGAAAAAGAACAACGGCTGGACCGAGCTGTTCTCTGTTCGCGAAGAAACCTACCCAGAGTTAGTTAAAGAGTTCTACGCTAACCTAAAAGTCGCGGATGATGACCGGGACTACATGGTTACCAAGGTTAAAGGGAAGGATGTCTTCATCAACCCTATATACTTGGCCTCGCTACTCAAGCTGAAAAACGAAGGAGCAATTCTTCGTAAATCTGGTGACCAAGACAAAACCAAATACTCCATTGAGTTCTGCAAACCCCCTGGTCATGTAGGGGAAATTTCGAGTACCTCCATGGGTCGGAATCAGAAGATGGCCCACTACATACTGACCAACTTCATCTTCCCCAAAATAAACTGCACCAACTCAGTGACAAACTTCGAGCAGTGCTTCATCTGGCACATGCTGACCTATACACCGATAAACATGTCTGTCTTCATAATTGGTGGGTTTCAAAGGAGCACTGGAACCCTTAGGATGGGCTCCATCATCACCAAAATCCTTAAGGATCACAGGGTGAGCTTAGTTGAGGAAATCCACACAATAGGGACAGAGATCACTGCTGCGGCACTGTTTGGTCTATTCTACGATCAACCAATAGTGCCTAAGAAAGGGAAAGCAGCCGCTGACCAGGAAACTGAGGTAATGGTGACTCGAAAGGGAAGGACGGAAAGAAAGAGGAAAGCTGTTCAAAGCACCTCTAAAGAAGCTATTTCTCCAGCAAAGAAGCTTAAGTTTGTATGCAGAGGAACTACGCCTCAAATTCAGCAAGGTCAGGATGGACCTAGGTCAGCTGAGAAAAAATCAAGGCAAGCTGAGCCTGAAGAGAGAGAGGACAATGATGAGCAACCTCTGAGGAAGAAAAAGAAACTCTCTTTTGAGTTAAGACCCATCAATGCCCTTCCAACTGACGTCGTCATTCCTCCTAACTCACATTATGTACAGAGTCAAGACATTGACAATGAACAACAGTCAGATGAAGAGGAAGAACAAGACCAATTGGGTGGTCAGTTTGAAGAAGAAGAAGAACTGGGTGGTCAGTTCAATGATGAGGTAACAGTGGAGGATGAGCATGATGAGCCATCAAACGTTGACCAACATGGCACAATCTACACTGAGGAGATTGAGGAAGAAGACGCTGAAGCCAACGGCAAATCATCCCGTTGTTCAAAGGGAAACTTCACCTACTGACTCTATTGAGTCCATTCCTGCTGACCCTACTCCTCCAAAGATGAAGAGACTAAGAAGACTTAAGAGGAAGGCATATCGATCGCCCGCCATCGACCTCATGGGTGACTCACCTCTGAGGGATGAGATCACTGACCTAACAGAAGTGCACCTTAAGTTCTTCTCTAATCCTACTGAGTCTCAACCAGAGCAATAGGAAAAGCAAGCCTCTATTTCTCAGCCTAAGGAACATGCCGACTTATCTGCTTCCTTGAACCAAAAAGATCCCGAGCAAGTGCTCGAAGTTCCTGCTCCTCATCATATTGAGCATTCTAAGGAAATACCTGCTCAGGTCGATACTGAAGTTCCTCAGCTTCCCAAATCCAGTCAGCTTCAGCCTGACCCTGAGCAAGTAACACTTTCTGCCGATCCTCCCCTTCCACAAATCCAAGTGCAGAATCTCAATTCAAGACCAGCCGCTGATCATGCTGGCACTTCTAATGTTGAGCAGAACCAAACACCGCCTTCATTCGGTTCTACTCCTCCTCCGGCATCTGGGCCAACAAATGATGGATCCTTCAGCTATCTTACTGCCTCTGAGTCTGGTCGAAGAATCATTGACTCAGCTCAAGCCCTTCTCCAGGACCTTCATCAAACAAACGCCGATGCCGCTGGGTCTATTAATGTTGAGCCAACTCAGCTTTCGTCTGTCACTCAGCTTCTTACTGAGATCAAAGGTCTGAAGGATCTTCTGAGTGTCATGACTTCATTACAATCTCAACAGCCCAGGCAGGACTCTATAACGAAGCTGGCCAAACTCCAGCTGACCATGGTAAATCACATAAACTTTCTCCAGGGTGAACTTCATCAATTGTCCGTTGCGAACTCAATGTATGCAACTTCTGCCGAAGTTCATCATCTCTTCAACCAGCTTCATACTAAGCAAGAGAAACCCAATCACCAACTCTCTTCCTCCTCCCAATGCTCCATTGAGCAAATTAGTGAGGCTGTACGTCTGCTAAACTTAAGCAAGGAAGAGATGGAAACTGACCAGCTCAAAACGAATGAGATCCTGAAGTACTCTCGAGTTACTTTCAACCACATGCACCACTCCAATGCTCAGCGTCAGTACTTTGACACGTCTTTGTTGGAAAAATAGGCTAACGTATAGCAGCGGAAATATAAAAATTTTAACCTATTTCCATAAACCACAAGATCCGTTAACCGTTATTTCATATAAAGATGGATAAGAAGAAATGCCATTTAGATGTTCTATCTACCATTGCAAACGAAGTGCCCACAACTCTTACTTCGAGTTCCCAGCATAGAACAAAAACAGATATAAGATCAAGTTAGAATCAACCGTTGAATAGCAACCAAAATAGATTGCCTCTAATTAATCAACACAAGATCAAGGATAAAGAAAGAAAGATGAAAATCAATTAAACGGAAGGAAGCCGTAGAAAATCTCGTCCTCGAACTGGGGGTCGAAATTCTCTCTCTTGCTCTAGGGTGGAATTCGAAATTCTCTAGGGGTTTTCTTTGTGGATTTCGAAAATCCTATAGAGGGGGTTATTTATAATCTCTTGTATCTAATCCCTAGTTAGATAGAATTAGGTTATTGAAATAAGAATTCAATTCGGAATAGAATTCATAATCATTATCCATTAATATATCTAATATATAAAGGATAATAATAATAACCTTATTGGATAATAATAGGAGTAGTATAATCTAATTAAAACTCCTAATTTATTTATCATTTAATTAATTTAATTCATAATCCTAATCTAATTAGGATTGATAAAATCAAAATAATTATTTATGTATTTACCATACATAAAATCGCCCCCCTCTAGTGAATGGGCCTTATTGGGCTCAGTTGGGCTTCCTTCAATTAATTAACATTTGTCTCTCTTTTGGGTTCCAAGTCTTATGTGTGACCCATTAGGTTCTTATTGCTTCTAGCCGTATGCAACTATTTAAATTAATTTTCAAAGAATTATATTTTAATCTTTACATAACGGAATGATGTACAGAGTATGTGATTAGCAAGTCCATAATCATTCCCCCAGAGCTATAAGAAGACAGGTTGATTCTGTCGTTGACCTTTCAGTATTAGTTACGGTATAATTCGATCCTTTATCAACTACGTCCTTGAACTGAATCTTATGACTATGGATAATGTCAAGTCACATATAGCGAGACATTCGTTTTACTTGTACATGCCGAGTCAACTCAAATTAGATAGGTTAAGTGAAATCTGTATTTCAAGTCTTAAGCTATCACCTTGCGAGGATTTAGAGTCGAGGCTTCCACAAGCGATCCATGGACATATCTCCCATTTATCGGGAGTGATAAATGCTCAATCCAATATATAACGATCCCGCAATCACTTCCTGTGATACCCAACGTCTGTTGTTCACACCCCAGAGTCATCTCTGTTTAAGGATCGTGTTACACTAGAGTCAAAGCGTCACATTCCATAATCCAGAATACCAATTAACATTCCTTTGAGTCTGAGGATTATTTACACCTATTAATACCAATGAGATGAATAGGTGACAAGGATGAATCTACCCATCCTGTTATCTCATGTCGGGTCCCCAATCCTAATGAACTACTTTTCATCGGATCCATGTAACTGTCCAGATATCTGTATATATGAAGCTTGTGAGATCAGCTTTCTGTCGGACAGAAGACATTGTTACATGCAAGTCTCAACAGTGATATATCAATCCTAAACATATCACTTGACTTGGGGCGGTTTTAAGTTTATTAGTTTATTATAAAGTTTTGTCTCACTTCATGCTTGTATGAACACTTTATAATCACTTTAAAACAAACTTACGGATTTCCTTTTATTAGACTTTATTTAGTGCTTAAAAGGGATTGCCTTTATATAGTTATAAAACATATATCTCATTAAAACAAATGATATAAAGAACACTTCATTTACATTAAGTTTGTATCCTAGAACAATTGTCTATAGAACACTAAACCCCAACATACTCCCACTTGGACTAAAGCCAATTGTTTCTATAACTTATCCCATTAGAAGTTAGATGACGATCATGTACTTTCTGGGTTAAGGGCTTTGTCAACGGATCTGCAACGTTGTCCTCTTTAGGTACTCTTTCTATTCTCACATCTCCTCTTGCCACAATTTCTCTTATAATGTGGTATCGCTTAAGGTAATGCTTGGACGCATTATGAGACTGTGGTTCCTTTGCTTGCGCAATGGCTCCATTGTTATCACAATACAGTGTAATGGGATTTACAATGTCAGGCACCACACCAAGTTCTGAAATGAACTTTCTAATCCAAACCGCTTCCTTTGCTGCTTCCGCAGCGGCGATATACTCTGACTTGGTCGTAGAGAAAGCTACGCTTCCCTGCTTGGAACTCTTCCAACTGACCGCGCCCCCATGCAAGATAAACAGGTATCTTGATTGGGATTTAAAATCGTTCTCATCTGTGAGATGACTTGCGTCTCAAAATCCTTCTATTTTCAGATCCCCTTCTCCGTACACTAGGAACATATCTTTAGTTCTTCTCAAGTACTTAAGAATGTTCTTGACGGCAATCCAGTGCTCGTCTCCCGGATTTCCTTGGTAACGACTCGTTACAGATAACGCGAACACTACGTCAGGTCTAGTGCATAGCATAGCATACATAATCGAACCGATTGCGCTGGCGTATGGGACTACATCCATGCGCTTCTTATCATCATCGGTTTTAGGACATTGATGATTGTTAACTTTACTCCATATAGCATGGGTAAGTTACCTCGTTTCGATTCAAGCATGCTAAACCGCTTTAACACCTTTTCGATGTATGTAGCCTGTGAAAGACCGAGCAGTCTTCTTGATCTATCTCTGTAGATCTTTATACCAAGTATATAAGCTGCTTCACCAAGGTCTTTCATTGAGAAGTTACCAGATAACCATACTTTTACCGACTGTAGCAGAGCTATGTCATTTCCCATTAGTAATATATCGTCCACATATAATATTAGAAATGCTACAGAGCTCCCACTTGCTTTCTTGTAAATGCAAGCTTCTTCGCAATTTTGTTCGAAACCAAATTGTTTTATGGTTTCGTCAAAACGCTTGTTCCAGCTTCTTGATGCTTGTTTGAGTCCATAAATGGATCTCTGAAGTTTTCAAACCTTGTTTGCATCCTTTGATATGAAACCTTTAGGTTGCATCATATATACATCCTCAAGCAGGTTTTCGTTTAGGAAAGCTGTTTTCACATCCATTTGCCAAATCTTGTAATCGTAGTGAGCGGCAATAGCAAGCATTATTCTGATTGATTTGGACATAGCCACAGGAGAGAAAGTTTCGTCATAATCAATTCCTTGCTTCTGACGATATCCTTTCGCTACTAACCTAGCTTTGTAGGTGCTAACCTTTCCATCCATGTCTGTCTTCTTTTTGAAGATCCATCTGCACCTGCACCCAATGGGTTTTATCCCTTCGGGTGGATCAACCAAAGTCCACACTTGGTTGGTGTACATGGAATCCATTTCAGAATCCATGGCCTCGAGCCACGCTTTAGAATCTGGACTAGTAAGAGCCTCTTCGTAGTTTTCGGGTTCGTCGTCTAACACGGGAACCTCATCATCTCCCACTAGAAAACCATATCTAATAGGGAGTTCATGAACTCTTTGTGATCTACGAATGGGTGGCACTTGAGTCTCATCTAATGGGACTGCATCGGGTTCCTCAATCGCTTCTGTTGTTTCAGTTGGTGTTTCTTGTTCATGAACTTCATCAAGTTCAATCATGCTTCCCTTTTCTGTGTCTTCGAGAAACTCTTTCTCTAAGAAGGTTGCGTACTTGGATACTATTACTTTCTGATCATCTGGATGATAGAAGTAATATCCCATAGTTTCCTTAGGGTATCCAATGAAGTAACATTTATCAGATTTAGAATCTAGTTTGTCAGACGCAATGCGTTTGACAAATGCTGAACAACCCCATACTCTCATGAATGAGAATACGGGTTTCATACCAACGAACAATTCATATGGTGTGGAACTAGCGGATTTAGTTGGAACTCGATTTAGGGTGAAGAGGGCGGTTTCCAAGGCATAGTCCCAGAATGCCTTTGGAAGTAATGCTATGCTCGTCATGGATCGTACCATATCTAGTAGGGTACGGTTCCTCCTCTCGGATACACCATTGTGTTGTGGTGTATAGGGAGGTGTCCATTGTGAGCAAATCCCACATTCAGTTAGATAATTCAGAAAATCATCTGAAAGATATTCGCCACCTCGATCGGATCGAAGTGTCTTTATTTTCTTTTCTAGTTGATTTTCCACTTCATTCTTGAAGCATTTGAATTTCTCAAAAGCTTCGGATTGGTGCTTCATCAAGTAGATATAACCATATCGGGTATGGTCGTCTATGAAGCTAATGAAGTATCTGAATCCTCCTCTTGCTTGGACTGACATAGGACTGCATACATCTGAATGAATGAGTCCTAGAGTGTCTGATACACGTTCACCTTTATTGCTAAAGGGTGTCTTTGTCATTTTGCCTTTTAAACATGCTTCGCACGTTTCCAATGATTCAGGATCAATTAAATTTATAAGCCCATCTTGATGTAGCTTAAGCATGCGTCTTTTGTTTATGTGGCCTAAACGACAATGCCACAAGTAAGTTGAATTATCTAGCTTATGTCTTTTGGTATCAATTGCGAAAACAGAAATTTTGTCATCTAACACATAAATCCCATTTTGTGATATTCCTAAAAAATAGAAAATCGAATCTCTATAAAAATCGCAATGTTTGTCTTTTATTGAAATATGAAAACCGTCGTCAACAAGACGGCTAATAGAAATAATGGTACGAGACATTTACGGAACGTACAAACAGTTCCTTAATTCTATTACAAGCCCAGAGGGCAAATTTAAAACATAATCTCCAATTGCGAGGGCGGCAACTCTTGCTCCATTTCCTACTTGCAAGTTTATGCTTCCTTTCTTCAATTCCTTAGTCTGATTTAGTTCCTGCATATTTGTACAAATATGAGATCCGCATCCGGTATCAAGTACCCAAGATTCAAACTGTCAAATTGTATTTATTTCAATATAAAACATACCAGATGTTGAAGTCTCGGCTTCTCCCTTCTTGAGGGTAGCTAGGTACAAAGAACAAATTCTCTTCCAGCACGTCACCACAATAGTGGCACCTTCCTTTGGGCTTCTTCAATTCCTTTCCCTTTGTTTCGGTGAGCATAGCCTCATTGCCTTTATCAGGATGGTTTGGATCGGGAGAGATCCATTTCCTTTTCTTTGATCCTTCAATAGCAAGGGCCGGTATCTCCTCGTTTTCTTTTATATTGGGCTCGACTGTCTCGAGCATATTTGCAAGCCACTCATTTGGTAGTTCATGTATGAACTGTGAGTAACTCTCGGGGAGGGACTGAAGAAGTAAGTTCTCACTTAGTTCACGGTCCATCGCATCTCTAATACTAGAAAACTTGGTGATAAGGCTAATCATCTTGGCGCAATGCGCCATAACAGATGTGCCCACCTGCATCTTGCATCTATATAATTGCTTTGTTATTTCGAAGCATTCGCACCGAGTTTCATTCACAAATAACTCTTTCAGGTCCTTGACCATGGAATAGGAATCCATATCTACATGCAGTTGCCTTTTTACTTCCGGTGTCAAGGATGCAAGTATGATGTCTCCAGCTTGATCGTCATCAGCCTTATGCTTCAAGTAAGCATAAAATTCTTGGTAGGGAGCATCATCCGTTGGGTAAGGGGGTATCGGCGTATCAAGTACATACCCTTTCCTCTCGAACTTCAAAACAATTTTGAGGTTGCCATACCATTCGGTGAAATTTGAACCATTCAATTTGTTATCGGTAAGTATGTTTTGCAGATTGGTGTTAGTCATGATTTTAAGAGTGATTATATAAACCTGAGAGTGAGAAAGAGTAAACGTATGTTATTCATTTTCTTTAAAGTATATCAATCTAAAATTATAGGCCTTTTGTTTATCTTAGATTGCTCCCACTATTTTGCCAAATTAATAGCCCTCCATATTAATTCGAAGAATTTCACAAATCCTTTAGTGAGCTAGGATCCTAACTCCTGAGATTTCGCCTTGAGTTTACCCAACAAGCTAGTCTCATTCGTTAGGTAGATTCATGTAATCAATCACATCTTAAATGTGATTCCTAGGTTATTGGGTTACTAACCACATTAGTAACTAATATGCTATTCATATTAATCCCAACCGTATTGCCCATTAGTTTATGAAAACATGAGTTTACCCATCCAATTATCATAATCTAATTTAAGTATTACCCCATATTCATGAAAAGTGATTTTCGATAATTCAGGTGTTACCGTAAGACCCCGAGCTTGAGTTTACCCAACAACCCAAAGGCCCTCAGTACTGCCGGCTGAATTTTAATATTAGGGAGGCACAACCGATTTTAATAACTTGCTTATTTACTTAACTTTTTAATGAGAGATTTTATTTTAGGCCTCATAATCTAACTTAGTCTTGATTTACTTTAGCATACATAAGACACATACATTGGCGTTATGGACATATCATCTAAATTATTCCGTCGAACCAGAGACGGAAGAAAAGGGCAAACCTAAGGAAATACTAACTATTACATATTTCTCTTTAGGTCCTTCGTCTTCTCCATGGCGCCTTGAAATTACATATTAATTTCTATACTACTAAAGAAAACTTCAATTGAATTGAAGGGAATTAGATGAGAGGAGAAATTACAATAGATAGTAGAAAGGCAGGACGCACAGGCCCTATTTCAAAAATACCAAAAGACTAAAAGAGGGTCCAAATATGTCCATAACTCCAAACATGCACAGACTCAATTAAATAAATTTAATTGGTTGATTACATAACTATTTTATGTAATATTTATGTTAATCATATTAACTTGTCAAATTAACTTTCATCCAATTTTACTTCTAATAGTTTCGTATCTTCTATATTAATCTTTAGATTAATACAACTATACAAAACTTTAATTATGCACGTCGCAATTATTTTGATTTTGATTCATTTAATACTTTTGATTTACAAATAGGTAAAACAAACTTTTAAATAAATTTTCATTCGATAACCAAAATAGAAACTATCAATTTCTGAAACATATATATTTAATTATATAGAAAACTGATTTTAAACAATTTAAAATTCAAGTGGGTCTCGGGCCGGGCCTGAGGTTGGGCTGCTGCCGATTGGCAGCAGCCCTAGGGCGGCTGAACCGCTGCTGCCTTGCGGCAGCGGCGGCTAGGCGCCACACGCAGCTAGTCGGGCCGTTAGGCGCGACCCGAGCTGCTTTCGTATTTAATTTTTTTTTTAATAATTCTAAATATATATATATATATATATATATATATATATATATATATATATATATCAGTTCTAAATCGGTTTTAAAACGATTTTCAGAAAATAGGAAAACCTAATATAGATTTCTGTTTTATCTTTAGAATCAATAAAACTGATTTTATCAATCTAACTATAAAACTAATAGATTTTGTTATAATGATTATCAACCAAAATAATTAGGAACATACGCATAATCTATTTTAATTAACAAGTAATTAAAACTTATTTATCTTTAGGATTAATTAATCAAAACTACTTGTTAATTATCCTAACAATAAATATTTATTCAATCCTATTGAAAAACTTCTAAATTTTCATATATGAAATAACGGATTTAACGATGGCTCTGATATCACTGTTGGAAAAATAGGCTAACGTATAGGAGCGGAAATATAAAAATTTTAACCTATTTCCATAAACCACAAGATCCGTTAACCGTTATTTCATATAACGAGGGATAAGAAGAAATACCTTTTAGATGTTCTATCTACCGTTGCAAACGAAGTGCCCACAACTCTTACTTTGAGTTCCCGAGCACAAAACAAAAACAGATATAAGATCAAGTTAGAATCAACCGTTGAATAGCAACCAAAATAGATTGCCTCTAATTAATCAACACAAGATTAAGGATAAAGAAAGAAAGATGAAAATCAATTGAACGGAAGGAAGCTGTAGAAAATCTCATCCTCGAACTGGGGGTCGAAATTCTCTCTCTTGCTCTAGGGTGGAATTCGAAATTCTCTAGGGGCTTTCTTTGTGGATTTCGAAAATCCTATAAAGGGTGTCATTTATAATCTCTTGTATCTAATCCCTAGTTAGATAGAATTAGGTTATTGAAATAAGAATTCAATTCGGAATAGAATTCATAATCATTATCCATTAATACTAGTTTTAGACCCGTGCTTTGCACGGTTTTTGTTTGATTTCATCCGCGTTATAGTATTGCAGAATAAATGACTCAATATTGTTAAATATTTCAAATTGTAAATATATTTATTATTATTAAACATGTTAAATTGCAATAAACAAAAAGAAAAAAATAGAACAGTTTTTAAGAAAAAGAAAAGGAAAAAAAGTTGTAATTAACGAAGAAAAAGAATAGAGCAGTGGTTAAAAAAAAGAGAGTTACTAATAGTATTAGTTAATGTTTGTAAATATACAAATTGATAAATTCCTAAATCTAACAGACTTATAACTCTATAATCCATCGTGCATGAATTGATAAATTTGTAAATCTAATAGACTTTTAACTCTAATGCATCATGATTCAGCGCAAATCATATACCATTCTTTTTAATTGAAATAATAAATAAGTTTCAAAACGAAATCAAAATTGTCCAAAAAATCTAACTAAAAAGTTGCAAGAAATTAACTATTAAAAATATGTAATTAAATATAATTTAGCTATTTAAAAAGAAAGAACTCCAAGATTCAAATTTAATTAATAAGAATTAAAGAGAATTGGAAGTAAATATAAGCTTACAAATAAAAAATATCTGCGACAACTATATTAACAGCTATATTTTTATAGCATTGCACTAAATAAATCAAATTATAACCAATTAAAACCTTAAATTAATTCTTTCAAAAAACATCTTAAATATATTGAAAATGTGCCCAAAAAAAATTCCAATAAGATCTTAAATTATCTTCAAATCCATCCAAATAAATATGATAAACCTCTTATTTATCAAATGACAATAAAATTAACTCTACTTTAGCTTATTAAACTCAACAAAACTTGCAAAGTTGCCATCAGAAACATAAGACGGTGATCACATAAAGACAAATAGTCCCGGTACGGGTTGAGATCGATGTTCAACATCTGATTTGCAGTAGAACCAAGCAACAATCACCAAGACTATCCAGATGCAGTCCCAATTCCACCAGCAACATCCTACATTGGCCACTGATGTTCAATAAACACGATGGATTATTTTCCAGAGCAGCCAGAAGTAAAGCGATCAATATTAAACATATCTAATTTCTTAAATTTATTGAGCCTCATAACTGGATGATTAAATCCTAATCTAACTAAATAAAGTTAGAAAATCGTTCACCCGAAAAGATCATGCCTAAGTCTTGACAATTATTGCATGATTATAATGCAATTTGGCAGAAACAATACCAATTTTTTTATCTGGAGAATATGAGATTAGCACAAAACTAAAGGACCGTCAATGAAATAGCAGCAGACTGAAGCTTCACACCATCACTCTCCCATTTAGATTCTGGGGCAGTAGCTCCAGCAAGAATTCTCTGTACAAAACGAAACATCAAAATGATAATAAGAACTTGACTGATATAATTGAAGTAACTGTGGTGCGAAGCATGTTCAACATGCTCAAATACGATGCACAATCTGCAGAATAAAAACTAAGAACTGACTACAATTTCCGAACAGGAGTGAGCAAGTCTGGTCCAAGACAATACAACAAATTAACCAATGTTAGAACAGTAAAATGTGTTTTGTGTTCCTATGCCTTAGGCCTAGGCTCCAGGACCCCTTTGCACCTTTAACAACTATGGTTTTCAAATCTAGCATTTATACTCAACTCGACAATTGGATCATCGAATTCTTTACATTTGAAACTGTTTTAAACACCAATTTCATACATCCTCATTGCAATGGAAAAAGATTTTAAATCAATATACCTTTGAGATAAAAAATTACTCCAAGGACAAATCCAAATCACATTTGAAGTTTCAATACATACAGAAATAGTTCAGGAATATCTTTTACTAAGCTAATAACTAATTTGACAAACACAGAAACTATGCAGTGCATGCAACAATGATATTAGCAAAGCAACATGATTTTTTAAAACTTTCAAATCATATTTCATCTTCTAATCAAAGTGACCAAAAGTAACATAGTTTTTATCCACTTGTCAAGGATTCCTTATTGAAAAACATAGTTAACAATAGTCTCCTATATTTCCTGCACCTTTTCCAGACTTAGATAGCATCAGATCTAGTTCATTAGCTTTTCCAATCTTTATTTTTCTTTAAGGCATTTTTCACCTCATCTACTATGATTCCTCTATAATCGACATTTGCTTGCTCAATGGAACTCTTAGATCTCCAAGCTACTTGAATGCTTTCCATTGAAGAGCTTATAAAAATAGCTTCCCCATCTCTCCCCTGCATACCTTATCTTTCATTAAGACATTACCATTACCATCCTTTATGCATCTCACTTGACTTAGTTTTGAAGGCTAGGATGCATTGATATGCAATAAAATTGTATGCTTTGAATTGATATTATCATAAATTTTAATAAATTATGAAGGGCATCTTATACTCATTAAAACAATTTCCCTATTTTTAATTTTTTTATATAGTAAAAATTCAGATGCTATTATATACTATATAACACTCCCGATCATCCTAACTTCCCCTTTCTATCATGCTGAAGTCTTCTCATTCTCTCTCTCCCTCTACTTTTACCTGGACTTGTTAATAATTGCAGATTCTTCTCGGCGACAACATCTACTGATGGAAAATGCAGAACTTTTTCACCTTTTTAAAAGGTGTTGAGCTAGCTACATTGTGCTGTACATCTCCAAGCTACTTTAATAAAAAAAATTGAAAAAAAATTCTTGCACAGCAAGGGCCTAAACATTGTGATAGTTAATAGCTTCTATATGAACGGGTGTATATTAGCATAACGGTGTCACCGTTATCCAACGATGTAATGGCTGTAAAAACACATCGAGTATTTCTGTTCACAAACAAAAATGCACATAATTACCACAAATAAGGACACTAAACGTCTACATAATTCCACCAATCTATTTCTTTGATCCGTTTAGTTGTTTCTATCAACGAATACCACTCCTTTGTCAGAAATCTTAAAATAAGCTAAATTAAACATTGTGCTAGAAAAGTAATCTATCCTAGAGTACCTTTGCAATGTGTGAAATGGGAGACTTGTTATGAAAGATGGCCAAGTCCTCTACTGAAGTGGTTAATCCCATAAGTTTCTAAATAGCACTAATCAGGAATAAGTTTCGAAATAGCACTAATCAGAAAATTTTGTTGTACCAACCATTGATCCAAGATTACAAACAGGATTTCTCCCAGCTGCTGCAACAAACCTTTCGGATGCCTGCAGATTATAAAAATATATATTCGTGACCTAATCTTCTTCCATCCACCATTCATCGTTCTCGTCACCAGAATATTAAAATGCACAAATCGATCCAAATTTCAAAGCAACTCAAACAAATTTCTCCAGAAAGAATAATCCAATTGAGGGAGATAACAGTTGGGAGAAAGATAGAGATAAGCAGTTGAGTGGTGATTGAGATTGAGGAAGTGGGAGAGAAGAAACCGGTGAGGATATGGGTAGTTTTATTAACAGTTAACTAACCATGGTTATGCAAAAAGCCAGAAGAAACCGTAATAGGAGTAAGGTAATTGTAAAGACGAAGAGGAGTTAAAGATAGTCTACGAAAATTACACATCAGCAATAGATAATTAAGAAACCGACACATCAGCATTACCTTCTACAGATTTAGTATATGTATAGATATCTAATATATAAAGGATAATAATAATAACCTTATTGGATAATAATAGGAGTAGTATAATCTAATTAAAACTCCTAATTTATTTATCATTTAATTAATTTAATTCATAATCCTAATCTAATTAGGATTGATAAAATCAAAATAATTATTTATGTATTTACCATACATAAAATCGCCCCCCTCTAGTGAATGGGCCTTATTGGGCTCAGTTGGGCTTCCTTCAATTAATTAACATCTGTCTCTCTTTTGGGTTCCAAGTCTTATGTGTGACCCATTAGGTTCTTATTGCTTCTAGCCGTATGCAACTATTAAAATTAATTTTCAAAGAATTATATTTTAATCTTTACAAAACGGAATGATGTACAGAGTATGTGATTAGCAAGTCCGTAATCATTCCCCCAGAGCTATAAGAAGACAGGTTGATTCTGTTGTTGACCTTTCAGTATTAGTTACGGTATAATTCGATCCTTTATCAACTACGTCCTTAAACTGAATCTTATGACTATGGATAATGTCAAGTCACATATAGCGAGACGTTCGTTTTACTTGTACAGGTCGAGTCAACTCAAATTAGATAGGTTAAGTGAAATCTGTATTTCAAGTCTTAAGCTATCACCTTACAAGGATTTAGAGTCGAGTCTTCCACAAGCGATCCATAGACATATCTCCCATTTATCGGGAGTGATAAATGCTCAATCCAATATATAACGATCCCGCAATCACTTCCTGTGATACCCAACGTCTTTTGTTCACACCCCAGAGTCATCTCTGTTAAGGATCGTGTTACACCAGAGTCAAAGCGTCACATTCCGTAATCCAGAATACCAATTAACATTCCTTTGAGTCTGAGGATTATTTACACCTATTAATACCAATGAGATGAACAGGTGACAAGGATGAATCTACCCATCTTGTTATCTCAAGTCGGGTCCCTAATCCTAATGAACTACTTTTCATCGGATCCATATAACTGTCCAGATATCTGTATATATGAAGCTTGTGAGATCAGCTTTCTGTCGGACAGAAGACATTGTTACATGCAAGTCTCAACAGTGATATATCAATCCTAAACATATCACTTGACATGGGGCGATTTTAAGTTTATTAGTTTATTATAAAGTTTTGTCTCACTTCATGCTTGTATGAACACTTTATAATCACTTTAAAACAAACTTACGGATTTCCTTTTATTAGACTTTATTTAGTGATTAAAAGGGATTGCCTTTATATAGTTATAAAACATATATCTCATTAAAACAAATGATATAAAGAACACTTCATTTACATTAAGTTTGTATCCTAGAACAATTGTCTATAGAACACTAAACCCCAACAGTCTTTGCTGAAGATGTTTCATCAAGCATTTGCCATGCTCACTGACAGCATTCACTGGGTTGGAAAGTCTCAAGCATATATCCTGAGTATGCTGAGTGCTACAGCTATCAGTATTCCACGGCCTATTCTGGATGATGGTGTTCCAATCTTTGACGGCATCAATGAAAGCACATGCAAGCTTAAGGCATTCTCTAAACGCCTAACTCAAGCTGCCCTTGAAGACACTTTCATTCCTCCTCCTGCTGATGGTGGCAAAATGGGGGAGAAAGTACAAGCTCAAAGAACCCAACATTCAGAAGAAGATTCAGGTAGTCAGCAAAAATTCAAGGGAAATGGTAAAGCTAAAGAGCATGAAGCCCAACTCAACTACAAGAAGAAATAGATTGATTAGATTCCATTTTGTTAAAACTTGTAGTCTTTCCCTTATGTATTTTTTTGTGCTGACCCTGAATACAAAACTTTGCATGCATGTATCCTTTTAAAATTAACCAATCTTATATAATGCTTACTTATGTTTTGTATTGAATAGTTAAACGCATCTTCACTAAATCAACTGTGCTATTTGTCTACATTGCTTTATGATTGTATGCTGTGTTGATCAATATGTTGACCTCTTTTACATGTCTTCTTAAACACATTGAACAAAGAAATACTCAGCGCTCTCTGATATCTAAATCTTCTGCATAAACTGAGTTAAAAAGAATATGTTTCATGAGCTGACCTAATTATGAAAACTGACCTTAGACTTACTTGATTAAACCTTGAAATGTTTAAAATAAATCTAAGTCAGCCGCTCAACCCTTACAGGGGAGTATACTGAGTAATATAAGTTCAACTATCATGGGGGAGCTCAACACTGAGTTCTTGACTGAATATTTTTGCCAACATCAAAATGGGGGAGTTTGTTGAAACACCTTTCCACATGATTTTGATTTGACAAAATTATTTAAGTAATTGATAAAAAATATTCTAACACATTAAATTTAAATGCTTGGATTTATTTATACTAATGTGTTTGTTCGATGTTGAGTTTATTTATCTATAAGACATTAAGATATAAAGTCTAAAAGCCCATGAGTGGAAGTCAAGCCCAAGTCAACATAATCAAGACCTCACGACCCAAGAAGATGAAACGTAGCCGTTTCAAGCAAAACGATGACTCAGTATGAAGAAGGATCGAGAAGCCTTCTAGCAAAAGCTTCAAGAGGAAGCTACTGAGTTAAGCGACAAGCAGTCAGGACAGCGGCAGACAAGAATCAACTTTTAGACAAAGTATTTCTACTTTAGGTAAAGTTCAGAAGGCACAGGAAGCTGTCTGGAAGACTTTGCCAAAAATGTCGAAACATTCTGTTTACCGGACGAAAAGCTGCCAAGCACTGCCGAGGACAGAAGATGCAAGAATCTCATTAGCCAACAACACTGTGCATGTACTGAGTGACAATGACAGGAAGCCGTTTCCCTCCAACGGTTATTTCGAAATTCGAAATTACCGGTGCCTCAAGTGTCACTATATAAAGGCCTCTCATTTGCTTCATTCGATGCAGATCTTCAATTAGTCGAAACGCTGACCAAATTCATACTTGAAGTTCTGTGAGAAAAGAAAAGCAAATACCTTACACCAATTTCCAATTATTGTGTAAAAGTCTAGAGTGATTTCAATCATCTAAAGTGTCTTAGCAATTGTTGTTTAGGACAAACACTTTATCATTTCTAGAAGAATAGAAAGGAGAGGCTGAGTACTCGGTTATAGTACTCAGCGGTAGATATAGGAGTGAGTAGAGGTATAGAGGAAGGTACTCTTGTATACTCAGCTTCTATTGTAAAAGGTTTCGTGCTCTACCTTTAAAGAGCTCAGTAGAGAATTCAAAAAGCTCGGAATGAGTTCCGGGGGCTAGACGTAGGCGGAGAGGTCGAACCAGGATAAGTCTACTGAGTAATATCTTTCTAACCCTTAAACTCCTTTACATATTGCTTGCTATAAAACTGACTAAGTAACGAGCTCACGCTGAGTTAAGTATACTAAGAAGCTGAGTTCGGGAATAGACTCTAAGTGCTATTTCCTGACTCATGGAAAGAAACAGACTTATTCACAAGTTGACTAAGCTTGTGTCTTCCAACTGCTTAGTCACACTGTGTAAACCTTTTCATAAGAAAAGAAGTCAGCCTTAACGGACAAAATTTTAAATAGTTCCTATCCCCCCCCTTGGAACTAAATTGTCACGTTATAAGGGACCAACAAGTATGAGCATTCCAAACAAATTTATACCAGTCCACCGAGGAGGAACGAGGACTGATAATCGAATAGAACTCTTTGGCAGAGAAAATACCCTTCGTAGAAGGCTGCCAAGTGCAAAAATCAAAATCATCTCTACCCCTGTGAATAGATCGAATACTATTTTGAACAACCGCGGGAAGAGTACCTAAGTCAAGCCACTCCGAATTTACCAAAAAATCATCAACAGAATTAAAACGTGAACGTTTATCCTGATGATCAAGACCCAATCTGTCCGCCATCGATGGAATGATCCATCTATCAGTCCAGAAATTGAGCGTTGAAGATTGAGCAATCCACCAAAAGGTTTGGTCCCAAATGGAAGAATAAACAAACTTATAAGAAGACCAAATCGAGGAAGGAGCAGTGGTAGCTTTAGGCAAACCAGAGACAGCCATAAATCTAGACTTCATTAGAGAAATAGCCAGACTGGTGCCTTGAATTAAATCCCAACACATCTTACCCAAGAGAGCCTGGTGAAAGATCCTAAAATCCTTAATGCCCAATCCTCCACCCTCCAAAATTTTGCAACAAGTTTGCCAGGGAACCATGATTAACTTCCTCTGATCAATACAACCCGTCCAAAGGAAATTCCTAACACTTCTATTGAGATTTTTCAACAATCCCATTGGACACTTATAGATCAAGAATGAGTGAACCAGAGAACCAGTAATAGCCGACTTAATTAGAGTTAAACGCCCTGCAAAGGAGAGAGAGCTACCTTTCCACTTGCTAAATTGAGAAAGAAATTTGTCTGCAAGGCAGCTGAGGTGATGAGCCCTAGGAGCTCCTTTAAATAGAGGGACTCCTAAGTAATTGAAAGGGAGAGACTCCAAACGGATGCCAAGACAGTGAGCAAGCTAAACCCTCCTCGGGGGACTCACCTGAGAACCAAAAAAGATAGAAGATTTATCCCAACTAACCTGCTAATCGGATATCTGTCCATAAAGCAGGAAGAAATCTTTGAGAGCATGCAAATTGCTCAAGGATGCCACTCCAAAAATGAGCATGTCATCAACAAAAAGAAGATGGGAAGGAAATGTAGTTCCTCCAGCATAATACATAGGAGAATAAGTACCCTGCCTCACCATCTTAGTAAGCCAACGAGAGAAAATCCTCAGCAATGTCAAACAGCAGAGGAGAGAGGGGGTCCCCTTGTCTAACCCCTCTAAAACAAGAAAAGTAACCCTTTGGAGAACCATTAATCATCACCGAAATACGAGCAGATGCCAGAATGTTAAGGATCCAATCTCTGAAAGTGAGAGAAAACCCAAAGGAATCTAACACAGCCAAGAGAAAGTTCCAATCTAAAGTATCAAAAGCCTTACGAATATCAATTTTTAAGGCCATGTGTCCACCAAAACGTTTTCTATCAAGCATATTAACTCGCTCAGAAGCTAAGGCAATGCACTGATGAATGCTTCTACCTTTAAGGAAACCATACTGGTTGGGAGAGACAATCCTTGCAGCAATAACTGCAAGGCGATCAGCAAGAATTTTTGAGATGATTTTGAAACTAAAGTTACTCATCACAATTGGACGAAAATTCTTAATTCTATCAGCTTCAGCCACTTTAGGAATTAGAGCCATAATACTAGAGTTTAAACCAGACAGGATGCACCCATGATCAAAGAAAGCCTAAACCATATCGCAAACATCCTTCCCAACAATATCCCAAAAGAAACGATAAAACATTCCCCCAAAACCATCAGGGCCAGGGGCACTGTCAGGATCCATGGAAAAGACCGTGTTTTTAATATCTTCAATGGAAGGTTTAGAAATTAATTCATCATTTTCCAAAGAAGTTACTAAGTTGGAAATTACCATATTAATTGGAGAAAGATCAATATGCTCCCTAGAACTACGGAAGAGATTAGAGAAATACTCAATTACATGATCAGATAATCTTACCGTGTCAGAAGTGGGATCCCCATCGCCGATCCTTAAATGATGAATGTCGACCCAAGTTTTTCTAACTTTAGCAGACCTTTGGAAAAAACTAGTGTTCCTATCCCCCTCTTTAAGCCACTTAACACGGCTTTGCTCTCTGTACATCATCTCTTGTCGAAGAAGTTGTAAATCAAGGTTGGCGCAGGCGGCAGAAGCATCACCACTTAACTCAGGAGAATCACCATGCTCAGAAATTTGCTTTTGAATATCAGCAAGATGAACTTCGGCCAGGTGGATATTAGAATCAATTCTTTCAAACATGTTTTTATTCCAATCCCTGAGAATAGGCCTAAGAGTGCGAAGTTTATGACATAATAGTTGTGCAGGAGGGAGAGAGATGTGTGATGTTGTCCATTGATTAGCAATTACCCCTTTTAAAGAATCATTAGTGGTCCACATGGCATGGAATCTAAACCTAGCAATCCTTGGATCCCCAGTTCTGCATTGAAGGAGCATCGGGCAATGATCAGAACAATACCTTGCCAAAGAAGTGCAATAGATAGAGTCCCAAGAATCTAAAAAGCCCTCTGACACCAAAGCTCTATCCAGGCGACATTCAACATGAGCCACCCCATGCCGACCATTGGACCAAGTAAACCTCTATCCCAAAGTATCAATATCAATAAGATCACAATCATCAATAAAATTCCTGAATTCCCTACAGGATCCAGTAGCAGGAGGGGAACTAAGTTTCTCATGAGAGTCCATAATAGCATTGAAATCCCCAAACACCAACCAATTATTCTGAGGAAAGGCACAACTATAAAGAGAGGACCATAACTCCCTTATTTCTGAAGCCAGGTTACTACCATAGACAAGAGAAAGCAGAAAAGACTTATCACCCAACTGGTGTTGAACAGTAACATGTTGGTCATGAGAAGAATGAAGAGAAAGAGAAGAAGTATCCCTAGAAAGAAGCCAAAGAGTCGGCGAATCCTTATCATTCCAGGCAAAGAGAGATAGACCCAGAGATCTCCAAAACTGATCAGAAGTGTCACTAAAACAAACAAGGGGTTCTGCAAGACACAAGAAATCAGGACAATGTTGTTGGCATAGAAGTTTCAGGGCTCGTTGAGTGCGATCATTACCGATGCCCCTACAATTCCAAAATAACACAATCATTGAAACCGCATAGGCAGCTTGCTATGCCGTTTACCACTGACCTCAAAGAGGATGCAGTTATCCTTGTGCTTCTTCCTTTTCTGGACTTTAGACCAAGTCTTTTCCTCTGGATCATTAACCACCTGCAAACAGTCTCTGTTTTCTGAATTCTCAATGATTTGCAAATTAGGAAGATTAGAAACCTGAGGAATGGGGTGAGAGGCATGCCAACCCAAGCTTCTCAGCTCTTTATCAAGTTGATAAGCTGGAAAGTCAAGAGAAGGAGAGGCATGGGCCGTGTCCGAATCAGATTCAAGAACTGACTCATTAATCTTGACAGAACTATGAAGTACCATCTGTAAGTCACAATTGTTAGGCTTGACAGACTCTCCTTTCGCAGGAGCCCCTTTAGATGTTTCACCAGTTTCAATATGAACTCCTGGCTTCTTCTTCCAAATCCGAGTAACCGACCTACCTCGGGGCTCGGGAGATCCCATCTTTTGCTTCCCATTTCTTTGCTTTATGTCAACATGTTCTTCGTGACGAAGGTTCCTCCTACAAGCTCCACCAGGATGACCAATGGAATGGCAAATGGAGCATAAGTCAGGAAGCCTTTCATATTCAAGGGAAATCCAGTGCATTGAGGTATCAGTATCCACCCTTAGTTTGTATTGAATTTCCTTAGAAAGCTCCACATCAATCAAGATACGAGCATAATGACCCATTTCTCCCTCCACAGTATTTTTGTCAAAACGAAGGGGCACCCCAATCGCCCTTGCAATGCTTGCCATGATCCGCTTATCCCAGAATTTCCAAGAAAGATTGTAGAATCGGACCCAAACTTGAGCAGAAGTGGATTTGTGAGAGTCTGGATTAAAACTCGGACTCCAAGGAATAAAACGCATAATCCCAGGCCTGAGAGCAATGGCACCCCGACTCTAGACAGATTGGAGAGCCTCTGCGGATGCAAGAATGATGTGGTAAAAACCTCTTCCCAAAGAAATCAATCTCCAATTAAGAGAGCAACCCCAAATAGTTGAAAGTTTGGCTTTCAAGTCCGGCTGTTTCCAAGGAGCTTCCCCTTTAGCAAGAGTGATACGCCCGATAATAGAGTGCTTACAAAGATTGAGCCTTTCATTGTAAATATCCTGTTGTATTTTGACGGCTTTAAATCCGCCTTCTTCAGATATAAAAGTTCGATCCACTAGAGGCGGAATATCCGGAGAAATAGCCGCAGAAGAAGCAGCACCAGTAAGCATAGCCACATAGGATCTAGGTCCAAGAGAAGGCCCGGGTCCCGAAGGAGGACAAATCGCAGCATCACGACCCGAAGGAGGACAAATCGCAGCATCACGAGATTCAGGCACTGCATGTTTCAAAAAAGAGGATCTAGAAAAAAGATGAGCAATGGAGCAATCCATCTCCATCAAATCTGCAAGAGCCGACAAAGCAACCAAAAACGGCAGCGGCGACGAAAGGGCGGCGGCAGTAGAGCCTCCTAGCAACGCCAAATGACAAACCTTTTTCAATATCAATTCAATTAAACCATCACAAACCACTTTTAATTATTTCATTGTGTATTTATGGATTTATTCCATTTTGGATATATTAGATTCAGGTTCAGATTATTATTAAATAAAACACAGCCGGCGGCGGCGGACGGTGGCGACGCAACCGCGCGCGACAACCAGAGCAGATCCGTGAGCAGACGAAATGGACGGCGGAGGCGGCAAAATCGCGGCGAAGGAAAGATCCGCGAATACAGCAGACCGGCGACTAGATCTGCTAAAAACCTTGGTCCAATAAAGAAAACCGGCGGCGAGAGAGATCGCGGCGGCGACGAAAGAGGAGAGCGGCGGCGAGAGAGATCCATGAAATCCTTTGCATCTAATAAGAATCCAGTGGCGAAGGGAGACGGCGGAATTGAAACCAGCGGCGGCGGAAGCAGATAGAGGAGCCTTGAAAACCCTAGCAGAGCTTAGGTTCTCTTTAAAATAAGATTTATTGTATCATGATTATTATAATGGGCTAGTTACACATAACACACGATAGTTTTAAATAAATATATTTATCTCATACCAATCAAATTAATCCTTATCTTATCAAATACTCCTAACTTAATACTCAAAATGTCAAGGATACAACATCACACACCATCATGTTCCTACGAAATAGGGGTGAAAAAAATCAATTAATAAATTTTAGATAAATATCAAAAACACTTCTAGCAACATTTCTCTTTCTTCTCCGCATGATCTCTTGGTTCAAATTCATTCACTAATACATAAACCTTGCCATAGATTTTCTTCAAATAGATTTGAGAATTTTATTTAGGGTTAATACACATATTTGCCCCTGTGTTTTCTCAGAAAAACAGATTTACCCTTAAATCAAATAAACCCACAAAACTATCCCTGAATTTTTCACAAACCTACAATTATACCCTAATCTAACAGAACTGTTAAACGGCGTTCACATCAAACCTGTTTGTCTCCAGAAAAACTTCAGAAAAGAACAACGAATCACAAACAGAAAAAAAATATGAACATTCAATTTCGATTAAAAGCAAGTTAGAAGAACAGATTGGTCAAAATTCATTTTCATAGAAGTTCAATCAACCTAATAAAACGGCGTCTAAACCTCCTAATTAATCCAAAAGCAATAGCAATAGAAAACAATAAGAAACCAAATGAATTTTGATTGTCGTCATCCAATTTTTTTTTGCAGACAAGAAGGTTTGATGTCATCGCCGTTTAGCAGTTCTGTTAGATTAGGGTATAATTGCAGGTTTATGGAAAATTCAGGGATAGTTTTGTGGGTTTATTTGATTTAAGGGTAAATCTGTTTTTCCGCGAAAACACATGGGCAAATATGTGTATTAACCCTTTTATTTATAATAGAAGTTCATAATCTTCAACCTTTATGAATATCAGTTTAATTGTTAAATATATTATACCAGCAGAAATATATAAATGGTTTTCAAAATTATCAGATCCAAATTAAATTAAGGTGTTCTTCACTTATCCATTGAAGGTTTTGGATTATTCAAATGGATTTGAGTTGTAATTTTTTACAAAAAAAATTTTGTGTGTGTTATTTTGCTTTACACTTTTCGTTTCATTTTCTATTAAAAAAAGAGAACCATCAAAATGAGAAGGATTAATAGAAAATATTACAAATGGAAACAATTATAAAAGTCAGAAAAAGTGGAAATTAGGAACTAATAAAATAAGGAGAAAAAAGAATGGGAAAAAATGAGAGCATGAAAGAAAAAAAAATTAGGGAAGAAAGAAATTGAGGAAGAGAAGAAATAAAAAAACAATAAGTAAAGGGCATATTAAAGAGGAAGAAAACCAAAAGGGCGGAAGGAAAAGTGGAAACGTGAATTGAGAAAAAATCTTAATTATCTAATATTTAATTTAGAGTTTTATTGTCATAACTGTTTGACAAAATCAAAATATTTTATAGGTTATTTGAGGGTAAATTTCATTAATGGTGTACAACATTTATCTCATTTCACACTTTGGTGTACAACCTTCAATTTATCTCACTAATCTGTACGAACTTATAGGTGACCTCCCACTTTAGTGTACAACAGGTAAAAATGACCGGTCAACGTTTGGTCAACGCGCCACCTCATCATTTTTCAACTACACATTTAAAAAATGGGATCCATTTTTTATATAATTACTAAAATAACCTTCTTCCTTATTTAATTACTAAACTGCCCTTATCTCTTCCTTGCAACTCCTTCGCTATCTTTCCCTTTCTCTCTCTAAAATCCTCTCTCTCTCACTCTTCTCTCTATCTTTCAATCTCTCTATCACAATTTGCATCACTCTAAATCATATCACATATGTTAAATTTTCACTTTATGTTAAATTTTCACTTTCATGTATTTCAAACATGCTATTTATCTGTATCGACGTGCAAGAGAGTACAGACACAATTTTCTTTTTTAACATTGTTGTGTGCGAAACTTGGAGAAGAGATTCTAGAATTTGTAGTCATGTCTTAAATAACTTACCATATAATCAGATAGCTCATGTGATTAATTTGATAAAAAAACCAAAATATTGTCAAAATTGCCCAGAAAAATCAAATTTTATAATTGCGGAATAAGAGCAGCGGTCTAGCAACAGTGGTGATATTACAAGTACAGGACTTTGAGCTTTGTTCCACCTGGGCGAATAACCAACCTGCAACATAGAGTTTGGCGAGGCAATTCATCAAAAAATTGGCGTGCATACTTTAAACATTCGTATTTCAGATGAAACATGAGAAGTTTAATACAGATTGAAATGCATCCATAATGTGCTCAAGAAGGTTTGCCTTAGGATGGGACCAAAGTTGAACTTCTGAGTGCCAGTACTCTCCATTAAGAAGGCACGAGCTTGAGATGTTACCATCATGAACAACGTTAGAGAAGGACTAGACATGTTCCGACAGATTGCAGCACCAACTTCTACCGGAACCCCTCTCTGCTTCAAGTTTTTCTTCCTCCATGGAAACCAACAAAGGTAAAAGAATGGCAATTATAGTAGCACCCAAAACCCCTTATATTCCAATTCCAATTCGAAGAAGCACTAAAATCAAAGAAAAGAAATTCAGAAATCAGAGACCTAATGAAAACAAATTAAGAAATTAGAGACCTCATGAAAGAGAAAGCTATGTATGTTATCCTAGAGAGAGAAATAGAGGGGAGAGAGTCTAAGAAAGAGTGAGGAAAACACAGAGAGAGGGAGATAGAATTAACAAAGAGGATAAGTCTTTTTAAAATAAGGGTATATAAGTAATTTGATAAAAAAATTGACTTTTTGACCGGTCAAATGGTTGGGGTGGTGCGTTGACCGTTCATTTTTACCTGCCGTACACCTGGGAGGTCACCTATAAGTTCATAGATATTAGTGAGACAAATTGAAGGTTGTACACCAAAGTGTGAAATATGGTAAATGTTGTACACCATTGATGAAATTTACCCGGTTATTTGATAAAGAAAAACAAGAACTAACTAATTTAATTGTAATATTAAAACGAAACCTAACATTCGGTGTAATTTCCTCTTTTATAATTATAGAATGAAAAGATAACAGTAAATTAATGGAAAATAATAATGAATCTCCTTAAAATCTAAAAGCAACAAATATAATGGAATTTTTTTTTCTCAAAAGTTACAAGTAAAAAGGAATGGATGAAGATTTTTTATTTATTTATGAGTTAATGAGTTTGTATAATCCACTACAATACGTTTTCAATGATGCCCATGCATGTGTCCACAAATATAAACCATGGACAATTTGTCAGTTGATTACTTTTTCATAATGGCATGTGAAATCTTGTTAGAGTTAGGCTTAACAGGAGAGTAGGAGAAGGGTGTATAAGAAGCTCTCTTGCACAGATTTCAAATTTAAGAGGATTCAATTTTTTATTATTATACAAATCTAAATAAATTATTTTTATTAATTATTATGTGAAAAATTATGTCAATGTTAACTTATCCAGAAAATTAACGCTCTAAGAGTCTTAAATGGCCCAATTTTTTTTTTATTATTATTATACTAATTTAATTATTTTTATTATATTTATTATGTTAAAAATCAAGTTAAAAGTATTTTTGTGTTTCATTTTGTAGAAACATTATTATTATATGAAACTATTATTTTTTTAATGAATGTGGCTCAATTTTTTTTCATTTAGCACAGGCCCCCAAAAATGTTTAAGACGGCCTGGGCTTAATACATCATTTGCTCCTGAATTTATCCAAAATTATTGATTGGCCCCTTGAACTTTCAAAGTGCTTTGATAACCCCCTAAACTTGCATAAAATGTTCAGTTAGCCATCTGAACTTGCGTAAAATGTAATCAATTAATCATTCGGTTGTAAAAAAGTAAGTCAAATGCGGAAGATATGTTACATGTGCCTGAGAATGTTATTACATACTTCACAAAATAGATTAAACATGTTAAAAAAAGAATTTCTTACTTATTCAACTATAAAACATTTTCATCTCTAATATTATAATCGCATACTCCGACTTTGTCGGAATGTAATCAATCAGTTTTATCGGCTTGCTATAGATATGGAGTACATACATTGGACGTAAGCGGAACCGGACAGCAATGTTGTGACTCACCTCTTTATGGCACATCCTACTTCGATCACCCTGTTCCGATCCTACTACTTGTTTATTGGTATGGATTCAACATATAAAACAAACAAGTATAAAATGTCATTTTTTGAGACCATTGGAATGATGCCTTCAAACAAGAACTTCTTGATTGCCTATGCAATTATGAAGGATGAGACTGAAGGTAGTTATATGTGGGTTTTAGGAAAATTGAGGCTTTTGCTTGGAGCTAATGTGCATCCAACAACCATTGCTACTGACCGGGAGCTAGGATTGATGAGACTGGTTAGTGAGGTTTTTCCTGAAACTCATCATTTGTTGTGTACATGGCATATTAGTAAAGATGTGGAGGATAGAGTAGGCAAATTGTGTGGATTGAAGGATTTTGGAGTTATTTTTAAGAATGCCAAATGGAAAAATATAATTGAAGCCCCAATAATAGCCGAATATGAGGAGGCAGTGATAAGCATGAAGAATACTTCTGCCAAATGGCTTCGTGTGATACAGTATGTGGAGACCACATGGCTAGTGCATAAGGAGAAGTTCTGTCGAGCATGGACGGACAAGGTCTTGCACTTAGAAAACACAACAACATGTCGAGTGGAGAGTTCACATGCACAATTGAAGCAGTGGTTGAATTCATCTACTGGTGCACTCGATACCGTGTGGACGAAGGTGCACAAGGACATTGAGGCTCAGATCGATATGATCAAGTAAGACATTTCTTCTGCTATTAAATTTAATCTTTTTAATTGTAACAAATTATTTTTTTAATGTGTTTTACTGTATATAACTAGATACTCACTTAAGGACTTAAGAGGAAGATCTGCGGTGTCTCACTGTGTAGCTCCTTTCACGTACCTCAACTTACATGTTTCACATTACTGTTTGCGGGTACTGTATGATGAGACGGTACGTATGTGCGAATTGGGTGTGGATGTGTTTCAGCAATGCAGATGTGTGTTGCCCATGACTCATAGTATTCCTTGTTCATGTGAAATTAAAAAATATATTGCGTTGAATACGTCGGTTAGTGTGGAGCGCATCCATCATTTTTGGAGAGCTCTTGCATTTGATGGGTTGAGTGACATACCAGTTACTGCTCCCGTATATGGTGACGGGTCCGAGGATCACCGGTTTTTTCACTCTCTTGTGGAAAAGGTTGACAAATTAGATCTTGTAATGGTGCGTAACATATTTGTCTACATCCATGATCAAATTAACCCGGATCAAAGTAGTTACAAAGAACCCGAGGTCAAAGACACAGTTAGGGGTAGACCAAAGAGGAATTCATCTATGAAGCGGAATCCGAGTGCATGGGAGTACAGTCAGGGTGCACGTGGTCATGCTCGGTCTTCTACTTCGAGGAGTAGTCGTAGTCGAGGCCGAAGCTTATCTTCCTCTGTACATAACAACGAGATGTCCGGCATATTTTATTTTCGTAATGAATAAGTTCATGTTAAAGTAATTATATTATCACTGACGAACTTCATATGTTCATATTTGCAGTCGGATTTGATGCGGATATCAACGGATACCAACATTTACATAGGGTTCAGACACTAATCGTACCATATATTACTGGGTACCTAGATGTTTTATCAGATGGTAACTGTAGATTTCGTGTTTTAGCTGACGCCATCACAAATAATCAGGAGGGATGGAAGCTGTTGAGAGTGCTTATAGAAAATAAGGTACGGGCCCATCATGATCTGTATACGCCAGTGTTCTAGAACCGAGTAGATGATTCCCTCACGCGTATTAGATGGACAGGAGCGGGGTGTTGTCAATCTCACTGGATTGTGAGTCTGGATGACTTATATGCTGCTGCATCTGTGTTGAATGCAGTGATATTCCTTTTTACTGCGTCATAGTTAGGATGTTGTACTATACTACCGATGTGTTCGGACAATGGAAGACCACCGGAGCGATATATTGTCATTTGTCCTTTGGGGAGTTATGAACACTACATATGTCTTTATTTAAGACCTGGATTTCCAGTGCCTCCCATTGCCACCCAATGGCATAGATTTCGAGATCCGAGTGTTCGTCACTTGGACAATATAGATGCTGACAGGAGAGCGGTTTGGACTAGATTACATTGATTGATGTATATGAATTTATGTGTTTTAATTAATAATATTTATTCATGAACTTATATTATTGTTACAGGTTTTAATTAAAATTGTATGGTATTTATAGGTTGTAAGTAAAATTGTGTAGTGTTAACAGGTATTGACGGGTTTAATCGGATAATGGGCTAAATTGTTTTACCCTCCCGACACATGGGCGTGTGGCTATCACGCCCCACCTTACGGTCGGGCGTGATAGCCACACGCCTCATCGTATGGTCGAGCGTGTGGCTATCACGTCGGGCCACACGGTGAGGCGTGTGGCTATCACGCCCGACCGCAAGGTGGGGCGTGATAGCCACATGCCCACGTGTTAGGATTGTAAAATAAATCCTTTTCCCACCCAAAACCCCTGAAAGGGCCTTTTCGTCCTTTCACGGGGTTAGGGGTGGGAATTCAAGGCTGGGTATAACAACACCCTTTATATATCAAGTATTATGAGGAAACACATTTTAATTACTTTAAAACCCTAAATAATTTACAAATTACTAGCCTTAAATAGAAAAAGCTTGTCAAGTGACCATAAAATGGTATTTTATTTACTTGTTTTTTCTATTGAGAAAAGTTAATATTAAAATTCGCTTTGGATTGAACAAAATGTTAGTTAAATGGTTAAATTTAGTCAAATTGTTGTGTTTCTTCAAAAATAGCAAAGTATATCCTGTGAATTGGTATAATGTTAGTTGGAGTCGGTATTTTTGTTTAAAAATGAATTAACAATGCATAATCAATCATTTACTATTTTTATACCATAACAAAAAAATTACTATTTATATAAAAAAAATGGATATAAATACAAAAATATGTGCAGAAACACAAATGTATAGGAAAATCGAGAATATTAGAAATAGGACTGACAAACATGGGCACCAGAAACAAATCATTCATATTATCAATAATATTACTTTTTTTTGTCACATTTTTTCCATTGAATTGTTATTCACAAGGAAAAATAAAAGGGATGTTTGTGTTTGGTGACTCTCTAGTTGACAATGGAAACAATGACTTCCTTCAAGTAAGTGCTAATGCGCATTTTTTACCGTATGGAGTAGATTTGCCTAATGGTCCTACAGGGAGATTCACAAATGGAAAAACTGTGATTGACATTTTTGGTGATCTTCTTAAGCTTCCTCAGCTTATTCCACCATTTTCAGATCCTTCAACTAAAGGTCCAAAAATTATCAATGGTGTTGACTTTGCTTCTGGTGGTTCTGGATTACTCGATACTACTGAATCCCACCTTGTGAGATTCTCCTTTTTTTCTATAATTTTCCTTCATTTTTTTTTTGTTTTTAGGGTTTTCGGTGTTTAAACTTTTGTTTTGGATCAATTGGTTCTTTGATAAGTAATAGAAATATACATTAGGTAAAAGTTTGTTTTTATAAGATTGAGAAAAACATTGTAGGGTAAGGTGGCCACTTTCAACACACAAATAAAGAACTTTGAGGTAACTACATTGCCAGCATTGGAAGTTCAATTAGGTGTGAAAAGAGATCAATTTCTAGGAAATTACTTGTTTATTATGGAAGTTGGAACGAATGATATCACACAACAGTTTCCGCCCCCTCAACCTATTCAAGCTTTCACTACTAATCTCATCTTATCGTTATCTGGCCATATTAAGGTACATTTGATTTATCTATAAAATTATAATTTTCAATTTCGTTGATCTATTTAGCATTTGATATTTTATTTTTTTGTGGATGCAGCATTTGTACAGTTTAGGAGGTAGAAAATTTGTTGTCATGTCAATATATCCACTTGGTTGTTTTCCGGTGAGTAGGGATGCTCAAAACAAGTGCAGTCAACCATTGAATGATGCTGCTAATATCTACAATTCTAAGTTGAAATCCATGGTAGGTGATTTGAACGCACAAATGCCGGGTTCTCATGTTGTATTTGTCGACGCCTACAAGATCCTTGATGATCTTATGATTAATCCTATTTCTCAAGGTAAATTAAACTACTTGTTGTTTTAAAATGATAGTTAAGTGTAAAAAATAGTTATTATTATTATCTATGACACACCTCATCATTGGAATAAGTTTGAACATGTGTTGTATAAGTTTCATGCTAAAAGAACATTTGCTTATAATGTGTCAAAAAAAATAATATAAAAAGGTTAATCTTTGATTTTATCTATTAGGTTAGCTTTAAGAAGCAATTAACTGACCATCATTTGATGTTATTGTATAGGATTCAAAGATGCAATCAATCCATGTTGTGACGTGATGAATTATCAAGGAAAGAAGTTCAGTCCCTGCAATAAAAATGGAAAGTTCTGCCCAGACAGGAAAGCATATATCTTTTTTGATGGGGTACACCCAACTGAAGCTGTAAATTCTATCATAGCTTCTAAGGCTTTTAATTCTAATCTTCAAACTGAAGTTTCTCCCATTAATGTTTCACAACTTTCCGCGTTGTAACCCTAAAAATTAATAAAGTAAAAGTTCACTTTATCCTTAGATAACCAATTAGCAAATTAATAAATTATTTTCTCTATTCTAATTTGTGTTAACAATTTATATTTTTACCTCAGTTAATTCTTTGACATGATATTTAAACCTCCTTTGTTCAAGTAGTTGAGTGAGTAAATTTGCGAAAACCTAATTTATCATTGAGTTTCAAAACATGATAGGGTGCACGAGTGTAATACATGCTTTAAGTCCAATAAATTTTTAGAAATACCCAAAATACCCCTATCCAGAGATTGCTTTTATCTTCATTTACAATTGTGGACAGAATGTATTAAATTTATCGAAAATGTAAATCTAAACTATCCGGACAAGAAACAGGTTTCTGCCCAAAAAGATCAATATCACTGATTTGGGATGATCCCCGATAGGTGACAGGGATCCCCGATCGAGGAAGGTATCCTTGATCGAGGATTGCCTTTCGTGAAGACCCTCTATTTTGATGTAGAACCAGAAAACAAGGGGAGAAATATACGAAAAATAAATAAGCAGAGAGGAAACAGTAGGGAACATTTTTTTAAAACCCTTCAGATGTTACCTTTGAAATGTTTTCCAGTTTATGTGTTAAGTAGGCCGACGTACGCATGATTGTGCTTTGAGCAGCAACCCGGAACCATACAACAAGCAGTTGAAATGATCAAAATGTGGTATTGCACCATACTAGACCGAAAACCACCAATTTGAAGTAGATTTGTCCTAAAAGATCAATTCTGGAAGTGTAATGACTTCAAAATTGATAAATTAGTGAAGGACAATTCTAGAAAACGTGTTTCTTCGACTAATATCTTTGAAATAATGTGTGTTTGGGTGTTTGAATCTCTCAAAATGTTTCGTTTTGGCAAGATTTGTGTAGAAAACTATCCATTTCACTCACTTTCACTTGGTTTCAAATGATTTTCACTCAAAATCTTCCTTTTTTCTTTGTTTTCTCTCTTTCTTTTCCAAAAAAGTGTTTTTCTGAACCCCCCATGTCCTGGCATGTGTGTGACTATAATACTCGGGTTCTAGGAATGTGAAAAAAAACCTAAGTGCGTTAGAATATACATGTGTAGCGTTATAGCTAAGGCTTTTCTTTTGCTTGTTTTGCATGCTCGTTTGTGCAGGTCGGCTGGTAACCTGAAGGTATGTGTCGACTAGTGGAGGAGCGTGCCTATAGCTATCAAGTCGAGCGTTGCAGCTATTGGCTTTGTCCTATTCTTGGAGATGCTCCACCACTTCAAGACTAACACGTTCCATTTGCCCATGGGGGATATGACTATCACTCTGCTAGACTTCTATGCCATGACTAGACTGAGATTCTCTGGTACAAGGATCACATTTGACTGCATGCTGGTTCATCCCCACCTCAGGGATGCAGAGATTGAGAGGCTGATTGGCTATCACCCGAAGAGCACTCATCACCTACTAGCAGGGACATAGGGGGCCTATAGATGCAATGGTTGTGGAAAGGTATGCTAGTGCTTCATCTTGACTCTCTTGTCTACTACCATGTTCTGTACAGGCAGCTCTGGTTTGGTGTTGACTATTTTACCCACGCTGGTGGATTTGGATGTTGTGCCATTCGTTGACTAGCGGAGAGTCGCTTTGGCTCATCTGCACCATGGGTTGGACCTCTATGGCAGAGACGGGCTAGTGGAGTTCAAGGGCCTTGGTGTCCTTGTTCAGGTAAAACACTGGGTTCTCCACTGATTAATTCCAATTATTTGACTTAATCTTACGACTTGTGTTTATCTTTATGCAGATTTCAGCTTATGAGTACGGGCTGGTGTCATCGCTTATGTTGAGCAATCGTTTTGTTGCTCCCCCTGTTCTAGGCGGATACCTCAGGTCTAATTGGACCTAGACGGAGACCTCCACTGAGGATGGTGTCAGGGGCCATCTGCCTACTTTGACTTGGGATCATGTACATAGAGAAAAACAGTTGTTAGTTTAAAAGATAATTCACTAATTGGAATATTTACCTTTTTCTTTATGTTTGGCAGGTGCGTGTCTCCTTGGGGAGATGCAGCTACATGGAGTGGCACCATGCGGAAGGTGTCTAGGTTGAGCATCAAGCGGTACGTTGCTGAGTGCCCATTGACTTAGGTGTATTACTTAGGAGATAGGGTATGCTGCTGGCAGGAGGGCTCTGTAGGACGCTCTATCCCTTTGCCTCCATTTGATGAGACGCTCTACATCACGAGCTATACTAGAGCTATTGGCTTCCCTGAGCTAGTCTAGGGCATACGGGTCATAGAGCATGCTTCCTCTTCCTGCTCTTCAATCAGTCTTTCCATATAGGTTGTAACTCGTTGAACTCTCTCTAGTGAATTGAGGGTGTCATGATTCATTAATCCGTGGAACATCGGGTGTGCCTCGTACAAAAGGATGATGATAAGAGATGAAACGGCTGGAGGATCATGAAGATGTTGCAGCATGTCTATCCATCTCTCATAATAATCCTGGAATGACTCATCATCGTCTTGAATAAGAGCTACTAGATCGGTCAACCAAATAAGAGGAGGAACAAAGTGTCTGAACCTCCTGATGAATGCAGACATATTGAGATGAATGTCCCGGTGGATATTGGTTGGTTTCTCATTGTACCAGGTTGAAGCTTCCCCACTCAAAGTCTTTAGGAAATATTCAGCAAACTGTGCCACTGTAGCATTAGCTGTGGCCATTCGGCGCATATATGTCCTTATATAACCATATGGGTTTCATGTTCCCATATAAGCAAAGATATGAGGCATCTGGAATTTAGTTGGAGCGTTTGTTACACCATCTCTCCTTGAAGCAATGGAAGACTCTCCAGAATTTGGCGGTGACATCTCTACTTGCTGACTACCTTCTCTCTCTCTGAAATGAAGGGAGGTGATCAAACAAGTGCTTCTATGACTCGGTTCTCAAAGATTAAGACATCAAAAGAAGGAACTTCCTTATCTAGACTCAAACAGATGTTGGTATATATAGACTCAAGTTGACATACTTTGTAGGAGATATGACGACTTTATATGACCTTCCACAAGACTTTTGAACTACTGGAATTTGAGTAGACCAAGCGACTAAGATAGGTACTATGTACCATAAACGAGATGGACAAAATTCGTGGAATTCTATCATGAACCTGAATCGGACGTGGATTCTATGTTTAACTTGTCATATGATGAGATGACATTTTTTAATGTCTTTATATGACTGACTCGAGGATCATAACTCGTTGGCGGCATTCGGGGTATGCCTAATTGACTTGATGAAAACTGACTCAAGGATCATATTAGGTAAAGACATATTGTCATATCACGACATATTTGATATGCCTCCAAACTCGAAGGATATTTCCAAACAAGGCCGATTTTGATTCTCAATTTATGGACATAAAGACCTAACTCTAAGACTTTGTCCTAGAATGGCTGCCACGAAAAGATGTTAGCATAGACACACTAAGTGATGACTTTTATGTGATGATTGACGTTATTTACAAGTGTAAAATTGAAAGGTACTTTACATCGGGAAATAAAATACATCATAAATTGCAAATGAAGTAAAAAAGCAAAATGGGACGTTTAAGCATTTTTTAGAGTTCACTCCCTTCCAACCTTATTTCTCCAAATCAATTGGCCAATTCATCTCTTTTATGAATTGGCTTTACTTATTCATCAACGGGGGACAAATAAACTCATTCTCTCATAGTAACCAAATGCAAGTTTTGGTATCCTAAGGGCAAATTACTAGGGCTGCTTATATTAGCTTCAGACTGACCTGGCTGAGGGTACTTTTATAAGCTCCCATAGCACGATATACTTGTCCTACACCTCTCCTTGTTTAGGGGTTATAGTGATTTATTGGGGTACAGCTATGAGTGTTTTACAAACATGCACACCCAAGGCTTCCATGAACACGCAGAATATACATTGGTAAAACGGGGCTAATAGGGTAATGGTGTAAAATGTGCAAGTATCGTGAAGTGATGCAACATGCATATTTTAATATAAGACAATTTTAGGTTCATTAATCAACAGAACCTTAGTTTTGTTCAAGTCACTTACTTTATCCCCAGCAGAGTCGCCATTGTGAGCGGTCGCGGAACGTGATTACGTACCCTTTACTCTCGTGAGGGAGGATGGATTTCCGGCAAATGGGATTCTATTTTTACATATCACCGTCACTTTTTGTTTTTAAGAACGACACTTGGCGTGTCCCTTCCGATGTATGCATTCTTTTAACTATTTTCTAACCCTTTTATCATGTTTTAGGATTAGATTAATTATTTCAGAGTCGCCACCCGAATTTAATGCTCAAGAACATGTCAAAAATTTAGATAGCACATGGGCTCGCAACATGCTGTCTCTTTAGAGTTAGGTTCGGGACTTAAACAGTTCAAGGGTCTGATTAATAAACACATAGACTTGTCTTTTATTAAAAATGTCATAATATTTCTATTCCAGATTCAGTTATATATCGTTTGATCGTTCGAAAGCGATAAATAAATACTGAAATATAAATTATTAAATCATTTTCACAAATGGCACAAATAGCTCTAATACATCAGGTCTAGCCCTAGGAAATAAATCTATTAAACCTGCAAGACAATAAATGTTAGCCACATGTGCTTTGGGACTCGTCTTTCGGATTTAATCTACGATGTCGGACTAGATCAAATAGGACTTGTTTATTCCTAAGATCTAACATGTAGCATGCAATTATGGATAGAATGCCCAAAATACCCCTATCACGAGATTGCTTTTATCTTCATTTGCAATTATGGACAGAATGTATTAAATTTATCGAAAACGGAAATCTAAACTACCCGGATAAGAAAACAGGTTTGTACCTGAAACGTTCCCTGTCACTGATCTAGAATGATCCCCGATCAAGGGGGAAGGTATCCTCGATCGAGGATTTCCTTTCGGACAGACCTTTTGTTTTGATGTTAGAACCAGAAAATAAGGGGAGAACTATACAGAAAATAAATAAATAAATAAATAGAGACCAAACAGTAGGGAATGAGCTTTTAAAACCCTTCAGATGTTACCTCTGAAATGCTTTTCTAGTTTATATGTTAAGTAGGCGGACGTACGCACGATTGTGACTTTGAACAGCAACCCGGACCCGTGCAGTAAACAGTTGAAATGATCAGAATGTGGTATTCCACCAGACTAGACCGAAAACCACCAATTTGAAGTAGATTTGACCCAAAAGATCAATTCTAGAGGTGTAATGACTTCAGAATTGATAAATTAGTGACGGACAATTGTAAGAAACGTGTTTCTTCGACTAATATCTTTGAAAAAATAATGTGGGTTTGGGTGTTTGAACCTCTCAAAATGATTCGTTTTGTGTAGAAAACTCTCCTTTTCACTCACTTTCACTTGGTTTCAAATGATTTTCACTCAAAATCATCATTTTTTCTTTCTTTTCTCTCTTTCTTTTTTAAAAAAAAAACTATGAAATAAATAAACACATAAATTATATAAGTCTATAAACCAAGATCCGGAATAAAATAAAATAATAATAAAAAAATCAAATATCAACACTGTTCCCCGGCAACGGTGCCAAAAACTTGTTGGGCGAATTCCGCAAGTGCACGGTTTCGCTTGTAGTAATAAAAAGATATCGATCCCACAGAGAACGTCTGATAATTTGATTTAAAATTACTGTTTTGATTAAATTCATTTTCTCGAGGTTTATAGAAAATCATTAATGGTTTAAAAAGATTTTTAATTCTAATTTTGGTTATAGTTAAGATTACAATTTATAGAAATTATATTTAGATTAAAGTTCATTTCAAGGCTTATTTACACTAATCGAAAACACAACTTATAACTTTGATTTTTTTTAGAAAGATGTAACAAATTATCAATTAATTAAATTTAAGGGAATTGAACATTAATCAATCTTTCCTCTTTGGCCTATGACTGAAAACCTTAATCAAATTCAGAATCTAAACCTGATTATTCGAATTAACGCAATGACCAAATGTAAATTCGAATTTGCTCAAGTGTTCAACAAAGTTTGTATGAAAAATACCCAGATCTATTTATAAATGTTTTGCATGAAACACCAATTAGATTTACTTAAAGAACATTGTTGTATCCAACTTTAAATAAACAACAGTAAAAATGGAATTGTATTGAAAAAATATTTTATTAGTTTGAATTGAAAGTCACAAGTTAACAGAGAAGAATAAGTTTGGATGGCATTTTAACTACATTGAGTTTCGGGTTGTCAATCCATTACTCAACTTCGTAGGTTCGTCAGATCGTGGGGCGCCTCCAATACTGGTTCCTCTCGCTGAATCCTCAAAATAGCACTTATTCGGTCACTACAAAGCATAAACTCGAATTCGAAGAAAACTCTAATGTAAATAATAAAATCTACATATTGTATCTCTAACTATTTGTACAACTTGTAACTTTATAACAAGTTTGTGTAACTACAACCAAGATTGAATTCTAAATTCTTCATCTATTTATAATTGTCCAAGAGGTGTGTTGAAGAGACGTGTCTGTTGGTGAAGAGTTGCCTCTATCCGGATGAAAGGATGCGTCGCTTGGAGAAATAAATGTGTTTTTTTTAAACTGGAGAAATAAATGTGTTAAATGTGCCTAAAACACTTGATGTCCTTGTAGAGATTTCAGGAATCTCAACAGAGATTTAGGGAAGAGGTAGGAAGGAGGGAAGGAGTGGCATGCATGGCTGGCCTTTAGCGTGTCGCGATCGAGATTTTGATAATCTCGGTCGCGACAGAGACTTTTCTTCACTTCCTTGTTTGTGTGCTGAAAATCTCTGACGCGGATTTTGATTCTCCTACGTGTCTTTCACTGAAAACTTGATTTCTTACTCATTTGTACTCCATTTTAGTTCCTAGTTGGATTTTTCCAAATAATTGACACCTTGCACACAAACAACAAATACCAACGTAAAATCTTTCCAAAATAATCTAACTAATATATTTTTTACATGAAATTGACATATTTATGCATGCTAATTTAGGTATATTTTGGGTTATCAAATCTCCTACACTTAAGTTTTTGCTAGTCCTAAGCTTTTAGCAAAGTGGTTGAGAGCTTACCTATGCCTTGGAACGTCATGGGTTGGAATCACATCTGGGTCTGGTGGGGATTTTTCTTTCTTTTTTAATGTAAGTGCATTGTGCGTAATTATTTTAAAAAAAATCATCTTATTTATCCTTCAAACGATCTTTTTTGTAAAATAGAATACATTTCCACATAACATTTTAAAATTAGTTAAACCAAAAGATAAATCTCATAAGGAAAATTTATACGCAAAACATCAAACTAGCTAGAATTAAAGTGATTTATCATTCGACTTGTATTGCAATTTTTATAATGAAGCATTCGGGACTAGTGAAAGCATGCATGTTTTTGAGCTTCGGTCTCAAGGCATTTCTAAGTACAAAATTTCCTTTTCCCAAACTTAAAATATCTAATAAATATATATATGAATTTATGTTTTTGTTAACTTATTTTCTAGTCACGCCCGTGATAAGGGTGATCTTGATCGTGACTTTATAAATACTTTTTTATTTTGTGTCCGTTTAAGAGGTCCCGACCATACCATTGGTGGACGCAACCGTGACTTTAAAGTTTAGACACCTTATTTTGCTTTTAATTTTTATGTTTTAACGTTCCTTTTATACCTCGATCATGATAAGGGTGGTCGCAATTGTGGCCAAAAGTATCGTTTTATTTATTTTCTTCCCTTTCATACCTCGACTATGACATGGGTGGTCGTAACCGTGGCCAAAAGTTAAGAATACGATTACTTTTTTTTGCGTAACTGTTGGGACTGTGATGAGCGGTTTAGGGGCCGAAATTGGCACTCTAAACTGGAGCTCATCAAACCCTCATATTATAAATAAAAGAAAAGTTCAGTACAGGAGGAGAAAAGGAAAAAGAATAACGAATAACGAATAAAAGAAATAAAAGAATGACAAATTAACGAACACGAAAGTTGGCAAAATTTGAGATGTCGGAGATGATGAAATCATGACAGAAGGCCGGAGCCGTCTCCCACCAGCGTATACCGGAGACCATAACGCCAAATCTGGCTAGCGCATCCGCCGTCCTGTTTCCTTCCCGGAAGATATATGTTGCAATTATTTGCATTGACGAGCATTGTTGAAGGCATTTGAGCCATATCTGCTTCACATTCCAAGGAACCTCATCTGACTTATCCCGGACCAGGCGGATCACATATGTTGGGTCTGATTCTATCCAGAGTTTCGTCCACCCTTTTTCCCACGCAATATCGACGGCGAATGTGACTGCCCTTAGCTCTGCAACATGTGCGAAATCCGGACTCAAGGAGAAAGCAAAACATCCCCTAGCAAATCCTCTGTGAGATCGGAAGATTCCTCCTGCGCCTGATGCCCCCGGAGAGCCCTACGCTGAACCATCTGTGTTTACTTTCATCCAGTTCAGCGGTGGGGCAATCCATCTGACGCAACGGATGTTTGGTGCTGGCGGGATGCGTGGCGGGATTCCAATGTTTTGGAGGATACGTCTGTCATACGGCCTGTGGCAGATACCTGACCCCCGAGCTGCGGACTCCTTGGTTAGTGATTTGAGCTTCGAGATCGCCATTTGGATTGAAGGGAGTTCTGATTGGAACGTGGTTGCGTTACGCATTTTCCAAATTAGCCAACAGCATGAGCAAACCGCGGACTGCCAAGCCGAACGCGCCTGCCTCCCGAACCTTAATGAGATTAACCTGTCAAAGAAGATTGTTAGTGTACCTGAGTAATCTATCAGCACGTTGAACAAGCTGCTCAGTGATTTCCATAACGCCTTTCCAAACTTGCAGCTGACAAATAAGTGCAGAGAAGTTTCAGATTCTGATTTGCAAAGAATGCAGTGCGAAACAATGGGGATCCCGTGCTTTTGCAAGTTATCGTGTGTGGGAAGACCATTTTGAAGAAGTTTCCAGCACATGGTTGAGCGAGAAGGCAGGATATGGGCCCCCCAAATGAATTTGTACCAGTTCAATTCCGGGGCTGTCGGAAGTGAGAGCTTATAGCAGAAATTTGGCGAGAAACGACCTGAAGGGGAGGGCTCCCAAATGCAAATGTCAGATTCATGTGAGCCTCTTGAGATATTCTGAACATGTTGGGAGATTTCTGGTGTTAGGGGCGGGAGGTTCTAGTAATCCCCAATCAGAAATTCCTCCACCCTCGAAGTGCACGTACGACGAGCAGCAGTTGACAAACCCATCTGATCCGCTAAATTAGGCTTAATCCATAGCCCGGTCCAGAAATTCAACTTCGATTGGTGGCCGATCCACCATCTGACCTGACTGTTTAACACTTCAAACCTCGTTCTGCAGGAAGACCAAATTGTTGAGGTGTAAATGTAAGATCGAGGGGTGCCTGTTTTAGATATAAAATGGACCCGGAGAAGCTCAGCAATAAATGTGTGACCTTGAACAATATCCCAGACTATTTTCCCCAGCAGAGCCTGATTAAAAAGTTGAAATTTTTTTATGCCCAAGCCACCTTGATTCAATGGTTTGCAACATTTAGACCAAGGAACCGTTACTAGCTTTTTATTGTCTATGGATCCTGTCCATAGGAAGTTGCGGACCTTTCTATTGAGCTTCTTCAGCAAGCTGGCCGGCCATTTATATATTGTGAATGAGTGAACCAGGACGCGAACAAGCGAGGTCTTAATCAGAGCTAGTCTCCCAGCGAACGACAAAGACGATCCTTTCCAGTTACTGAAAGTACCTAGATACCGATCCGCCAGCCCATTTAAATGTCTTGCACGTGGGCAACCCTCAAACAGCGGCACACCAAGGTATTGAAGGGGGAGAGGGGCTTCATGTAATCCCATGATTCCTTTAAGGACGTGTCGTCTCCTAGGAGGAACCGCGGTGCCCAAATAAATCGTTGATTTCTCAAAGTTCACCTGCTGCCCAGATATATTGCCATAAATGCAGAGGATGTTCTCTAGCGAACGCATGTTACTGATAGAGGCCTTTCCAAAAATTATCATGTCGTCTGCATAGAGAAGATGAGAGGGGAAATTTGAACCTTGTGTATAGCGCATTGGGGCAAAGGAGCCGTCTAATTCCGCTTTAGAAAGTAATCTACTGAAGAAATCCTCTGCGATGCCAAACAGAATAGGTGAGAGGGGGTCACCTTGTCTTACGCCCCTGGAGCAGCCAAAGTATCCGTGAGCCGAGCCACCAATCATAATTGAGATTTTTGCAGAGGAGAGGATGTTAAGAATCCAGTCACAGAACTGCAGAGAGAAACCAAATGCTTCCATAACTGACAATAGAAAGCTCCAGTCTAGTGTGTCGAACGCCTTCCTGATATCCACCTTGATTGCCATATTGCCTCCAAAACAATCCTTGTTGAGTAGATTGATTCCTTCAGACGCAGCCGCGATACAATGATGAATATTCCAACCCTTAACAAACCCGAATTGATTCCTGGATATGATGCGCGAAGCGATTCCTGCGAGCCTGTCTGGCATCAGTTTAGCTATTATTTTATAACCAAAATTGCTCATCACGATAGGCCTATAAGCCTCAATCCGGTCCACCCCCGGCGTCTTTGGCAGAAGTGCCATGAGGTTGGAGTTTAGCCCAGGAAGGACATGCCCAGTTGTGAAGAATTCTCTAACCATGTTGCAGACATCATCCCCGACGATATCCCAGCAGGCTTGGTAGAAAAGACCCCCGAATCCGTCCGGGCCGGGCGCACTATCTTTGCTCATACTGAAGACGGAAGTGCGAATATCAGAAGCCGATGGCGTAGAGATGAGCAGCCCGTTTTCCTCTTCAGTGAAAATATTCGGAATGACAGAGTGTATCAAGTCAATGTTTTCCTGAGCAGACCCTCCACTGAATAGTTCCTTGTAGAATTCTACTGCGTGTAGAGAGATGACTTCTATATCTTCAACCAGCTGTTCATTTATCCACAGGGATTGGAGGTTCGAATGCACCTTTTTAATTTTTGTCGAACGGTGAAAGAAGGTTGTGTTTCTATCCCCTGCTTCCAGCCACTTGACTCTACTTTTCTCTCTGTAGAAGAGTTCTTGTCTGTAAAGTTGCATCCCTAGGTCCTCCTGAGCAATGCGCTCCCTGTTCTGCAGATTAGGAGATAAGCCTGCAGTACTGATTTCATTCTGAATAACTGTAAGCCTGGCTGTTGCTTCGTGAATGTTCATCTCTACATGGCCAAAAACTTCCCTGTTCCAAGCTCTTAGAACTGGGCGCAGAGTCTTGAGTTTATAACAAAGCAGCTGGGATGGTGGCAGTGAAAGAGAAGAGTTTCGCCAGTGGGATCTGACAATATCCTTTAGAGATAGATGGGTGAGTCACATAGAGAGAAACATGAACCTGCAAATCTGTGCACTCCCTTTCTTACATTTTAACAATAACGGATTATGGTCTGAGCAGTGCCTGGGAAGAGTAATACAACTAATCGAGTCCCAACTATCCAGCCAACCATGTGAATACGATTACTTAATCTAATTAATATGTGATAAAAATAAAATTTTAAAATGGGAAAGAAAAGAGATACCTTCATCCTATATATTGACCTAAATCAACATGTATTATGGTTATAGTTTCCCTAAAAACTTCGATTGATTTTTAAAATAAGACGGAATCATACCAAGCAAAAAGCTAAAAATGTTAGCTTGATTAATTCCTACAAACCTAATTGAAAAATAGAAATAAGGATTATATTTATCATGCATTGGCATAATATAAAAGAAAGATCAAAATAAAGAATTTATTACTTATATACATTCACTCGAGACTTTTTCTTTATAAAATCGTTTCGGAGATTTTTATAATATTCAATATTTAATGCCCATGTAGAAATATTTAACTATTTCTAGCATATTTATAACCTTAAAAGTCATATGTGTATATAATTTACTAGTATGATATTTTTTTTTTTTCTAGCATATGTAACATGTATTATTATTTTTTTACGTAGGCAAAAATATGTATGCAAAATGAAAATAACAAGCATTCGTACTCAAAATAAGATAAATGAAATATCGCCTCCTACACTTAAATTGGACAATGTCCTCATTGTGCAAAAATTGATAATTCATAAAAGATGGAGTATGAAATTAAAACTAAAACAAATGAGTACTAAACAAGCATAAAATGAAATAAAAATAGTCCAAAAAGTAAGGAAAGATAAAACCTGAATGTGAAGGAGAATCCGGTGGAGATCGTGTCGACTCGACTCCTTGGCGGCGGAAATGCGATAATAACAGACGATGAGTGGATTTGTGCTCCTTTATCAAACTATTGATGTTTGCGTCAACCTCATCAATCCTTAAGTTCATGTGTCTATTGTTGGTGCTTGTTGCGGGAATGGCGCCAATAACCGTATACTTGATCCAAAACTCGTTGCCAACCCACAACTTCATCTATATTGACCGTGACGTCTTCACGTGGTGCCTCATCTTTATGTCATTCCTCATCCTTACCAATATAAGCTTCCTTATTTTCCTCCTCTTGAATACCTTGCCCATGTGAACTCGAAGTACCAACACCCGAACTTGCAAATAAACTAGCCGTCATATCCTCGTAAAATCTAAATATAGGTGGACCTTGGCTAACCACTAAATTAGTACGTAAAAGTTCGGCATAATCCAACATTAGAAAATAATCATGTGGAATGGATCGAAATTACTCCAAACTACCCGTAGCACCCAAAACAATACCCATAATCAAATTACCCAAATGAACTTGCGTATTGGTTGAAACGGAGGCACGAATTAAATTGTCAAAAATCATCTCAATGTTATCTACCACCAATCCCTTAAAAATGCGATCCAAAACAAACAAATCCCGACTTTGAACCTTCTACCCTCCAACATGCCCAAAAAGAGAATAGAATAAAAATTTATGGAAATAGAAAATGCAATTATCCTTAATGAGCTTGCTAGAAGTGTTCTTGGGATTAAAATTATCCAAATTTGTCAAATATTTCCAAACCGGATTGGTTTGAAAATTCTTAGGCTTAGCATAAAAATTGCTTGTAGGAAAGCCATACCAAATATTCATCTCCTCATATCCAACTTCATAATTTTAACCTAAATTCATAATGTAAGCCTCTATAGCAAAATCCAACAGAGAATATCGTGAAACACGATCGTTGGCCCAAAAAAGTGTTTATACCGCTTCCCTTCCTCATCGGAAGCAAAATCGAATGGGGCCCATATTCAACACGCAAACGATTATTAGAGGTAGAGGAAACCTTGTGAGCAACCTTATGACTAGGCATGGTGTTTATAATTTCGGACTTTGTGAGAGAAAAATAGAAAAATTTAGAGAAAGATAGAAAAATGGAGGTTTAGATCATGGAGTTTGTGTTTGGGGAAGAAGATAAATAGTGAAAAATGTGTATGGGGAAGATCAAAAATCTTATATGAGAAAGAATTGTGTTGGATAGGTGAAAAATTGGTTAATATTAAAGGTGATTTGATGTGGAAGAAGAAAATGTGTGAATTAGAGAAGAAAAAAGGAAACGGTAAAATTTTAAGCAAAAATTTTTTTTTTTCTGAAAATCGAAAATCTCGATCGTGATACGCGATTCTCAAGGAGAAAAATCGTTGCTTAAGTTTCTGTGTTTGCTGCTTATACAGAGATTCTGGAAATCTCATATGAGATGTTTGTGCTATAGGCCAAAATGTTATATTTTTTACATTTTCAACTTATAAAAGCTATTTCTTCTTGCACTAATGCTCTATTAATGTAATTTGAATCTGTTAAATCTCAAAAACAAAACTAAAAATCAAATTAAAGGTTAGCCTTAAGGGCTTTCCTTAATCTAAAATTCATAAAATAGATGAGGCTATTAATATTGGAACATATATACACAATCAAAAAAATTTAAGATATACAAACTAAAGCATAGAAACATATTTACAAAGAATAACATTCCTAAACACAACGAAACAAATCTAATCTTCGTCTTTATTAATTGGAATTCCTCGTGCTCGTGTCCGGTTTATTTTGACATGAAATATTAATATTCTCTCTTATTTAGAAAGAAACCAAGGCTCAAGATGAAATTCACGTTTGACAAGTCCTTCGTTCTCCAAGAACTCAAAATTAAGGATGGGGAATGGTTCATTTTTGCTCCAAGGAACGGAAATTGTGCCCTTGACACCCAGAATAATTCAACATACTAAATTCTCATACCCAATTTTCTTGTTCTTCGAACGGGAGGCAGATATCAAACCTTCTATAAAATATGTGAAGAATCAACAACATTACCTTGAAAGAATTTTTGGTGTTTAAAACTGATGAATTAAAACAGAGATTTCAGAAATTCTAAGAATTAAAATTGTAAGTGTGAAAAATATGTCAAGTTTTTAATTTATAGGTTTCAAACCAAAAATCATGACTATTGAAAAATAAAAAGGTGCATTTTGGTGAAAAAGAAAGTCAAAAATTCGAAATTAAATACATAGAGAGGGAGAAAGAAAAATTGTTTTTCTTCTCTGAAATACGCGTGTCGCGGTCGAGAATCCGGAATCTCGATCGCAACACGCCTTGCCCCTTGGCAAGGAATGTTTCGTGTTGGTCCTTCCTAATCTCTGTTGAGATTTTCAAAATCTCTATATGAGCAAAAATTTCTTTAAGGCTTTAAAAACAAAAATCTCAGATGAGATTTTAAAAATCTATGCATCAGCAGAAATTCATCTAAGGCTTTAAAAACAAAAAATCTCTTATGAGATTTTAAAATCTCTATACAAACAAAAACTTTAAGTTTGATGCAATTTTAATTCAATTGAGATTTTTTTAAAGATACTTTTTCTAATTAATTACAAATAATTAAGATACATAATAAATTTTTAATATCTTTTAATGATCAAAATTATTATTTCTAATCTAACTATTATTTTCTAAATTAAAGACTAATGTGTAAACTAAACTAACTATGAAATGTAAAAATTAAAATACGAAAAACTAAAAACTAAAAATGTGATAATTCTTAAAATTTAATAGAAAATGAAAAAATTAAATAGAATATTGAAATAAGAAATAAAGCAAAAAGATTTTCGAAATTTGAAAGAAAAGATAAAAAAAAAATTCAAGTCATCACTGGAACCGGAAAGAGAGGGATTTGAATCCTCAAGGAGAATCTAAATCTTGGACAAAATCAATTACTTGAACCGGATTTCCATCAAAATAAATCTTACAACGATGACCGTTAGCCTTGAATCGTTCTCCCTTAAAATTTTCCAATTCTAAAGCTCCGTGATCAAATGTATTAGTAACTAAATAAGGTCCCGTCTATCTAGACTTTAACTTACCTGGAAACAACCTCAATCGGGAATTGAAAAGTAAAACTTTATCCCCAACTTTAATTTTTTTTGCGTCTTCTCAATTTCAGGATCTAGTGATTCGGTTGAATGCCCGAACTTCTAGTTCTGTGCACGAACAGAAACTACGCGCATGAACCGAAACTTTCGAAACTACTCTAAGAGAATTTCAATGACTGTATTCCTTATTCCTACTTTTTGATATATCTGTCTGAGAAGAGTCTCTATGGTGATGACATGTTGTTTCTTAGAGAGACAAATGTAGGTGTTTAAGGAAATGATATAGATAAAAGAATGAATTATTATGGTTTTAATGTAGGAATTGATTTTTTTTAACAAAGAGATATGATGTTTGGAAAAACCATATGTCATGTTCCTGACACTGCAATTGTGGAACCTGGTATGCATTTTTCTGAAAAAATTTCCATTCCCATATATAATGTATCGGCATGCTGAATTTATTTTTTGTAGACTTCTTCTGTGAATTTGTATTGATGATCAAATATCTAGTTCATTTTCTTTGAGAAAACTTGGATTTTTTCTGTATATCTGCAAACAATCTAAATGAAAACGTTAAATAACAACAAAGATTTAGTTCTAATGACCATCCTCAATAAATAAATAAATAAAAACTATAAAATAAATAAATACCTAGATCTGTTTATAAATGCTTTGCATGAAACACCAATTAGATTTACTTAAAGAACATTGTTGGATCCAACTTTAAATAAACAACAGTAAAAATGGAATTGTATTGAAAAGATGTTTTATTAGTTTGAATTGAAACGTCACAAGTTAACAGAGAAGAAGAAGTTTGGATGGCATTTTAACTACATTGAGTTTTGGGTTGTCAATCCATTACTCAACTTCGTAGGTTTGTCAGACCGTGGGGCGCCTCCCGTACTGGTTCTTATCGCTGAATCCTCGAAATAGCACTTATTCGGCCACTACAGAGCATAAACTCGACTTCGAAGAAAACTCTAATGTAAATAATAAAATCTACATATTGTATCTCTAACTATTTGCACAACTTGTAACTTTATAACAAGTTTGTGTAACTACAACCAAGATTGAATTCTAAATTCTTCATCTATTTATAATTGTCCAAGAGGTGTGTTGAAGAGACGTGTCCGTTGGTGAAGAGTTGCCTCTATCTGGGTGAAAGGATGCGTCGCTTCGAGAAATAAATGTGTTAAATGTGCCTAAAACACTTGCTATTCTTGTAGAGATTTCAGGAATCTCAACAGAGATTTAGGGAAGAGGAAGGAAGGAGGGAAGGAGTGGCGTGCATGGCTGCCCTTTAGCGTGTCGCGATCGAGATTTTGATAATCTCGATCTCGATCGCGACAGAGACTTTTCTTCACTTCCTTGTTTGTGTGCTGAAAATCTCTGACGCGACTTTTGATTCTCGTACGCGTCTTTCATTGAAAACTTGACTTCTTACTCATTTCTACTCCATTTTAGCTCCTATTTGGATTTTTCCAAATAATTAACACCTTGCACACAAACAACAAATACCAACGTAAAATATTTCCAAAATAATATAATTAATATATTTTTTTACATGAAATTGACATATTTATGCATGCTAATTTAGGTATATTTTGGGCTTATCAAGGAGGATGGATTTCCGGCAAATGGGATTTCGTTTTTACATATCATCGTCACTTTCCATTTTTAAGGACGGCGTTTGGCGTGTCCCTTCCGGTGTATGCATTCTTTTAACTATTTTCTAACCCTTTTATCATGTTTTATGATTAGATTAATTATTTAAGAGTCGCCACCCGAATATAATGCTCTAGAACATGTCAAAAAATTAGATAGCACACGGGTTCACAACATGCTATCTTTTCAGAGTTAGGTTCGCGACTTGAACGGTTCAATGGCCTGATTAGTAAATGCGTAGACTTGTCTTTTATTAAAATATCATAATATTTGTATTCCAGATTCAGTTATATATCATTTTGATCGTTCCAAAGCGATAAATAAATACTGAAATATAAATGATTACATCATTTTCACAAATAGCCCTAATACATCAGATCTAGCATTGGGAAATAAATCTATTAAACCTGCAAGACAATAAACGTTAGCTGCAGGTGCTTTGGGACCCATCTTTCATATTTAATCTACGACGCCGGACTCGATCAAATAGGACACATTTATTCCTAAGATCTAACACGTAGCCGTCTAAATAGATTTTAATATAAATGCCCAAAATACCCCTATCCCAAGATTGCTTTTATCTTCATTTACAATTGTGGACATAATGTATTAAATTTACTGAAAAATGGAAATCTAAACTATCCGGACAAGAAAACAGGTTTCTGCCCAAAAAGATCCATGTCACTGATTTGGGATAATCCCCGATAGGTGATAGGGATCCCTGATCGAGGAAGGTATCCTCGATCGAGGATTGCCTTTCTGGAAGACCCTCTATTTTGATGTCAGAACCAGAAAACAAGGGGAGAAATATACGAAAAATAAATAAACAGCGAGGAAAGAGTAGGGAACGGGATTTTAAAACCGTTCAGATGTTACCTTTGAAACTTTTTCCAGTTTATATGTTAAGTAAGCTGATGTACGCATGACTGTGACTTTGAACAGCAACCCAGACCCATGCAGTAAGCAGTTGAAATGATCAGAATGTGGTATTCCACCAGACTAGACCGAAAACCATCAACTTGAAGTAGATTTGACCCAAAGATCAATCCTGGAAGTGTAATGACTTCAGAATTGATAAATTAGTGAAGCATAGTTCTAGAAAACGTGTTTCTTTGACTTATATCTTTGAAATAATGTGTGTTTGGGTGTTTGAAACTCTCAAAATGATTCGTTTTGGTAAGATTTGTGTAGAAAACTCTGCCTTTCACTCACTTTCACTTGGTTTCAAATGATTTTCACTCAAAATCTTCGTTTTTTCTTTGTTTTCTCTCTTTCTTTTTCAAAAAAGTGTTTTTCTGAACCCCCTATGTCATGGCACGTGTGTGACTATGATACTCGGGTTCTCGGAATGTGAAAAAAAACCTAAGTCGATTAGAATATACATGTGTAGCGTTATAGCTAAGGCTTTTCTTTTAATTGCTTGGCAGGCTCGTTTGTGCAGGTCGGCTGGTAACCTGGAGGTATGTGTTAACTGGTGGAGGAGCGTGCCTATAGCTGTCAAGTCGAGGGTTGCAGCTATTGGCTTTGTCCCATTCTTAGAGATGCTCCACCACTTCAAGACTAACACGTTCCATTTGCCCATGGGGGATATGATTATCACTCTACTAGACTTCTATGTCGTGACTGGACTGAGATTCTCTGGCACAAGGATCATGTTTGACTGCATATTGGTTCATCCCCACCTTAGGGATGTAGAGATTGAGAGGTTGATTTGCTATCACCCGAGGAGCACTCATCACCTACTGGCAGGGACATAGGGGGCCTATAGATGCAGTGGTTGTGGAAAGGTACGCCAGGTGCTTCGTCCTGACTCTCATGTCCACTACTATGTTTTGTATAGGCAGCTCTAGTTTGGTGTTGACTATTTTACCCACGCTGGTGGATTTGGATGTTGTGCCATTCGTTGACTGGGGGAGAGCCGCTTTGGCTCATCTGCACCACGGGTTGGACCTCTATGCCAGAGACAGACTAGTGGAGTTCAAGGGCCTTGGCGTCCTTGTTCAGGTAAAGAATTGGGTTCTCCACTGATTAATTCCAATTATTTGACTTAACCTTATGACTTGTGTTTATCTTTATGCAGATTTTGGCTTATGAGTACGGGCTGGTGTCGTCGCCCATGTTGAGCAATCATTTTGCTGCTCCCCCTATTCTATACGGATACCTCATGTCTAATTGGACCTGGATGGACACCTTTACCGAGGATGGTGTTAGGGGCCATCTGGCTGCTTTGACTTGGGATCATGTACATAGAGAAAAACAGTTCTTAGTCTAAAAGATAATTCACTAATTGGAATATTTACCTTTTTTCTTTATGTTTGGCAGGTGCGTGTGTCTCCTTGGGGAGATGCAGCTACATGGAGTGGCACCATGCGGAAGGTGTCTAGGTTGAGCATCAAGCTTTTCTCATTTTATGAAATAATTTTCGTAATTAATTTATCATTCATGGAGAAGTTTAATGGTGAGACTTTTATTTTGTAGTTTTGTAGTTATGATGGAAACAAATTGCAACCCATGACTACATGATTTGAGTATGGGTAAAATTTAGAAATACATTTTCCAAGACATAAAATTTAGAGTAATATTTGATAGGCAAAAAGGAAGTAAACGGTACAGCTTTCCAAGACATATTTACTCAATTGTATACATCCAAACATATATCAAATTGGCATAAACATGGTGACAAGTTCATCAGTGAAGATTTTTTGTTAGATTATCCAAAACATTAATCAGAGAGAAGCAATGGAGAGAACAAAATGAAATAATAAGACAGTAGAGCCAATTGAAGCATGTATATTGTGAGAAATATAGATATAAGAGAGAGATGAGTTAGAGAGAGAAAGAAAGGAGGGAGAGAGGAGTTAGAGAGAGAAAGGGAAAAGGGAAGGGGAAAGAGGAAGAAGAGGGTATAAAGGTAAATTTATATTAGGTGGTCAAATTTTGAATTTTTGATCTGTCAAACTACTGCTACTGATGTGGTGGGTTGACTTTGCGTTGACCGGTCATTTTTACCTGTTATACACCAAAGTGAGAGGTCATCTATAAGTTCGTACATATTAGTGAGAAAAATTAAAGGTTGTACGCCAAAGTGTAAAATGGGACAAAGGTTGTATACTATTGATAAAATTTACCCTAATATTAATGGCTATAACTTGTCTTCAACAAAATCATTATCAATTTTAAATATTGTGCTTATTTTTAAGAAAATTTCTAAACAGGACACTTTTTTTCACACTTTTTTTTTTACTACTTCAACTTCTTTACTTGCTAGTGCAATATATTATAATGTACTCAACTGCACATTCAGCTCCAAAAACTTTTTGATGATATCAAATAGTTTTTATTATTTATATTCGATGAAAAGCTACAAATATGAATGATTATTTGGCTCTAGGCACATCTCCCAAGAAACAATTTAACTTGAAAACTAAAAAAGCTCAAAAATTGTTTTTATGTATTATCTTTAACACACTTTAGTACGGAAGAATTTATTAGGCATAAATCATGTACTACATATGCACACTTTGCCATTTATTGAAATTCAACGATAAATAAGATTTGCACAATTTACACCATCAACTCAAGAGGTTTTAACATCATGTCATAGAATTAACTCAGCTAAAACTATAAATGATTTTCTAAGACAAATTAGTATAGAGAAAATAATTGATTAATTTGCCAACTATTTATTTAAGGAACAAAGCGATTAAGTTTTTCTTTATTATTTTTTGGGGTTACAACAGTGTGGAAAGTTGTGAAACATTAATGGGATAAACTTCAGATTGAAGATTAGAAGTATAAGCCTTAGAAGCTATGATAGAATTGACAGTTTCAATTGGGTGTACCCCGTCAAAAAAGATATTTGCTTCCCTGTCTGGGCAGGTCTTCCCATCTTTATTGCATGGACTATACTTCTTACCTTTGAATGAAATCAGTTCACAACATGGATTGATGGCATCTTTGAATCCTATACAACAATATTAAATGTTCGTCAGTTAATTACTTTGTAAAGTTAAGCTAATAAATAAAATCAACGATTAACCTTTTATATTATTTTTGACACATATATAAGGAAAAGTTATTTACACATGAAACTTATACAACACATGTTCAAACCTATTTCGGTGATTAGGTGTGTCACTAATAATAATAATAACTATTTCTAATACTTACCTATTAGTTTAAAACAAGTAATTTAATTTACCTTGAGAAATGGGATTGGTAATAAGATCATTAACGATATTGTAGGTGTCAACAAATACAAGATGACAACCGAGCATTTGTGAGTTTAGATCAACTACCATAGATTTCAACTGAGAATTGTAGATGTTAGCAGCATCATTTAATGGTTGACTACACTTATTTTGAGCATCCCTGCTCACTGGAAAACAACCAAGTGGATATAATGACATGACAACAAATTTTCTACCTCCTAAACTGTACAAATGCTGCACCCACAAAAAAAAATATCAAATGCTAAAGAGATCAATAAAATTAAAAATTATTATTTTATAGAGAAATCAAATGCACCTTAATATAGCCGGATAATGATTGGATGAGATTAGTAGTGAAGACTTGGATTGGTTGAGGGGGAGGAAACTGTTGTGTGATATCATTTGTTCCAACTTCCATAAAAAACAAGTAATTTCCCAGGAATTGATCTCTTTTCATACCTAATTGAACTTCTAATGCTGGCAACGTAGTTACTTCAAAGTTCTTCATTTGTGTGCTGAAGGTGGCCACCTTACCCTACAATATTTTTCTCAAGCTTATAAAAAAAATAAACTTTTACCTAATGTATATTTCTAGTTCTTATCAAAGAACTCATCAATCCAAAACAAACTTTTAAACACTAAAAACCCTAAAAACTAAAAAGAATTGAAGGAAAATTGTAGGAAAGAAGGAGAATCTCACACTGTGGGAATTGGTAGTATCCCGTAATCCAGAACCACCTGATGCAAAGTTAACACCATTGATAATCTTTGGACCGTTGGTTGAAGGATCATAAAATGGTGGAATAAGATGAGGAAGGCTAAGAAGATCGCCAAAAATGTCAACCACAGTTTTTCCATTTGTGAATCTCCCTGTTGGACCATTAGAAAAATCTATTCCGTATGGAAAATAATTTGGTTTACCATTTACTTCAAGGAAGTCATTATTTCCATTGTCAACTAGAGGGTCACCAAACACAAACATTCCTTTGATTTTACTTCCATTTCCCTTTGAATGACAATTCAACGGAAAAAATAAGGTCAAAACAAGTAATATTAATGATAATAGGGATGATGTGTTTAGGCAACACATGTTGGTCAGGCCTTTTCCAATTTTCTTTATTTGCCTACATTTTGTTTCTGCATATATTTTGTATTTATACCTAGTGTTTTTATATAAATAGTAAAAAATTTGTATAAAAATAGTAAATGATTATGCATTGTTAATTCCTTTTAAACAAGCATGCCGACTTCAACTAACAATATACCAATTCGTAGAATATGCATTGTTATTTTTGAAGCAACACAACAGTTTGACTAAATTTAACCGTTTAACTAACATTTTGTTCAATCCAAACGAATTCTACTATTAGTTTTTCTCAGTAGAAAAAACAAGAGTGAGCAAAATCTCATTTTATGGTCATTTGACAAGATTTTTATAATTTAAGGGTAGGGATTTGTAAGTTATTTATGAGTTTAGAATAATGAAAAGGTGTTTCCGTTACTCAAAGCACTTGATATACAAATTGTATGCCAATAATTATAAAAGCGACAATTAATCATTAATGAAAATATATTTTATCTACAACTATATATTAATTATGGACCTTGAACAAAATTTCACATACCATTGTGAATGTTGGAAATAATCAAATGACACATCATCCACAGTTTATATCTATGGACGATGTGCATCTAGTGATTCATGCATTGGAAACATGTTGTAATGGATCATACAAACTCATTCCAACTCATAAAGAAAAAAAACCATCCACTCCTTTTTACTTCTCACTTTTAAGGAAAAAAACAAATTCCATTATTTTTGTCGTGTTTAGATTTCCAATGACAGTTATTATTATTTTTTCAAATTTTACCTTATCATTTTATTTTATAATTGTTAATCACATGAGATTTCTCAAATCTCAAAACAAGGACAATTTAGTATTCTATACTATATTTAATTCTAAATTTTCTCACTTGAAGCGTATAAGTACTCATCTATGAGTGATGGTGGCTAAAACTCATACTAGTAAGTGTAATAGGCCTAAAGAAATGGTAAATACCAAAGTATCGTACTTCAGGATCTAAAATCTAAATTCCACATGTTGAAATATTAAAATAGTATAATAACAATTTCTTTTGTTTTACAAAATAAAGGTGCAAAACAGTATTTAAAATCTAATACTGAATAATATCTCTAAATAAAAGTGAAGGCAAACAGATCACTCATCACATGGTTGTGTAATTGATGATAAAGCATGTGGAAAAAGGTCGAGGCAGAGTAAGAACATTTGGGCAACTATTCAAATAACTAGGGTAAACCATTGGATCCGTACAAGGCCATTCAGTTTAAATTTCTCATTTCATATCTCTATGAAAACAAGATTATAGATTTAACATTCAAACCATATCTTTATACCTTTATCAATCAGCCCTCAAATAAGCATGTAAGACACTCTCATGCCAAGAATTGTCCCTAATCATAACCAACCAAATATGTATATTCTAATTGACTATAGCTTTCTAAACCATTCACCCACATACTTCATTTTTTCAAAGCAAAGCATACATCCAGATTAGCAATGTGGCCACAAAGCATGAACTAAGCATATGTTACAAAATAAATCAAGAAGTAAATACCCTGAGTTAAAGAAATCATTACCCCAAGCTCTACTCGCTCTCGCATAAGCCATGAAAGATGACTATTCACTCATTCTTATAAGAAATGCAAGAACGAACAAATCCTTAAAAGCAATTTTTTTGAAAAAATAAGGTTTGAGAGAATGACCTTCGTGGTGACCTAGCCGCCGCAGCTTCCGCCGCCATCCTTTCGGTAATGGAAGCCTCTGACGCCCCCTTTTCAATAGCCCACCTTTTCGACCGTGCCGCTTTAAGTCGATACAATAAACAGAAGCCCGCTACCCCAAAGTCGCCGCCCATGGCTCCTTCCTCCTTTTTGTCGATTTTGAAAAAATCAATTGCGCCAACCACCATACCATCTCCATCGCAGCTGGTGGTCTCGGAGGAAGGCGGATTCAAATCCATCAAAATACAACAATCAATCTATGAGGAAAGGGTGAAATCCTTTCAACACTCTGTGATCGGTCGTATCTCACTCAGCAAAGGAGACAAACCTTAGAAGCATTCCAAACTCAAACAGCGTCTAAATCAGGTATGGAAAAGATCCATGGACTGGAATTTAATCTTACTAGGGAGGGGCTTTTATCAAATCATCATGCCCGACGCTGAAGCACTGCAAACAATATGGGGACTGGGCGCTCTACATCTCAAACCGGGTATCATGAGTTTTATCCCCTGGACTCCGGGCTTCAATCCAGATGCGCATAAATCAACATCAGCTCAGGTATGGGTTCGCTTCTATAATTTACCTTGGGAGTTTTGGGATTCCCGGATTATTGCCCGTGTGGTTGGGGTACCAATCCGTTTTGATAATAACACATTAAATGGGGAATTCGGGCATTAGACAAGGGTTCTGATCAATGTAGATCTCTCCCGTGATATGCAAACGCAATTGAGAGTGGATACGGACAATCACAAAGAATGGGTTTACTTAGAATACGAGCACCTACCGCCCCTTTGTGCGACTTGTTGTTCTATTGGGCACACCTCTGCAAAGTGTAGACGAAATAAAAGCAGAGAAGTAAAGCAGCCCACACAGAAAGAGAAAATGAATAAAGGGAGTGTCGGGGATCAGGTTGGGAAAGAACAGCCGGTCAATATAGAAACACCCAATTGCGATGACTCCGCTTATACGAAAACATCGAGCAACGGGACATCGGCTATGGAGAACTCTTTGCAAATAATATTGCATCAATCTGCAAATCACGATCCCATAACTGTGGAACCTAAAGAGGCCTCTCGACACTAGGGGGATTACAATGAGGAAGGGAATCGATCAGCTTCGGATACTGAGGGTTTCGGTCAGATTAAGTTTCCTTTTGTGATCCCCCGCCCATTAAACATGTCTACTGAACCTACTAACTGGGAGCTGCAACATGGGCATCCAAGTCAAGAGCAAGAAACGGTGGAAGCAACAGACACGAATACCGAATGGACCACTGTCAAGAAAAAACTTAAGGGCAAAGCTGTCAGCATGACTACTCCAACCCGCCCTAAAAGGCGGAGCAGACCTCCCATCCGCTACTCATGTTAGTTCTGTACTAGAATTGCAGGGGCATTAATAACCCTGGCACTCAAACAGCTTAAAAGCTTCTCTGTAATGTTAATGGGTCCGATCTGGTATGTATCTCTGAAGCTATGCTTCCTTTCAATCGAATTGATGCTGTTTTTTGGAGCTCCTTGGGCCTTCAGTTTGTAGCTGGTAATGCTTCGGATTGGATTTGGCTGTTTTGTAGAATCAGTTGTATTAACTTATGTAGTATTAGCTTGATTCATTAGCAACATATCTCCATACAATTTGCCCTGAATGGAGACGTCTCTTTGTTGTCCTTTGTATATGCTAGCACCTCTGCAGGGTCTCGTCACTTGCTTTGGGATTCTCTACATTCGCTTTCCGGCGCCAAGAGGCTGGTGATTGGGGGCTTCAATGCAATCACTGGCGCTCATGAAAAGATGGGGCGATGTCCTTCTGCTGGATCATATTCAGACTTCCACGGTTTTATCAGTGCTAATGGTTTGATTGATGTTGAAACCACGTGTTTGTTCTACACCTGGACAAACAGGAGACTTAGTTTGGAGCATGTTGAAAGCAGACTTGATAGGGTGTTAGTGAATGAAGCTTTTCTGGAGTCTTGGGACAAGCTTTGTTGCTCGGGTCTTCCTCGACATCATTCCGACCACAGCCCTTTACTGTTCTCATGCACATTGGGTTTAATCAGAAAATGTTGTTTCCGCTATCTTACTATGTGTAATACGCATGAGTCCTTTAGGAATGTGGTTTCGGAGCACTGGAACAGCATGCAGATCTCCCTCCCCATGCGCAGTTATTCTGCTTCAAGCTCAAAACTCTGCGCCAAAAGTTGCAGATTTGGAATAGAGAGGTTTTCGGCCGGGTAGAAGTTAATATCAATAATGCTAAGGTAAATCTTGAGAGGATTCAAAAAGACATTGCTAAGCAGGGGCTGAATGAGAATAATCACGCTTCTGAGGAAAAGGCTCAACAAGATTTAGACCTGCAGTTATACAGACAAGAGCTGTTACTTCGAGATAAAAGCCGGGCGAAATGGTTGGCTGTCGGGGACCGTAATTCCACTTTCTTCCACAGTTGTGCTAAAGTTAAAAAAATTCAAGCTCACCTCCAGTCTCTCTCTATTGACGGAGTTCTTACCAGGGACGAGGACACTATCTCCTTATATGTAATTGATTACTTCTCGGATTTATTTACTAGTAGCAACAATCCTGTTAACCTTGACGTGGTCACTGAGGTGATCCCTGATACGGTCTCTGTTGCGGACAATGAGGTTATTACCACGATCCCCTTGACAGAAGAAGTAAAAGCCACGATTTTCAATCTGAATAGTGACTGTTCTCCGGGACCAGACGGTTTTGTAGGTTCTTTTTTCCGGGATTTCTGGGATATCATTGGCTTAGATGTTTGTAAAATGGTCCAAAGTTTTTCTCCTCAGGTTACATGCTCCCTGGACTAAATTACAGTATCATGTCTTTATTGCCTAAAACCGCGGAAGACAATGAGGTTAGCCAATTTTGTCCTATTGTAATGGGCAACTTCAGTTACAAGATTATCTCTAAGATCCTGTCTGACAGATTGGCGCCTGTTGCTGCGAAAATTGTTTCAGACAATCAATTCGGGTTTATTTAGGGTAGAAGTATTCACCAATGTATAGTTGCGGCTTCGGAAGGGGTGAACATGTTGAGAAAAAACTGCTTTGGTGGTAATATGGCTTTAAAAATTGACATCCGAAAAGCCTTTAACACTCTTAACTGGAATTTTCTCTTGGCTGTACTTGAAGCTTTTGGTTTCTCTCTTTAGTTCAGAAATTGGATTCTGGAGATCCTCAGATCCTCATGGATTTCAATTATGCTTGGCAGAAATCCTAAGGGATATTTTGGTTGTTCGTGTGGAGTACGTCAGGGTGATCCGCTTTCTCCAATACTTTTTGGCATTGCAAAAGACTTCTTTAGCAGATGGATTTCTAAATTGGAAAGGGAGGGAAGGTTCAAACCTATAATTTACACCAGTCAAGCCAATTTTCGTTCTCACCTGCTTTACGCAGACGATATGTTGGTCTTTGGATAGGCTAAACTGTGCAACATGAGATGTGTTAAAGAATTGTTCAATTTCTATGCTTCAATTTCAGGTCAGGAGGTCAATTGGGATAAATCGGAAGCCTTCTTTGGCAATTCAATCACTAGGAACAGACGAATGAGACTAGATGGGGTTCTGAGTATCCGTATTGCTTGCCTTCCTTTCAACTATCTGAGAGTGCCTCTCTTTCAAGGAGCCCCCCGCGCTCGGTTCTACAGCCCCTGGCCGATCGGTTCCTTGAGAATTCAGCCTTTGGAAAGGCCAATCGCTGTTTATGGCGGGCCGCCTTACACTGATTAAATCTACACTGACAGGGGCATTAGTGCACGCTTTTCTGATTTACAGGTGGCCTTCGTCTCTACTTTCTAAGATTAATAAAGCGATCTGCAACTTCCTCTGGACCGGCGACAGAGATACTCGCAAAATCGTCTTGGTGTCTTGGTTTACCTGCTGTCTGTCTATTGGTAGCAGCGGCTTGGGAATAAGAGATTTTGGTCTGTTTAATTACACTTTAATTGGGAATTCAGCTGGGATTTAATCCTTGGAAAACGCTTTATCCCTAAGTTGCTCTATTTGCAGTTTCTCGCACCTTCTGGTCTCTCTAAGAGATACGTTACAAACTCCTCCATTTGGGTCTTCACTAGGCCAATATTTGAGAGCATTAAAAAGGATTTTTTATGGTGGTTCGGTGAACACTCTGTCTTAAATTTTTGGATGGACGGGTGGATATTCCCCTCCGTTGCAAACCAACTTGATATTCCGCTACGTAATCAGAAGCTTCTGTATGAGGCGGTTCAGAACTTCAGAAACGGCAATGAATGGATCAACATTGATCATCTCCCGGAAATGGTTCAACAGAACATTCAGCGGGTTTATCAAGGTAAAGATGTAGACGACATTTGCATTTGGACCAAAGCGGATTCTGGCATCCTCACTGCACACAACTTCTACGAGTCGCTCTGTTCATTGGAAACGGTCTCTTGGCACCATTTTATTTGGAATTCTGCTACCCCTCCCCATCGCTCCATGGCTTGTTGGTTGTTAATGAAGCGGAAGCTAGCTTCTCAGGTAAATCTCCAACATCGAGGCTTTGCCTTAGCATCTCACTGTGAGCTTTCCAAATCGCAAATTGAAAGCTTGGATCACTTTTTCGTTAACTGCTGGATCGTAAGAAATTTATGGTTATTTATTTTAGACCCGTTCTCAGTAATGGTGGCTGCTGTAGTTACTTTCCCTGAGCTTTTTAATCGGTTATGTGAGTTGAGGATCCGTAAACAGGTAAGAAGGAGTTGGCAAGGGGCAGTGGTCACTTGTGTTTGGTATATTTGGTACATCAGAAACAGAGCCATCTTTGAGGAAGAGCTAGCTTCAATCCACATGTTAAGGCCCAAACTGCACCGCCTTATCCGAGAGCTGGGAGCCGAGAGCCAGTTTTCGTATCAGACCACCACCGGAGCCTAATTTTGTTGTGGTCAGATGGCTACCTCCTCCCGCTGCCTGGGCCAAAGTTAACACTAACGGGGCTGCCTCTGGATCCCATAGAGCGGCAGGTGCTTGGGGGGGGGGGGTTTCCAGAACTCTAAAGGATTCGTAATTGGCTGCTTTGCGTTCAATATCCCCGACTCATATGCTCACATCGCAAAATTAAAAGCCATTATCTTTGCTATTGAGTCAGCCTGGGAGCGGGAATGGGCTAATCTTTGGATTGAGTCTGATTCTTCTTATGCAACAACAATGCTCACAAGTAAGTCTAAAAACGTTCCGTGGATAATCTGACAGGACTGGTGTAGGTTTCGCGGCCTCACTCGGAAGACCCGGGGGGTGGACACCGTTGACGACAGATGTTGTGATTGGCGCCAAAAGCAACAAATCGCTGAATCAAGCTGCTCGGTAGGGCCGGAGCTCGGAGTATGGAAGAGTCGCCATCCACGAATGGGAAATGAACACCGATCCCTTGCGGGAGACCGGTGAGGGTTCGGGAAATTTGGGTACGAGCCGAGAAGGCTAGCTCCTTTCCGGAGAAAGGCTACTAGGCACCCCGACTTCACCCGGTTCTGAACCACCAGCCTCCTACTTAGCATGTTAGGCGCTAACGGACTAATCGCATATTTCTTTAAGTTAAAAATTCATTTGAAACATTTTCTTTCTCATTTTGAAAACCGTTTTGAGCATATATTATTGAAAGCCATTTTAGTAAAGAATCACCCACTTACATGAATTTAGAGTATATGGAAGAAAGAGGGAGATAGAAGGAAGAATTGGTTTATTTACAACGTGAGTTATGCTTGATATTATACATTAAATCTACATTAATCTCACTCCCCAAAAGAAGGTTTATTTACATGATTCATGCCTTAATCGCCGTTGGAACGATTTAGACACATTTCAAAACCCCGTGGATTTACATGATTTTCACTCGAATCGCCGTTGGAACGATTCGAGTGTTTGAAAACGTGAAATAAGGAGTTTTAACCAAAAAAGTGATTAAGCATACAAGTCCATTTATTTTGTACAACACCATTTTGTAAACGATTCAAAACTATGTTATTTATTGAAAAGCGTTTTTAATCACAAAGTTTGCTTAATCCGTCGTTGGAACGAATTAAAGTTTTAAAACGTGATGTTTATGAAGTGGTTTAAAATGATAAAAAAGCATTTATTTACACTTTAGGAATATCTAGAAACCTTTAGTTTAAATAAGCAAATTGAACTCTCTTTTGTGGTTTATTTTCCCCCTTTTTTTCACTCAATTAACCTTTACTTGAATATGATTACACTAATTAACAAATTAAATCCAAATTCACCCAACCAAATATATTTGAAATATATACATATAGAAGGTCCAAAATAGGAGTAAATATACATATACATATACAATTTGATTAAAAATAATGGTTATATCTATAGATTAAAAATAAGGAAGCAAAGGAATAACATATAGTATAGTTGTTGATAAGTAAAAATAATAATGAAAACAATGCTTTAATTAAAAACAAGTAAAACAATGAACAAAGTTCATAAAGAATAAGAAAATAACTCTTAAATCCCAAAATAACTATTATAATAGATGTATGGAAAATAACCCTCCCAAAATAATAAGTTTATATAGTTTAAATGAATTTAAATAAAAATTTATACATATACCTATAGTTTTACAAAACCAAATTAATAGAAATGATACCCCAAATATACAAAAATAAGTAATTATTAGTTATACACCCCAAAATGATTTTAAATAAATTAGCTACATAATTATATATATATATATATATATATATATATATATATATATATATATATAAAAGTATAAATGTCAAAAAAGGTTAAAGAAATAGGGTAAAAAGACAATTTTAGAATTCCAGTAGCTTTAATGACGGAAAATCCGTCACTAAACTGCTTTCAACGACAGAAAAGGGAGAATTACAGCAGAAGTCCTTATATTTTTCAGATTTATTAAAACACTTTAGGTTCAATCTATTCTATCATTTTGGTCCCCGAACTACCCAAATCGGGTCATAGTCTATAACGGAGCCTCCTAAAACGATGTTTTATTTGAAAAACGTTAATTAAAAAACTTTTTAAATTCTCTATTTACAATGTTCTAGTCCTGAACTACCCTCAAATCGGGTCACGGTTCGTGTTGGGACGTTAAAACGAGGTTTTTTATTTAAAACAAAAACGCTTATTTAACGCGAGACGGGAATTAAACAAATACGAAAAAATAAATAAACGTGATAAATAAATAACTAACTAAATAAATAAATAAAGAGACAAAACTATAAATAAAATAAATAAACAAAATAAATAAAACGAGACTAGTCCTCGGATAATATCTCAAGATCGGTTTTGACGGCTGAAGTCGGTTGATTCCACGAATTATGGTTTATCGGTGTTTTTGTGTTTTTGTAAAATATTTAACTTTTTGGAGATTTTCAATTTTTAGGAAAAAAAATGTTTTCTCCCAAAAATTTACTTTCTCTCTCTAAAAAAAATATTCTAGAGTGAGAAGCTCTCCAAAATTCCCTCTCTCTTGTTTGCATGGGGATCCGTACCTTTTATAGGCACGGATCCCAAAGTTGGGCGTGCGCCCAACGCCTTCGGCATGCATTGGACGACGACCTATGTTCGTTGGGCGCCCACGAGCCGCCTATTTGTCGACACGCAATCCCTCAGGACCCTTTCGTGGTTTTTTTTATTTTATAGTTTTTTTATTATTGGAATCAACCGCTTTAACCGTCTGTTATGGGTTTTCGTCACAGATCCTCCGACTCGGTGTCTACAGTTGTCCCTACTTTCCTATTTTGACAGTGACGTGTGTGCTTTTTCGAAAAAACTTTTTCACGAATGCGACACATGCAATGGAAAATATATTAAAGTAAAAGACACATATAGAGTGGGAGGGGAAATACCTGATCTCCATGTCGCAAGATCCTTCCTTGTCTTCAATCTCTTCCTCGACCCGTCTCTCCTTAGCTATTCTTAGCGACCTTAGTCTCTAAATCGACCGCAGGTAATATAGCTTTTTCTAGCGACCCTAGTCTCTACATCGACCGCCGGTAATATAGCTCTTTCTAGCGACCCTAGTCTCTACATCGACTGCAGGTAATTTGGCTCTTTCTAGCAACCATAGTCTCTAAATCGACCGCAGGTAATATGGCTCTTTCTAGCGATCCTAGTCTCTAAATCGACCGCAGGTAATATAGCTCTTTCTAGCGACCCTAGTCTCTACATCGATCACAGGTAATATGGCTCTTTCTAGCGACCCTAGTCTCTAAATCGACCGCATGTAATATAGCTCTTTCTAGCGACCTTAGTCTCTAAATCGACCGCATGCAATATGGCTCTTTCTAGTGACCCGAGTCTCTAAATCGACCGCATGTAATATAGCTCTTTCTAGCGACCCTAGTCTCTACATCGACCGCAGGTAATATGGCTCTTTCTAGCGACCCTAGTCTCTAAATCGACCGCAGGTAATATAGCTCTTTCTAGCGACCCTACAGTGCGCGCACTCGAGTGATTTTGGATTTCGACCTACCGTCGTCTGTGTTCCGACTGGAGTTACTATCTTGCATGCTGATGTCGTTGATAGGAATGACCTTATCCCTTCGTCTGGAATCTTTTCGGGCTAAAAAATTATTTTCCTAGTGACTGTTGTCTGTATTTTGACTGGCACCACTATTCTGTAAATTCTGACTGTCGACTGGAGTCATCTCCCTAGACAATGGTCACTACGTGGCAAGAATGCAGGCTGAAACAGACTGCGAATCGGAGGTTTGTGCACTTGGTAATTAATTATTTACTTTTTACCTTTACGTCACATCGTACCTTTTTCCCTTATTACAAGGTTGCCACTTTTCATCCTTATAAAAGGGTGGTGGGGTTCATTTTAACCCCACACCTTCTCTCTCATCTTCTCTCTCTCACTAACGTTTGAGCATTTTCGCGATGGCGTCGAGCAAATACGATGGCACGAAGGGTATGGAGGTGGTCTTTGAGGATTTGTCTAGCGTCGTTCCTTTCCAGAACCCTGCTTCTCATCTAAGTCGGACCAACATCAATCGGGTAAGTACCTCTTTGTTTTTATTTGTCAAGACTTCTAGGTTTTAGCAACCCCGTTTGAACGTTATTTACATGCTAACATTTAAACTGCTTATGAGTCCTTTAGCTAGAAAATGCGAATTTTTCATGCATGTGAACGACACTTTATGATTTTTGGAAAGAATGTGAACTTTATACATGTGAATAGTAAAAACTTGAATAGTGTACGTGAATAGTAAAGCGACGTGAATAGTGAAATGACGTGAATAATGCACGTGAATAGTAAAACATGGATAGTAAAACGATGTGAATAATGCACGTGAATAGTAAAAACGTGAATAGTGCATGTGAATAGTAAAAACGTGGATACTGCATGTGAATAGTAAACATGAATAGTAAAATGACATGAATAATGCACGTGAATAGTAAAATGACGTGAATAGTGCACGTGAATAGTAAAACGATGTGAATAATGCACGCGAATAGTAAAAACGTGAATAATACTAAACCACCTTTATCAAAAACTTGAATTGGATTAAGCTCCTTGCAAGCACGCGGGAGAGTGAAACACCAAAGAATAACGAATTAAATTAAATCCTATATGAATGATCCTACGGACGAAACTCTAAAGAATGACGATTTAGACGAAATTTAAAGAATAACTAGTTAAACTGAATTTCTATTAGACGTATATAGAAGTGAGGCCCTTAAGGAATAATGACTCTAGCTAAGTCCCGCTCTTATCTATACTGTTTCTTCTAGGTTATTGCTATCTCGGGATCCACCGAGGGCATCCATTCATGCTTCGCTTTGCTTCCTACGACGGTTAGAGTCCGCGTGTGGGAGTTGGGCTTCGAGCCCTTTATTCTGGCGCTGCCCCGTGCCAACGACGTGTGTGACAGGCGTGCCCTGCGCGCCCTCTGCGAGAGGTGGGTGGATTCGACCTACACATTTCATCTTCCGTTCGGGGAGATGACGATCTCACCCCGAGACCTTTCTTAGTTGACCGGATTACGAGGTAGCGACACTCCAGTCCCCTTTTACTATGATATGGTGCGTCCTGAGGTTAACCTCAACGAGATGGATGCTCTGCTTGGTCCCGGAGTCTATACAGGCATTAGATCTACCCCGACGAAGTTCGTCACTACCTTTGGACTGCTGAGTCGATGAGACTTCTGCGATCGAGAAGATACGGACAGCGCCACATGTAGCTTTCTCCTATATGCTCTAGGCGAGATGGTTTTCCGTACCCAGAGCGGGACCATACACGCGGGCCTCGTCCAGGCCTTTTGGGACCTAGACGTGGTGTCTTCCTATGATTGGGCCGGAGCTAGTTTAGCATACCTATATCGATTCTTGGACCTGACTTGCCGAAAGCGCAAGGACTTCGGTGGTTATACCTTCGCCCTCCTGGTGTGTTTTCTATCACTAGGTTGTTTTTTATGAGCAGGTTTGGGCCTACAAGAGGAGGATTCTCCCAAGTATCCATGGGAGCAGTCCACGCGGGGCTACGCTTCCACTTATGGCGAGGTGGAGGGATTTTGATTTGAGCACCGAGGCGAGGCCGATAGTGGCACGATTGCTATCCTGGATCGACACCCGGAGCCTGGGACAGGTGAGCGTCTCCTGGCTATTCTAGATTTTTATTTGTTCTTGTCTGATTTTCCTTGCATTTCAGATCTCCTTTGGATGGGATGACCTCGACTTCGGTCCCGACTATGCATATGTTACTCACATCTAGAGGCAGCAGTGCATACTCACTGGCCCGTGCGTGCGGCCATGGTATTTGGGTGATCGGAGCTTTACCGGATCCCATGTCATTTATTGGACTCCGGGCGAGATCCCCGTCTCCATGTTTGCGGTGAGGATTATGCCCTTGTGGATGATACGTCGCGACCTGGTCTGCCGATTAGCGCCTTGGGACGTATGGGCCCGCGTGAGGGGTCGAGCTCGCTATTTATCGATGCTCCTGACTCCGACGGTCCCTCCTGAGATTGTGATGGATGATGATCCTGCGGCGGACGTGTTTTTTACAGCGGCTGTCACTGAGGTTTTCGGTCTTGACGTGGTCCCGGTGAGTACTCAATTTGCTTATTCTTTATTTGTGAGATAGTTGGGTGTATTTATTTTGCCTTTGTATGCAGGAGGGTTCTTTGAGGAGCGCTCGGATGTCGGATTTCTTTGACGATACTCGGGCCCGGACATCCAGAGCGTCCCCTGCGAGCGAGCCTTCATACTATGCAGGTGAGTCTTCGGGCACCGCCCGACCCGAGCAGCTTTCCCTAGGCATACCCTTCCTTGCCCCCCGAAGAGAGCACTCGGTGATCCGCTATGGCGAGGCGGGCGTGGCCTATTCTAGCGTCGAGGCTGCCCCTCCAGTCTTTACCTTGGTGGTGCCTTTCGATCCCCCTTATTCTCTTCACACTTCGAGGGAGACTTGCACAGATTTCGTGGGGTTATTTGATTACATCCGGGAGCAGCTCGACCTGCGTTGTGCCAGCCACCTAGTGAGTATTCTCATTCCGTTATAGTGTAGTCAAATGTATGCATGTGATGCACATATGTATGTATAACTTCTGTTGCTTTTTATTTATTTATTTGCAGAGCGACATTCAGGCTGTCGATCAGAGAGTCAGCGAGTTGCAACGGGATGCCGATGCTCGGGTCGGGCACGTCTACCGGGAGCGGGATGCCAGCTGGGCAGAGAGGATGCGGGTTGAGACAAAGGGCCATCATGTTGCTGAAGAGGGACGCCGGACTACCGAGGAGGGCTGCCGGACCGCGGAGGATGGCCGCCGGGTCGCCGAGGAGGCTTTAGCTGCGGTGCAGGCTTCACATACGAGGGGCTTTGAGGACTTCTGGGACTTTGGGTCGTTTCCTCCTTGATAGGCCCGTTATTTGTAGCTTTCTTTTATTAGTATTACCCCGATGTATACATTGTATGTAGGGAGTGGGGTGGATAGAGGTATAGGCTTTTTATGTGATAGAGATAGGAAATGTATAACTCATGATTTATAATACAATGCATTCAATAGATCATAATAATTCCAATCATTCTCTTCAAATATATTCATGCCTTTATTTATTTACAAACAACAGAAATACTTAGCCAATTATACATTATTTTTGTAATTCCTCAAGACATAACCAATGTTACTAGGACCCGCCTTTTTCGGTTTTCAGATCCCAGCGATTTTTCAACTCTCCTTTTATTATCCCGAAATGTTCAAATGAATGCCCTCTCGGGTTTTCACTCATTGGGATGTCCCTTATTGTTGCATAGATCTCCCTTTGCGGGTTTCAACCTATCGGGAATTTTTATTTTCTTTTTTTTTTACGAAAAGTATTTCTTAAGCCTATCCAGATTGGTAGGTTCGGAGAACTCCATGCCGTCCATGGTAGTTAGTTTCACCGCCCCTTTGCTCAGCATCTTCTTCACGAGAAACGGTCCTTCCTAGTTTGGCCTAAACTTGCCCATAGGGTCGGTGTGCATCATCTGGATCTGTTTCAGCACCATGTCTCCTTCTTTGATAGGACTGACCTTAACCCTTTTGTTGAAAGCCCGAGCCATCCTCCTCTGATATAGATGTACATGGTATAGGGCCCCCATCCTTTTCTCATCGACCAACGCCAACTGCTCATACTGTTTCTTCACCCATTCCGCTTCAGGAATCTCTGCTTCTACCGCGATTCTCAGCGATCGCTTCTCAATCTCGATTGGCAGAACTGCTTCTGCCCCATACACTAAGGAGAACGGCATTGCCCCAGTAGATGTTCTAACAGTCATACGATAGGCCCACAAAGCAAGTGGAAGCTGCTCGTGCCAATTCCAGTGTGACTCCACGGTCTTTACGAGAATCCTCTTGAGGTTTTTATTTGCCGCCTCTACTGCCCCGTTAGCTTGTGGGCGGTATGGAGAAGATCTATGATGCTCAATACCGTACTCTTGGAAGATATTTTTCACCTCTCCTTGGAACTGGACCCCGTTGTCTGTGATCATATGGTGAGGTACCCCAAACCTGGTGATTAGGTGTTTTTCGATAAACTTCCTCATCTGCTTAGATCCCAACTTGCCAAACGATTCTGCCTCTACCCACTTGGTGAAGTAATCAATGGCAACTGCGATGAATTTGTGTCCATTTCACGCATTAGGCCTCACCTCACCGATGATATCAATGCCCCAAGCTGCAAACAGCCAAACGGGTGCCAAAACGTGCAGTTCCATAGTTGGCAGGTGATTATAATCCCCGTGGATTTGACAATCATGGCATTTCTTCGCATATTCGTTACAATCTCTTTCCACGATGAGCCAATAGAAGCCTTGCCTTACGATTTTCTTTGCCAACACTGCTCCTCCCAAATGGGCTCCACAAATTCCCGAGTGTACTGACTCCATTGCCTCACGGGCTTCTTCCTCGTCTAAACATCTCAATTGTAATCCATCGGCGTGCCTTTTGAAAAGAAAATCATTGTGGATGACGAACTGCTTGGCTAACCTTCTGATCACGGCCTAATCCCTAAGTTCTGATCCTGCCGGATAAATCCCACTTTTCATGAAATTCACGATGTCGAAGTACCAAGGCTTCTCATCAACTCCTAACAACATTACATCTTCATAGCAAGGTTTGTGAGACCTCCTTAGCACCAAAGGCTTTAAGGTAAGATTCCGTGGATTATCCCATATCGACACCAAAGTGGCCAAAGCATCCGCTGCTTGGTTCTGTGCTCGAGGAATGTGATAAAAGCGGCACTCGCTGAACCTCTGCGCCAACCCCTCCAGCTGGTCTAGGTATGGGTGCAACCTTTCTTCCCTTACTTCCTAGTTTCCATATGCTTGTTCGATAATCAGCTTTGAGTCGCCCCAGATTTCAACATACGATGCTCCGAGTGCTGCTAACGATTCTAACCCGTAGATGCACGCTTCATACTCGGACATATTATTGGTGAGAGGGAATGAAAACTTCTTCGCCATAGGGATCCTTTCCCCTTCCGGTGAGATGAGTAACACTCCTACCCCAGCTCCATTCGAGTTAACCGCTCCATCAAAGAACATTTTCCACGATATAACTTCTATTGCGTTTAGGTGCTCGTCGGGATAATCATAGTTTATCTCCTCCTCTTCCATATTTAGAGGCTGATTGGCCAGAAATTTCGGTACAGCTCTCCCCTTGACAACCTTCTTCCTTACATATTCGATGTCGAATTCGGACAATAGCAACAACCATCAGGCCAGCTTCCCCGTTAAGGATGGAGTTCGGTACAGATACTTCACAGGGTCCATCCGGGAAATAATGATCACTTTGTAAGACTGAAAATAGTGTCGCAGCTTCTTCGTTAGCCATACTACTGCCACACACGTCTTTTCGATCATGTTATATTTAAGCTCGTATTCCATGAACTTTTTACTCAGATAATACACCGTATGCTCCACACAAATGTCCCCTTCCTGGGCCAACATTGCTCCGATCGATCGCTCCTCGATCGCTACATAGAGGAGAAGTGGTTTTCCGAGTTTAGGCGACCTCAAAACCGGTGGATTAGTCAAATAGGTCCGGACACTTTCCAACGCTTGCTGGCACTTATCGTTCCAAACCGTGGGTTGATCTATCCGTAGCAGCTTAAATATTGGTTCGCAGATTGTGGTGAGTCGTGCTATGAATCGACTGATATACTGAACCTGCCCCAGGAATCCTCTTACTTCTTTCTCATTCTTCGGTGCTGGCATTTCCTGTATGGCTTTCACCTTATTGGGATCCACCTCAATCCCCTTGTTACTGATTATGTAGCCTAGGATTTTCCCCGACGAAATGCCAAAGAAGCACTTCTTCGGGTTCAACCTTAGCTTGAATTCTGCGATTCGGGCCAGAAATTTCTCAAGTGCCACGAAATGCCCTTCCCTCATATCCAACTTGACCATCATGTCATCCATATAAACCTCCACTTCTTTGTGTATCATATCATGGAACAGTGCCGTAGCCATTCACTCATAAGTTGCCCCGACATTTTTCAAACCAAACGGCATAACTCTAGAGCAGTACGTCCCCCATTCAGTAGTGAACGAGGTTTTCGCTTTATGCTTCTCGGCCATCTGAACCTGCATATAGCCCATGAAACCATCCACGTTTGTGTGTAAGACGCTGGATGCTGCACTGTCAATCAATATGTCAATGTGAGGCAGCGCAAACTCATCTTTGGGGCAAGCCCTGTTGAGATCTCTGTAATCGACGCACATTCGTACTTTACCGTCCTTTTTTGCGATTGGCACTACATTTGCCACCCACGGAGGATAGTCGATTACTTCGATGAAACCTGCCTTTAACTGTTTCTTCACTTCTTCTCTGATTTTATCTGCCCATTCTAGCCTCATGCGTCGAAGCTTTTGCTTTACGGGTTTAGCATCGGGGTATGTTGGAATGCGGTGAGCTACGATGGATTTATCAATTCCGGGCATGTCTTCGTACGTCCAAGCAAACACTATTTCGTATTTTTTAATTATTCTCTCAAATTCTTTCCTCTCTTCAACAGTTAATTATTGAGCAATTTGTATAAGTTTAAGATTTTCATCCGTGCCAAGATTGAAAGTTGACATTTCTATTGTATTGATTTCAAATGTAGGCATGTTATATGAATGAGAATGCATGGAATGATCAGAATCTACATCAAGCAAGTAAGCAAAATCAGAATTCATTTCCTTGATAGTTTTGGTGAGTACATCGTCAGATTCAAACAAAGCAGTAATACAATTGTCATCATCGGGGTTTTCAGGCTTCTCATAGGCCTTGGAGGTGCTTGGTTCATCCACCGCTCCCACAGTTGCCTCTACAGTGATAACCTGCTCCTCGGCATTCAGATCCAACATCATGATCTCCTTTATGAAGCAGATTGCCTTTCCTTTTCCCCAGTCGGTAACATCATTGAAGATCTCAAAGCCTGGCAGGATCTTTCCCTCAGTGCTAGTCCATGACTCGGAAGTTCCCGAATAAATCTTCCCCTGGACCTCGTTCACAAAACACTTCTTTAGTCCCACTTTCCCCTCACAGCCTTTGTTAGACGGACCTCCTAGCTCATATCCCAATCCCCTCCGGGTGTTCTGACTCTTGAAATCCGGTGATTCTGGCAGCCCCTGATGGTGTGCACCCAAGCCCATGCCGGGGATGAAACCCCCCTTCATCATCCTTATCACATCGGTGGTCATGCTAGACTAGTAGATCCCGAAAACTTGAAATCCAGAGAAAAGATGAGGCTCGATCCTCAACGCAGCTACTGAACTCAATTTCTTAGCTCTGATCATCACTATTTCATCCCCGTAGGGGAACTTGATTATCTGGTGGAGCGTGCAGGGCACACCTCCGAGCTTGTGGAACCATGGGCATCCCAGCAGTACAGCAAAAGTCACCGGTATGTCTAGCACCGTGAACTCAGTTTCCTCCTCATGTGGCCCCACTTTCAGCTTAGCCTTGAAAACTCCATCGATGTGATGGCAGGTATCATCATAGGCCCTGATCACGGTTTCCGAGGCAGTCAAATCTCCTCTTTCCACTCCCAACTTGGACAAGAGCTTCAGTGGGCATACATTGATAGTCGATCCATCATCGACCATCACGCAGCAAGTCTTCTTTCCGTTAATTTCAGCTCGGATGTACAAAGGCTTGTTGTGGGCCTTCCCCTCCTCCGGGAGATCTTCATCAGTGAAAGTGATTTCAGTCCTCTTTCGGGCCATGATTGCCCCTACCAATGCTGCTGGCTCAGTATCCGTAGAAATGACCAAGTTCTGCAGCTCCATCAAATTCTCACGGTGGTACTTGGAATGGCAGAGAACCTCCCACACTGTAGACTTAGCTTGTGTCTTCTTCAACTGTTCGAGAACTTGATCATCCTGCTTAGGAGCCGATCCTTCTCCTACCTCATCCTCGACCATGGGTGCCTTCCCATCGGCCAAATATTGATAGGAGTTCCTCGATCGGCATCCTCAGATTCATCCCAAATATTGATAGGAGTTCCTCGATCGGCATCCTCATCCGAGGAGCTTCCCCAAATATCCACGACCATCAGGTCCATCATATGAGGGACATTCGGATTAATATAGGAGGGGTCCGATGATCCATACAACCCCCAACCTATCAGCTCGTCATAATTCTTGAGGAACACCCTGTTCATCCTCCTTGCCACTATCAGAATAGCCCCCTTTCGGATGCACATGAGTTGCTCCTGATCGCTCAAGGTGACTTGACATGAGGCATACTTGAATCTCCATCTTCTTGCGTAATCCACGAATGGTTCCTCGGGGGAATTGCCTGATCCTATCCAGATCTTCTAGGGATCCCATCCACAGAATATACATCTCATATCTTGACACGAATGCATCCCGAAGAGGTATCCAATGTCCCATCTCTTCCTCCTACAACCCTTGGTTCCACAACAGAGCTTCCCCGGGAAGAGTTTTCGAAAAATGCTCGTGTAACTCACTTTGGGGGAACCCGGTATTATACATGTGATTGCGAAATAAGGTTGCGTGCTCAACGGGATTTCGATATCCACCATACTTGGGCATTGCCAACACTGCTTCTAGGGTCTCATAGGAGGGCGAATCCGGTGTTTACTCTGCAAGCATCGATACCGTATATTCTTTGATAAACCTCTTCGTCATTGCAGCCTAATTGCTCTTAATGTACATCGGGAGCGACATATACCACATCAGCGGTTCACCCATTAGCGAATTACAAAACAAACTGGTGATCTCCTCTTCGTTAAAGCCCAACGGCCCCATCACCGACAAGTAGAAGTGCAAATGTTCCATAGGATCTTTGTTGCCGTTATACTTACTAACTGCTGGTAACGGGCGCTTGATGGGCCCAATTTGCATTACGCTGCTTTCTTCCGCTATCTCATTAACCTTTTTATACTTCTCCAAGAATAAACTTTCCAATTGCGACCAATCACCCTCGATGGAATCGGGCAAGGATCGGAACCACGTCAACGGCTCGCCTATCAACGAATGGTGGAACCACTGAGCAATCTCGTTAATCCAAAATGGTTCAACAAACATAGCACACATATACTAATACAGATGGACCTCAGGATCTTCCACTCCACTGAATACTTTTAACTCGGGAATAATCCTCCGAGATGACCCCTGCCCGGTCTCTTCGATGTTGTCCTCATCATATAGCGCTCCATCACCCAATTCATCATCCATCCTCTCATCCACTGGTTCTTCCCCCAGAAAATACACATAAACTCCACTTCCTATCGTCATTTTTCTCATCGGAGCCCAACAACTCCTCCTCATCTTCCTCGAAGGGTTCTACTATCAAGCCTCCTTCTACCCAGATCCAATCATGCTTACCCTATGATTAGGCAATGGATTGTGCCTAGTGGAAGGGTTTGCTGACAATGGATCAGCTATCTTCTTCTCCTCAATCAAATCCTGAATTTCATGCTTCAACCTCTCACAATTCTCAATAGTGTGACCGTAGTTGCTATGGAACTCACAGTACCCTCTAGCTTGCATCTGCGGAGTAGGTTGCGCCTTGTTATAAGGAGTGAGGGCTTTCAACAATCCCTTTTTATGCAATCGTTCAAAAACTTTTGCGTAAGTTTGATCAAACTTGGCGAACTGCCTCTTCTCGATAGCATTAAGTTCAAGCACTTTCACTGCGACAGATTTTGTACTCGCACTTGGCCCTCCGGCACTATATCCAAACTTCGTCCACTTGGTATAAGCTTTCTTCGGCTCTCCATCCCCCTCAACTTTCAAAGCGTAGCTATACATCTGATTGAAATCGGTAAAAGGCATATACCACAACTCATTCTTAATATACGGCAATATGTTGCCAACTACCATTCGGATCTGATCCTGCTCAAGCGGTTTCTACTTCATAACCGCCGCCTTCGCTCTCCACCTCCTCACGAAGTCGGACAAGGATTCACCAGCCTGCTGCTTAGTGCTCTCTAGCTCCTTCAAAGTAACTTCAAGCATAGTGTTGAAGCTATACTGGGCGATGAATGCCTTCGCCAGTTCCTTCCAATCTCTCTTTTTCACCAGCGGTAACGCATGAAACCATACGAGGGCAGCCCCCTCCAGGTAAGTATTGAATATCCCCAAGAATTTCTCCTTAGTCAAGATCGTGTGTTTCATCATCGTAATATACTGATTCATGTGAGCGGTAGGATCCCCAGTTCCGTCGAACTTCTTTATGTCAGGGAGCCGGAATTTCAAAGGCAAAGCAGTTGCCGATAAGCAGTTCTTCAAATTATAAAAGTCCTGACTCTCGGAGCTTCCCCCACACAAATCCTGCACCTCCTGAGTGATGTGTTGCTTCCATTTCTCTTCCTTAGCTTTCTCCTTCTCAAGCTATTTCTGGATGTAATCCTGATAGTCATCCTCATTCCCGAAGCGGGGACCAATGTTCACATCATTCTCAGCGCGCTTACTACCACTCTTGTTATCCTTCAACGCCAGCTCAGCTAGCTGGGCTAAAATCGCGGCTAACTGATCGTTAATGTTGTTCACAGAATTCTCCAATTCGGCCACCTTTTCGTTGGTCGCAGGCATACTGACCGAAGACTGAGTAGACTCGTACGAAGATGATTCACAAGCCACAACTGCCGACTGCGATGGTTCGGAACTGACAATCTATAACTGGTTGAACTGTTTGACTAGCCGACTACTCTCACGGAACCACGACCTCTTAATGATGATGTCTGCGTGAGCGACACCCATTAGTATGTATGCATGATTTTTATATGCATGATTCGTGGTGTGTGCGTTTATTATTTACAGATATATAAGATAAGAAGAACAAACGTTAGTCTAATTATACGTATCACAACATCTCTCTTCCACCCTTATTCCTCCACACACTCGATGGTCCAAGTCTCTTTCCAAGGATTTTGGTTTGGGGCTCACATTGCGGTCCAGGGGACGCGTGATATCGTCGATTATTGCGGGAAAAATAAATCATTCATCAAACAATACAATTCGTTTTGACGTATCAATATTTAGTGACTAAAATATCGACCAAATTGGATTGTCCTTTTGAATAACTCGTCTTTTGTTATTTCGCGAGACGCATTAGTTCGGGTTTTGACTCCCTTTTGGCGTGTCTCGGATTTAGACGCGATACGAGTTATTCTTTTGGTTCAATCGTTCGTTATTGACAATGACTCGTTCCCTTTTATTTGCGTGGGTTCGTATCTTGATTTTTAGATTACGACGGGATCTTTTGGATCTATCGAGAGACGTAACCGTGTATTTGTTTAGTGATGATATCACTTTTGGATTTTATTTTAGGGAACAGACTCATCGTGTAGCATGTTTGTTTTTAGTGTCAAAATCTGCTTGCTCGTTTTAGCTACATGAAAAGACGGCGAGTCTTATTCGAGCGCACGATAATCTTTTGCTGATACGTTCATTTCTCCTTAGAACAACGCAAGATGTAACGTAAGAGCTCGTTTTTTAATCGGAAGGGACGGGCCACATTTACGAAACTCTTTACGTTACAACGGGGTCATTCAAAACAGAAATGTTCTTCATTTTCGTTTTGTCATAATCTCGTTTTATCCCAACATATTTAAAGAATGTGAATAACGGCTATCGTTAATATAGTCTTTTGAATCGAGGTATAACTATCCTTAATGCCAAACCGATTTGTACTAATACGTGCTTACGTCACAACGTATTTCCTAAACATGTGCCTTCTTCGGGACACGGAAAGAGACCAGGCGGGTCGCACAAGTTCATTCATACGAGATAACTAAGTCGTCTTTAGTTCGAACTATTTCGATGTTTTGGGGTAGATTATACATCGGTTTAAGAGTATATATTAATGTATCGTTTCATTTTCTTGACATATTTTAGGATTAGACACATATCATGGCAATTTGAAAACGCAAATTGATTCATTCATCACACCAAAAATAGTAACGGGTAATCCTATGACAACTTCTAAGGCTAATATATGCTGACACGGCTGATCGCGGGACCTCACAGGACCGCACAAATTCGCCCCTAACGAATGGATGGGGACCCTTTGGCGCCTTACTGCAAGGGGGAACTTACACTAGCCTCTTTCGAGCGACGAATGGACTCTCAATAGAGGTTTCACGAAAATTACCCAAAAGATTTGCAATAATGCTTATGAATGCATACGAAAAGAAATAATATGATCCGTCCCTGTTAAGGGCATAATACGCGATCCGTTGACGACAGATGCTGTGATTGGCGCCGAAAGCAACCAATCGCGGAATCAAGCTGCTCAGCAGGGCCGGAGCTCGGAGTATGGAAGAGTCGCCACCCACGAATGGGAAATGAACACCGATCCCTTGCGGGAGACCGGTGAGGGTTCGGGAAATTTGGGTACGAGCCGAGAAGGCTAGCTTCTTTTCGAAGAAAGGCTACTAGGCACCCCGACATCGCCCGGTTCTGAACCACCGGCCTCCTACTTAGCATGTTAGGCGCTAACGGACTAATCGCATATTTCTTTAAGTTTGAAATTCATTTGAAACATTTTCTTTCTCGTTTTGAAAACCGTTTTGAGCATATATTATTGAAAGCCATTTTAGTAAAGAATCACCCATTTACATGAATTTAGAGTATATGGAAGAAAGAGGGAGATAGAAGGAAGAATTGGTTTATTTACAACGTGAGTTATGCTTTATATTATACATTAAATCTACACTAATCTCACTCCCCAAAAGAAGGTTTATTTACATGATTTGTGCCTTAATCGTCGTTGGAACGATTTAGACACATTTCAAAACCCCGTGGATTTACATGATTTTCACTCGAATCGCCGTTGGAACGATTCGAGTGTTTGAAAACGTGAAATAAGGAGTTTTAACCAAAAACGTGATTAAGCATACAAGTCCATTTATTTTGTACAACACCATTTTGTAAACGATTCAAAACTATGTTATTTATTGAAAATCGTTTTTAATCACAAGGTTCGCTTAATCCGTCGTTGGAACGAATTAAGGTCTTAAAATGTGATGTTTAAGAAGTGGTTTAAAATGATAAAAAGCCTTTTATTTACACTGTAGGAATATCTAGAAACCTTTAGTTTAAATAAGCAAATTGAACTCTCTTTTTGTGGTTTATTTTCCCCCTTTTTTTCACTCAATTAACCTTTACTTGAATATGATTACACTAATTAACAAATTAAATCCAAATTCACCCAACCAAATATATTTGAAATACATACATATAGAAAGTCCAAAATAGGAGTAAATATACATATACATATACATTTTGATTAAAAATAATGGTTATATCTATAGATTAAAAATAAGAAAGCAAAGGAATAAGATATAGTATAGTTGTTGATAACTAAAAATAATAATGAAAACAATGCTTTAATTAAAAACAAGTAAAACAATGAAACAAAGTTCATAAAGAATAAGAAAATAACTCTTAAATCCCAAAATAACTATTATAATAGATGTATGGAAAATAACCCTCCCAAAATAATAAGTTTATATAGTTTAAATGAATTTAAATAAAAATCTATACATATACCTATAGTTTTACAAAACCAAATTAATAGAAATGATACCCCAAATATACAAAAATAAGTAATTATTAGTTACACACCCCAAAATGATTTTAAATAAATTAGCTACATAATTATATATATATATATATATATATATATATATATATATATATATAGGAGATGGCTCTTGTGAGAACCCTTTCCTAGGTGAGAACTCACCTTAGGTGAGAACCACCCAAAACTACGTAGTTGTGGGTAAAAAAATTTAAAAAAACGTTGCTGCATAGGGGGGATTTGAACCTAGCACTCCTCAACTACACTTCACACTGCTTACCACTGAGCCAATTGCCTTCCTTATATATATTGTCACGCGCTGTTTAATATACCAGTTCCTTTTAGCTTCTATTGTTTAATATTTGATGCATGCACTTATTAATATCGATTAAATATGCATAATAATAAATTATTAATAGAAAAAAAAAGAAATGTGCATAATAATGAATTATTAATAGAAAAAAAATCCAAGAACATACTCTAATTTCTTATTTATTTAATTCCTCTATATTTTTATAATTTATATTTTAAAATGTTAAGGACGATGTTCTAAATATTGTTACATATGTTTTAAACTTTATAATTTGTGTTCTAAAAATTAAATATAGTGTTTTAAAAAAATAATAAATATATGTACCATTTTTGCATTTGTTCTATAATATAATTTATAACACGTATTCTAAATAACATACCGTATGTTCTAAAAAACATAACGTATGTTCTAAAGTTTATATTTTGTGTTCCAAAAATTAAGTATAATGTTCCAAAAAATTAGTAGATATCTCGATCGTTTTTTCTTTGTTCTATAATATAATTTATAACTCATGTTCGAAAAAACATAACACATGTTCTAAAAAACATAACACATGTTCTAAAAAACATAACGTATGTTCTAAAAAATATGTCGTACGTTCTAAACTTCATAGTTCGTGTTTTAAAAGTTGACATATATGTTCTAAAGTTTGTTTTAAAAAAATATATAGTTTCTGTTCCAAAAATTAAGTATAATGTTCTAAAAAAAATCGGTAAATTTCTGAATCGTTTTTTCATTTGTTCTATAATATAATTTATAACTCATGTTCGAAAAAACATAACGCATGTTCTAAAAAAACATAACGTATGTTCTAAAAAATATGTCGTACGTTCTAAACTTCATAGTTCGTGTTTTAAAAGTTAAAATATATGTTCTAACGTTTGTTTTAAAAAATATATAGTTTGTGTTCCAAAAATTAAGTATAATGTTCTAAAAAAATCAGTAGATATCTGGATCGTTTTTCATTTGTTCTATAATATAATTTATAACTCATGTTCGAAAAAACATAACGCATGTTCTAAAAAAACATAACGTATGTTCTAAAAAATATGTTGTACGTTCTAAACTTCACAGTTCGTGTTTTAAAAGTTAAAATATATGTTCTAACGTATGTTTTAAAAAATATATTTTCTTATATAACATAAATTACAAAAATATAAAGGAATAAAATAAATAAGAAATTAGAGCATATTCTTGGATTTTTTCTATTAGTAATTCATTATTATATGCATTTTTTTTATTAATAATTCATATTATGCAAATTTATTTTTTTCTATTAATAATTCATTATTTTGCATATTTAATCGATATTAATAAGTGCATGCGTCAAATATTAAACAATAGAAGCTAAAAGGCACTGGTATATTAAACAGCGCGTGACAATATACATAAGGAAAGCGAATGGTTTAGTGGTAAGCAATGTGAAGTGCAATTGAGGGGTGCCAGGTTCAAATCCCTTATGCAGCAGCAATTTTTTAAAATTCTCTACTCAAAACTACGTAGTTTTGGGTGGTTCTCACCTAGGGGAGGGTTCTCACTTGATCCCTCCCCTATATATATATATATATATATATATATATATATATATATATATAAATGTATAAATGTCAAAAAAGGTTAAAGAAATAGGGTAAAAAGACAATTTTAGCATTCAAGCAGCTTTAGTGACGAAAAATCCGTCACTAAACTGCTTTCAGCAACAAAAAAGGGAGAATTACAGCAGCAGTCCTTATATTTTTCAGATTTATTAAAAATACTTTAGATTCATATATTCTATCATTTTGGTCCCCGAACTACCCAAATCGGGTCATAGTCTATAACGGAGCCTCCCAAAACAATGTTTTATTTGAAAAACGTTAATTAAAAAACTTTTTAAATTCTATATTTACAACGTTCTAGTCCCGAACTACCCTCAAATCGGGTCACGGTTCGTGTTGGAACGTTAAAAGGAGGTTTTTTTATTTAAAACAAAAACGCTTATTTAACGCGAGACGGGAATTAAACAAATACGGGAAAATAAATAAACGTGATAAATAAATAACTAACTAAATAAATAAATAAAGAGACAAAACTATAAATAAAATAAATAAACAAAATAAATAAAACGAGTCTAGTCCTCGGATAATACCTCAAGATTGGTATTGACGGCTGAAGTCGGTTGATTCCACGAATTATGGTTTCTCGGTGTTTTTGTAGAATATTTAACTTTTTGGAGATTTTCAATTTTTAGGAAAAAAAATGTTTTCTCCCAAAAATTTACTCTCTCTCTCTAAAAAAATATTCTAGAGTGAGAAGCTCTCCAAAATTCCCTCTCCCTTGTTTGCATGGGGATCTGTGCCTTTTATAGGCACGGATCCCAAAGTTGGGTGTGCGCCCAACGCCAAGTTGGGCGACGCCCAACCTCGGTTGGATGCGCGCCCAACAGGCGCTGGGCGGACGCCCAACGCAGGTTGGGCGTGCGCCCAACGATCATTAGGCGCGCGTCCAAATCCTTCGGCATGCATTGGACGACGCCCCATGTTCGTTGGGCGCCCGCGAGCCGCCTATTTATCGACACGCAATCCCTCAGGACCCTTTCGTGGTTTTTTTGATTTTATATTTTTTTTATTATTATTGGAATCAACCGCTTTAACCGTCTGTTATGGGTTTTCGTCACAGGTCCTCCGACTCGGTGTCTACAACTGGCTCTGATGTCTTAAGCACTGTGCGTTGATGAACTGTAAGATTTCTCACATCTATAGAGAAAGAAATCAAGATGCTGATAGTCTTGCAAACTTCGGAAAATCTTTTGTAGGTATCACTTGGTGGAGCGCAACCCCTCCATTTTGCAATTCTTTTATTTTTGATGATCTCTGTAACATAGCTCATATTTGTTTTCTTTAACACCCCCTCTATAATTCTTTCTATTTTTTAATAATATTCGGGTTGGCTGGGGTTACCGGAGGTGCCGACCTAGTTGGAATGTCTGGTTCCTCGATCGCGTCCCAGCATTTTATTCAAAAAAAAAAAAACAAATCCTTGAGATGAAAGACTCAATAACATGCGTGCTTACATCGTCCCGAATACTTCAATCTAAAAATTGAAATACAAGACGAATGATATATCGTATTTATACTAAGTTAGTTTGATATTTTGCGTATAAATTTGCCATACGAAGTTAGTCTTTTCGGCTTAACTAATTTAAAAGGTAAACACAAAGATATATGTTTTATTTTCATAAATATGATTAGTTAAAGAATAAGTTCAGTGAAATTTTGCTCGGGACTAGCAAAAGATTAAGTGTGGAGATTTGTTAAGCCCAAAATATACCTAAAATATCATTAACATTTACATCATTTTTATTACGAATTTGTGTTATTTATATCTGTTTAGATTACTTTTACTTTCGAATATCTTTCTTTCTTGCGAGGTACCTAAATATTTGGTAAAATCCAAATAGGAACGAAAAAGGATCAAAAACAGAAGAAAATCCCTTCAAAAGGAGTCAAAGACGACGTAAATCGAAAGCGCCAAGTCGAGGACACGAACGAAAGCAAGAAGTAAGAAAACCTGCCGGGCCGCGACAGTGGATCCCAGACCCGCGACCGCGACACGCACGGTACAACCAATTCTCCCCTTCGTCCGTCGCTCAGCTCAATGCTACGTCATTCACGGCCGCGGATTACCATCCTCGGTAAGTGCAGAAAATTTACAAAGAGCATTTAACACATGCTGAAAATCCAAGAAACGCGTTCGTTTAAGTGGATAAAGACGTCCTTTCACAACGGACACGACTCTTAACCAACGGATACATCACTTCAAACACAACCCTTCAACATCTATAAATAAAGAGTTGATGTTGAGAAAAAGTGTAATGAAATGTTATAATATAGATATAGAAATCAGAGCGTAGAACTTATGTCGAAGTTCTAAGTAAAAACATTTCGAGAGTTAGAAATTAGATTCTGTACAAAACAAGATGAGGTACACATATTGTTTATAGTTTAATTACAACTCAGTAGCGTTTAGACATTGTTCCAGTTTTAGTTTGCATCATGGTAGTGGCCGACCGAATCCCTATTACGAAGTTACAGCGAGAAGATTGAGTAAAGTGTTCGCCCCCGAGCCTGACAACCTCCTAGGAAACCCAAGGAAGCGGAACCGATCAAGCCCTTCACTTGCACGCCCTCGAAGAACTCGATGCTCCTTATTCTCTGTAAACTTGTATCAATTTACATTTCATCTAATAAAGTCCGTTCTATTCGACAAATCGTTATGCAGCACTTATGGTAACCAATCCAATATAAGTGAGGTTGGTGTTTTCATTAATATGCACTTGAATTCAAAATCATTACAAGGAAACTTTGTTGAACACTTAGGCAAATTATCATCTCGAAAGAGTGTTAATTTGAGTAAGGGCAACTATCCCGAAAGGGTTTTGTCGCGTTCAAAGCCAATTAATTAGAGGTTCCGTCATTTATTTCATCATCATAATAATACAAAGTTTAAGTTGTTTTCTTTGCTTAATGCAAATGAACAAATTCATTCCTTTTTCTAATAAGTTCTAAATGTTCCTGTTTTGTAAAATTCATCCTTAAAATCAGAAGATCTTTCTAACAATCGATTTATTCTAAATATATAATCTTATTCCAGCATTTTTAAATACTCAAAGTTTTCAAATTCAATCAAATAAATTTCCTAAATTCAATTAATCCAATTTTCACTTTTTTATTTACATTTTATAAATCTAACAAGTTCGAAATTAAAGATTCAAAAATAAGTTTTTCGTTAAAAAACGTATCTCTGTGGGATCGATATTTTTATTACTACAAGCGAAACCGTGCACTTGCGGAAATCGCTCAACAAGTTTTTGGCGCCGTTGCCGGGGATACGCCAAAATTTTTGACAAAATTTTTATATTTCGCATTTTATTTTCGAATCTAGGTTTATACATTATTTTTATACAACTTTTATATTTTATTTATTTTCAGTTTTATAATATATTTGCTTTCAATTTTGTTTTGAAGGTAGTTTGGCTCGTGTTACAATTTCAAGTTGATGCGCAGTTCACGAAATTCGGGCACGCCACCAGATCCTTTTGATCCAGAAATTGAAAGAACACTTAAGAAAAACAAGAAAAACAACAAAAACAAAGACAAAACACCCTTAAAAACCAAAGTAGTCCAGCCAGAAATCATGGCCGATCCACCGACACTTATGGATTACGCTAGGCCAGGAATGGCCGGTGTAACTAATAGTGTAGTTAGACCCCGTATAAACGCAAATCAATTTGAAATTAAGCCTACTTTGCTTAATATGTTGCAAAACAACGTAACGTTTTACGGATTGCCTAACGAAAACCCTAATGCACATTTGACAAATTTCTTAGAAATTTGTGACACTTTTAAAATTACTGATGTAACAGCCGAAGCAATCAAACTTCGCCTCTTTCCTTTCACTTTGAAGGATAAGGCAAAAATTTGGTTAACTTCTATGCCTGCTGCAACATTTGAAACTTGGGACCAATTAGCCCAAGCATTTTTACAAAAATATTTTCCCTTAGCAAAAACCGCAAGAGTCATCAAAGAGTTGACATCTTTCACACAAAATGATAATGAAACTCTTTATGAAGCTTGGGAACGTTTTAAAGAACTTCAACGTTTATGCCCACACCACCAATTGCCAGATGCACTTTTAATGCACACATTCTATAATGGATTAAATCCTACGACTAGAGGTTCATTAGATGCTATGTCTGGAGGGTTATTTATGAAGAAGACGTCCGCCCAAGCAAGAGAACTTTTGGAGGAAATGGCAATCAACAGCAGTATGTGGCCCGCAGAGCGTGGACATATACCAACGGCGAAACCATCATCCTCATGTACATCATCGATTAAAGGTATAATGAATCTTGATCCTGTAGCAATGTTACAAGCCCAATTTTCTGCCTTATCGCACAAAATTGATAAATTTATGGCACCATGTGATCCTAATGATCCGATCCAGAGAGACATTGACTACGAAGGTATGAACGAGATAGAACAGGTAAATTTTGTCCAAGGACAAAACCAAACTACTAATCCTTATTCTAATACTTATAATCCTGGATGGAGAAATCATCCTAACTTTAACTGGAAAGATGGTAATAATAATAATAATGCAAATGCTAATCAATATCGTATAAATAATTATCAAAATCAAACAAGAGATACGATTAGCACTTTATCTTCAAAAATCGACAAATTTATAGATGCTATGAATGGAAAGGTAAGTAATCAAGACGATGGTTTTAAACGGATCGAAAATAAATTCGATCAGCTTATCAAAAACCAATCATCTAGCATCCATAATTTGGAGGTTCAAATTGGACAACTTGCTAAATCAATTCCATCCCGCAAAGAGGGAAGTCTTCCCAGCCAAACGGAAGAAAATCCGAAAGAGCATGTTAAGGCTATCACTCTTCGTTCGGGGAAAAACTACTTAGGTCCGGAAATGCCCGGAATTTCAACTTTCCCTGAAAATGATTTACCAAAATCCAAAGAAGATACATTAAAACAAAAAGATACACCAATTGACTCTAATCCGAAACCCTTTGTACCAAAGCCACCTTTTCCACACAGGGTCCGAAATAAGGACCATGATAAACAACTGTTATCATTTTTAGATAAACTTAAAAATTTACATATAAATTTAACATTCATGGATGCAATTACGCAAATTCCTAACTATGGAAAATTCTTGAAAGATTTTCAAAAAAGATTAGTTGGGAAGGAATTTCATCCATTTCACTTTCTGAAGAATGTAGTTCGATAGTATCAAGCAAATTACCTACTAAACTCAAAGATCCCGGATGCTTTACCATTCCGTGTACTTTGGGAAATATGGAATTCCCAAGTTGTCATTGTGATTTAGGAGCTAGTATAAACTTGATGCCATTGTCTATTTTTGAGAAATTAGGATTAGAAGAAGACATCAAGCGTACCAATATGGTTTTGCAATTAGCGGATCAATCCACTAAAAGACCATATGGTATAATTGAAGACGTTTTGGTAAAAGTTGACAAATTTATTTTTCCTACTGATTTTGTTATCTTAGATTTTGCTTATGATGCTAATTGTCCGCTAATCTTTGGTAGACCATTCATGAACACGGGACGTGCTCTAGTTGATGCGTCGGAAGGAAAAGTAGTTTTACGAATAGGTGACGATAAGATCGAGTTCGATATGAATCAATCGATGAAATATCCTATGGAGGATTTCGCTTGTATGAAGCTTGATTTAATTGAAGAATGTGTTAATGACATTGTTCAAAGAGAAGAAATAATAGAACCTGTAATGGGCGAAGAATTAGAAGATAAGGACCCAGAGCCTTTGATTCGAGAAGATGGACCAGTTCCGCCTTCAGTAATAGTTCCACCTAAATTAGAACTTAAAGAACTACCAAACCATCTGAGATACACTTTCCTAGGCGGAAGTGATACTCTACCTATAATCATCTCTAACAAATTAACAGAAAATCAAGAAGAAAAATTGAAAGAAGTTGTTAGAAATAGAATAGGAAGTATGGGATGGCAGATTTCAGATTTAAAAGGGATTAATCCTAGTATTGTAATGCATAGGATTCACTTAGAAGAAGATAAGCCACCTAAAGCGGATAGACAAAGACGTTTAAATCCGAACATGAAAGAAGTAGTCAAAAATGAGATTACTAAACTTTTAGACAATGGAATCATTTATCCTATTCGGATAGTGAATGGGTTAGTCCAATCCATTGTGTACCCAAAAAGGGAGGTATAACTGTAGTAAGGAATGATGAAGGTGAATTAATACCTACGCGAACCACCACCGGTTGGAGGGTTTGTATAGATTATAGGAACCTAAATAAGGCAACTAGGAAAGATCATTTTCCTTTACCTTTCATCGATCAAATGATCGAAAGGATAGCCGGTCATGCATTTTATTGTTTTCTCGATGGTTATTCCGGATTCTTTCAAATATATATTTACCCGGATGACCAAGATAAAACAACCTTCACATGTCCTTATGGAACATTTGCATATAGAAGAATGCCTTTTGGTTTATGTAATGCACCAGCAACTTTTCAACGTTGCATGACTGCAATTTTTAATGATTTCATCGAAGATATCATGGAAGTATTTATGGATGATTTTTCAGTTTATGGAGATTCTTTTGATGCATGTTTAAAAAACTTAGATAGAGTTCTTTCTAGATGCGAAGAAACGAATTTGGTATTAAATTGGGAAAAATGTCATTTCATGGTCGACGAAGGAATTGTTTTAGGTCATAAAATATCTGAAAAGGGATTAGAAGTGGATAGAGCAAAAACTTCAGTAATAGAAAAATTACCCCCAACAACAACTGTCAAGGGAGTAAGATCTTTTCTAGGACATGCAGGTTTTTACAGAAGATTTATAAAAAAACTTTTCTGTGATTTCCAAACCACTTACTAATTTACTTATGAAGGATTCAACCTTCGACTTTAATGAAGATTGTATTAAAGCTTTTGAAACATTGAAAACAGCATTAGTCAGTGCACCCATAATTGCTAAACCCGATTGGGATTTGCCTTTTGAAATCATGTGTGATGCAAGTGACCTAGCAGTAGGATGTGTTTTAGGTCAAAGAAAGGATAAAAAATTACATGTTATTTATTATGCAAGTCATACATTGTCCGGTGCACAGTTAAATTACACAACAACAGAAAAAGAGATGTTAGCCGTAGTATTTGCATGTGATAAGTTAAGGTCATATTTATTAGGATCTAAAGTTATTATTTATACAGATCATGCAGCTTTACGTTATCTGTTTGCTAAGAAAGATGCAAAACCGCGTCTGATTAGATGGGTTTTGTTGTTACAAGAATTTGATATAGAAATTAAAGACAAAAAGGGAGTAGAAAACCTTGTCGCCGATCATCTATCAAGACTAGAAGATGAAAACGGTCCTATAGGTGAAACTGTCGGTATACGAGATGATTTCCCCGATGAACATCTCTATCATGTAGAAAGTATCATGTCACCATGGTATGCAGATTTTGCTAATTATCTTGCAACCGATATCGTTCCGGAAGGATTATCTCCCCAACAGAGGAAGAAATTTTTCTTCGATATTAAACAATATTTTTGGGAAGATCCCTTTCTATTTAAATCATGTGGTGACGGGATAATTAGGAGATGTGTTGGAGAAAATGAATATGAATCTATAATAACAGAATGTCATTCCAGCTCGTATGGAGGACATAATGGAGTTAATAAAACGGTAGCTAAAATATTAGAATGTGGTTTCTTTTGGCCTACAATGTTTAAGGACGTTGGTTCATTTATTACTCGTTGTGATAAATGCCAAAAAACGGGAAATTTAGGAAGGAAAGATGAGATGCCCCTCAAAAACGTGTTGGAAGTTGAAATCTTCGACATGTGGGGAATTGATTTCATGGGACCTTTTCCGCCTTCCAATGGTAAAACTTACATATTAGTAGCCGTTGATTATGTTTCGAAGTGGGTTGAAGCAATTGCAACCCCTACGAATGATTCTAAAGTAGTTATTACTTTTCTTGATGATATATTTTGTAGATTCGGTTGTCCTAGGTACGTTGTTAGTGATGGCGGTACCCATTTCATAAATCGGAATTTCGATATGCTTATGAAAAAATATGGAGTATGCCACCGCGTGTCAACGCCATACCATCCTCAGTCGAATGGTCAGGCGGAGATCTCAAATAGAGAACTCAAATGGATTCTAGAGAAAACTGTTCAAAAACTCAATAATGCGCTATGGGCATACCGTACTGCATTTAAATCACCAATAGGAATGACTCCGTACCGTTTGGTGTATGGAAAAGCATGTCATTTACCAGTTGAATTAGAACATAAAGCCTATTGGGCTATTAGAAAACTTAATTTTGATTTACAACAAGCAGGAAAGAAACGTTTGCTCGATTTAAATGAGTTAGATGAGTTACGTCATCTAGCGTATGAAAATGCGAGGATTTATAAAGAAAAAGTGAAAAAATGGCACGATGCCAAGATTAAAGTCAAACACTTTAATGTTGGAGATAAGGTGCTGTTATTCAATTCACGGCTTCGTATATTTCCGGGAAAACTTAAGTCTAGATGGGACGGACCGTATTTAGTCGTCAAAACGTTCGACTATGGTTCTTTGGAACTTGAGGAAACTAATGGTAAGCGTTTCAAAGTTAACGGTAATCGATGTAAAATCTATTACGAAAATATTTCCGAAATAGGAACTAATTTCGTAACAAGATTTCCTGACATATAAATCATTTTATTTTTCTAATAGTTAGTTTTTATTTTTTATTTTTATTTTTATTTATTTTTTATTTTTTTTATTTTTTTTATTTTTTTTTATTTTGTTTTGTTTTAGATTATATCATTTTATTAGAATTTTAGATATATAAAATATATTCGAGTCATGATTAATTTTTAGGAATTTCATAAAAATTAGAAAATTCAGTGATTCTCAGTTGAGAATTTCAGATTCTCAGTTGAGAATTCACATATTTGAAATGAGGTAGAAATATTTCTGGACTTATAGAGAATTTCAAATTCTCAGTTGAGAATTTAGGCATGGCTAGAAGTCAGGAAAATTTCTGGACTTGTAGAGGATTTCAGATTCTCAGTTGAGAATTCTGATTGAAAATTGAAGGGAAAAATTTCTGAACTTACCGAGGATGAGGATTCTCGGTAGAGGATCAGGAGTTTAGAGTTTTGACAGCTGATTTTCGCAGGAAAATCAGCGTGTCGCGACCGCGGGTCAGCATCCTCGGTCGCGACACGGGGGAAATTTTGCCCAGATTGAACCTTTTCTCAGCAGTTGTAACTATTCAGAATGAAACACTAAGTTTTTCTCATTTCTAAAAAGTTTTGTTTCATGCCTTTTCACTTCGAAACAACACCTCTTTTCGTCCTAGGATCTTATATATAGGTACTAGAGGTCCAGTTTTCTGTCACTTTCTTTTTCATCTCTATCAGAACTATCTCTGATTTTCTTACCATTCATAAAATCCAAACACTAAGTTCAGAACTTTTCTTCCTTACTCTTTCCAAAAATCATGGCTTCCTCAAACACTTCATCTAAGAAAGTTATTACTTCACGCAATAAACATGTGGATATATCAGAGCGTTATGGATGTAACTTTCCTATCTTCAATCACGATGAGGGAAGGCGCTTCCTGAAACTTCGACACACTTTCTTTGTCGGAATGCTGTACATGGACGACTTTCTTAATGATCAATTAGGAATTAAGGAAGATATGAGTCGTTACATGGAGCGACTAGGATGGACCAGATTTGTCGATATGAAGTTTCCTATAATTGGAGACTGGGTGTTAGAGTTTTTCTGCACTGTGCGTTTTGTTAACAAGCGTCGTGTGTGTCTCAGTTTTCGTCGGGATGGCAAAACTTTCACTTTTGGATATCCTGAATTGCATGCTTGGTTTGGTTTTCCTTTGAAGGATGCTACCAAACGCCATCATGGAAGAGATATGACGTCCACTGATATTTGGCGAATGCTCACCGGTATCTGGCCTTTCCACCCAAAACTTGCCTATAATAAGTCTTTCTATTCCAACTCTATACTATATTTGCATAAGTTTCTGAGTCACAGTCTGTTCGGTCGCACATTCAGTAGTGTCGTCCAAGAATCTGATCTTTATGTCCTTGGTGATATATTTCAAGGCAATGTGGTTAATTCTTCAAAAATTCTGATGGAGGGTCTTGTTGCCGCATCTAGATCCAAGGCTAAGAAGATTGGGTTCGGGAATATTATATGTGGAATAATACTAGGGACCAAGGGAAGTATTTCTGTTCCTTGGAGTGATGCTGAATCTTTCCCGATGCTAGACTATGAATTTTTAGAATTTGAAGGTCTAGTGAAGCGAGTTTTTCGATCAGGACCAAATTTTCTTTCTGCACCCGAACGACAAGCCTTCGTGCAGTTGAAAATTGATCGATTTAGGGCTAAGAAAATCCCGATTAAAAGGGACGAATTTTTAGCATAGTTTGTGTTTTATATTGTTTGTAAATATATGTACATAAATGTTAATAAATAAAATTTCTTTTTGCACTATATTTCGATTTTGGTTATATGGTTGCATTTTAATTTCATGAATTTAGACCATTGAATCAATTAAATGCAAACTTAATCTATTCATGACTAATTAAATGTTAATAATTGCATTTCAAGTTCCTTAAATAAGATTCATTTAACTTAAATTAATGAATGCACATAAATGTTTCAATTAATTTTAGTTCCAACCCTTTCATATGTCTAATTTGCACATTCATTAATTAAAGCATTTTTATTTATTTTTGCCATTAATAAGGATAAACCTTTGGTTTTCCTTATCATTTAATGATTTTCATTTATGTTTTAAGTACAGATTTCATTTTTCAAGAAGTTCAGGATATAATTTATCAAGAAATTACACAAAATGGAGTTCAAAAGCTGAATTTGGGTAGCCACGACGTGATCCGCGGCCGAGAATTATTGATTCTCGGTAACATCAGCAAAATTCCTCCACAATTCGAAGACAAATTCGGTGAAACACGCAATCCGTGACCGCGGCGGCGTTTCCTCGATAACTTCAGCAAAATTCTTCAAAAATTTCAGGCATAAAATTCGCTACGCACCGCGATTCGCGGCCGCGAATGTTGGATTCTCGGTAACTTCAGACATTTCTTCGACAAATCTCAGTGGAAATATTGGTTGAGCAACGCGATCCGCGACCGCGGATACATATCCTCGACCGCGACACGCGTAATTCAGGCACTCCAGGTCCGGTTTTAGACCTATTTTTCCATTCTTCCTATACCTTTTCCTTTTCTATTTAACATATACCTATTCTTCTTCCTATTCATCCTCTATTTACACCTTTTCCTATTCAACCTCTAACTATATTAATTACTCTTCCTATTTCACCTCTACCTATTCCAATTCCTATTCCTACTCTAACTATTCACCTTGTTATTCAAACCCTATATATACCTATTACCTACACACACCTTACATCACCTCCAAATTTAACCAATCCCCTACTCTTACCTCTTCCCAATACCTTACTTTTACTTTTCCCAATTTCATCATTACCCTTTTCAATCACCTACACCTTTCAATTCCAAGAATTCACAACCATTCTACTTCATCTTCAACCTCAAGCTTTTCTCTCTTTTCATCTTTTTCATCTTTTTCTCTCAACCCTAACATTCATAACACATAAACACCACAACCATGCCTAGAGCAAAGCGTGTTGGACACAAGCCAGCTGTAACTGAGGCAAATCGCCTTAGGGTTAGTTGTGGGGCTTATTTCGACATTCATTCTGAAGAAGAAGTTGGCCGTTTCAAGCACTTTTCACACGCCAATCGTAAGTTCGTGGATATGCAGTTTCTTGACTTTGATTCGGTAAGAAAGTTGAACTTCTCTACACAAATTACTGCTTTTATTGAAACTTTGGGATGGGAAACTTTTGCTTCTATGCGTTTTCCACAAATTCAAGAGTATGTGGTTGAATTTTTGGTTACTTTAACAATGAACAAGAAGAGGACTGAAATTTCTTTTCGGAATAAGGGTATTACCTATACAGTTGATTATGAGGCTATGGGTAACATGTTTGGTTTCCCTACTAGTGACTTTTATGATAAGCCTCGGGATTTTGATAATAACTCTTTTTGGCAAACTCTGTCTGACCAAACTTCTTTTGATTCTAAGAACACTTCAAGCAAGTTGATTAAGGACAATTGTGTGTTCTTCTTTCATAAGTATTTGAGTTTTTCACTTTTTGGTCGTGTTGAGAGTTCGAAGATTCAAGTCCGGGATTTGTTTGTTTGGGATTGTTTGTTCAAGGGTTTACGGGTTGATAGCATTGGAATGATTTTTGACAACTTGTATCGTGCTTCGAGGGCTCACACCACTCAAGTCCCTCTCGGTAATTTGATCACCGCTATTGTTTTGGGGGCACGGGATGAATTGGCTACTTTTGATATGTCCACCTACAATGGATATGTTCCGGTTTTGGACATTGCGGCACTTGAGCGGGCTCATTTATTGGTTTCTGCGGCTCCTCCTGTTTTTATTTCGTATGCTACCCGTATTGCACATCTTCATGGCACTATGGGTGGAGGTGCTTCTAGTTCTCATAATGTAGGTACCGACGAAGAAGGAGCGGAGGAAGGTGGAGACGCTGCCCCACAAGCCCAAGCAACCCAAGACACTAATCCGGTGGATTTAAGGCGGATTTTGAACCAAATCAATGCAAATAATCGACAAATGAATTTGAGAATTGATGATTTGGTGGAGAACAATATGGTGATGAATGACAACCTCAATACTTTGAGGCGTGCGCATCGTTCAACTCGACATCGGATGCTTTCATTTTTCCGACGCCGAAATGTGGAAACTTCACCAACACCTCCGGATTCCCCGCCACATGCTTAGGTTTTATCTTTTATTTTTTATCTTATTTCAATTTCAGTTTCGCACATTTTTATATTTATTATGTTTCGTACAATTTCTAATTTCACTTTAATTTTATGATGAATGTTTTTGCTATATCTTTCGTTTATTTCCGTTTGTTTTATCTTTAGTGTTTTATCTCCATTTTTGCCCCCATGAGGACATGGTCCAATTTAAGTGTGGGAGGAGATATATACATATATCATTTTATGCAAACGAATGAATGAATGTATGCAAATGAATGAATGAATGTATGCATCGCTTGTTTTTCAAAATACAAATGCAACGTATATTGCAACACTTTTAAATATATTGCAACAAATGAAAAAACTTAACATTTTTTTTTATGAAATATCATTTTTACATTTATAAATATCATAAGTTAAAATTTTTATGATTATTTTTAGGTTATCATTATCGATAGAAATAAATATTTCTATACGGGTAATATTTTTCAAAATATTTTTCACAAATCTTCGACACGATTTTAAGTAAAATTGTCTCGAGTGAATGTATTTAAGTAAAAATTCTTTATTTTTAATCTCTATTTCATATCATGAAATTCATGATACAATAAATCTTATTTTAAATTTTCAATTAGGTTTATAGGCATTAAATTGAACTAACAATTTTTAGCTCGGTTTTGATTTTGTCTTACATTAACACCAATTGAAGTTTTTAAGGAAACTATAGCCATAATACATGTTGAATTTTAAGTCAATATAGGATGAATGTGCTAATTTTCTTTTTCCCAATTCATATTAATTAATCAATAAATCATATTCTTAACTTTTGGCCACGATTGAGACCAACCTTATCACAATCGAGGTATGAAAGGGAAGAACTTAATAAGTAAAGCGTACTTTTGGCCACGGTTGCGACTACCCTTATCACGATCGAGGTATGAAAGGAACGTTTAAATTAGAAAAATTAAGCGTGTTTAAAGTTTAAAGTAACGATTGCGTCCACCCATGGCATGGTCGGTACCTCTTAAGCGAACATAAAACAATTACATATAAAGTTACGATCGAGACCACCCTTATCACGGGCGTAACTAAGCAAATAAATTAAACTAAATACTCATATATAATAATTCAAGTTTGGGAAAGGAAGTTTGGTGCTTTGAAATGCCTTGAGATGAAAGACTCAATAACATGCGTGCTTACATCGTCCCGAATACTTCAATCTAAAAATTGAAATACAAGACGAATGATATATCGTATTTATACTAAGTTAGTTTGATATTTTGCGTATAAATTTGCCATACGAAGTTAGTCTTTTCGGCTTAACTAATTTAAAAGGTAAACACAAAGATATATGTTTTATTTTCATAAAGAGATTAGTTAAAGAATAAGTTCAGTGAAATTTTGCTCGGGACTAGCAAAAGATTAAGTGTGGAGATTTGTTAAGCCCAAAATATACCTAAAATATCATTAACATTTACATCATTTTTATTACGAATTTGTGTTATTTATATCTGTTTAGATTACTTTTAATTTCGAATATCTTTCTTTCTTGCGAGGTACCTAAATATTTGGTAAAATCCAAATAGGAACGAAAAAGGATCAAAAACAGAAGAAAAGCCCTTCAAAAGGAGTCAAAGACGACGTAAATCGAAAGCGCCAAGTCGAGGACACGAACGAAAGCAAGAAGTAAGAAACCCTGCCGGGCCGCGACAGTGGATCCCAGACCCGCGACCGCGACACGCGCGGTACAACTAATTCTCCCCTTCGTCCGTCGCTCAGCTCAGTGCTACGTCATTCACGGCCGCGGATTACCATCCTCGGTAAGTGCAGAAAATTTACAAAGAGCATTTAACACATGCTGAAAATCCAAGAAACGCGTTCGTTCAAGTGGATAAAGATGTCCTTTCACAACGGACACGACTCTTAACCAACGGATACATCACTTCAAACACAACCCTTCAACATCTATAAATAAAGAGTTGATGTTGAGAAAAAGTGTAATGAAATGTTATAGTATAGATATAGAAATCAGAGCGTAGAACTTATGTCGAAGTTCTAAGTAAAAACATTTTGAGAGTTAGAAATTAGATTCTGTACAAAACAAGATGAGGTACATATATTGTTTATAGTTTAATTACAACTCAGTAGCGTTTAGACATTGTTCCAGTTTTAGTTTGCATCATGGTAGTGGCCGACCGAATCCCTATTACGAAGTTACAGTGAGAAGATTGAGTAAAGTGTTCGCCCCCGAGCCTGACAACCTCCTAGGAAACCCAAGGAAGCGGAACCGATCAAGCCCTTCACTTGCACGCCCTCGAAGAACTCGATGCTCCTTATTCTCTGTAAACTTGTATCAATTTACATTTCATCTAATAAAGTCCGTTCTATTCGACAAATCGTTATGCAGCACTTATGGTAACCAATCCAATATAAGTGAGGCTGGTGTTTTCATTAATATGCACTTGAATTCAAAATCATTACAAGGAAACTTTATTGAACACTTAGGCAAATTATCATCTCGAAAGAGTGTTAATTTGAGTAAGGGCAACTATCCCGAAAGGGTTTTGTCGCGTTCAAAGCCAATTAATTAGAGGTTCCGTCATTTATTTCATCATCATAATAATACAAAGTTTAAGTTGTTTTCTTTGCTTAATGCAAATGAACAAATTCATTCCTTTTTCTAATAAGTTCTAAATGTTCCTGTTTTGTAAAATTCATCCTTAAAATCAGAAGATCTTTCTAACAATCAATTTATTCTAAATATATAATCTTATTCCAGCATTTTCAAATACTCAAAGTTTTCAAATTCAATCAAATAAATTTCCTAAATTCAATTAATCCAATTTTCACTTTTTTATTTACATTTTATAAATCTAACAAGTTCGAAATTAAAGATTCAAAAATAAGTTTTTCGTTAAAAAACGTATCTCTGTGGGATCGATATTTTTATTACTACAAGCGAAACCGTGCACTTGCGGAAATCGCTCAACACAAACACTGCCAAAGAAGCTTGGACAACCTTGCAGACAGCCTTCCAAGGCTCCTCGAAGGTAATTACAGTAAAACTCCAATCCCTTCATCGTGATTATGAAACCTTGCAAATGAAGAATGGAGAATCAGTACAGGACTACCTTACAAGGGTTGATGTTATTGTCAATCAAATGAGATCCTATGGAGAGGAAATTGAAGATCAAACCATTATTGCAAAGGTGTTGAGGAGCCTGAATTCAAAGTTCGATCATATAGTGGCAGCAATAGAGGAGTCTAAAGACTTGATGAACTAATGGGATCTCTAAAATCCCATGATGTGAGACAGAAGAAATATGAACCAGATGAAGAAAAGGCCTTTCATGTGAAAGGGGAGATGTCTAGCAAATGACGTGGAAGAGGAGGTTATTGTGGAAGAGGTGGCGAGGCAGAGGAGGTGAAAACAACAGAAGCAATATCCAATGTTATTCACTATGCCATTTTCCCTTTCACATGACACAAGATACATGACAGACATTTGTTTTTGTGTCGTCTGAATATTTTTCGTGACAGTATTTTAACTCTATGTCATCTGAAGGTGAAATAAAAAATGCGCTCGATTCTCAGATGACGTTACGATTACAGAAGCCTGTCATCTAAAGAAAACGCGCGTTTTTGTTAAATTTAACTTACTCATCAGATGACACCTAAAATAAATGACTGTTATTATATACGGAAAACAAAAAAAAGCGGCAAACAAAATTTCACTTACGCGGCCATATACCAAATTTAGGCGCTGGATGGTTTGACTGAAATTTCAGCTCGCATAAAAAGCCTGTCTCTCACCCAAAACCCCATTTTCTAGGTTATACAATCTTGATCCCCTCTCATCTCTCTCTATCTCCATGGTTGATTCATGCAATCAAAGTGAGCTCCAAAGACGGTACTGGTAAGTATCTATTGATTTTCATTATTCCTTACTCTCTCTTTTCCTTATTCGATTTACTTTTGTGTATGTCGATTTCAGCAGCTGGAATAAGGATCGATTGATTTTCAGACCTATTATTTAAAGGGTTAGCTTAGATACTGATTTTATTGTATTCATTATTAGATTTACCGCTAAAAAGCTTGGGTCTTTATCTTTTTTAACCTAGGGCAATACAGTGCCGGTTGCTGAAGATGTTCTGATTTCTTTTTATTTGAACATAATATTTGCAGGGATAGTAAGAATGCTACATGCGAAGGCTGACTGAAGAGATTATCAATTAGTTCTTGTGTTTAGCATATGGGAAGATTTCTTTAACTTATTGAGTATATATTGTTGTTATGTTGGTTTGAACTGATTGGTTGCATGTATGATGTTGTTGTGGGTGGTGTTGCGGAGATATGTTTGCAATATATCTTCCACTTGGCTTGTTATCTGAATGAGTATGTGTATGTATATGAACATAGAACTCATTGATTTAGGAAACTAGCCTGATTTTGAGTATATATATTGTTATGTGGGTTTGAACTAAATGATTACATATATGTATGATGTTGTGGGTGATGATGAAATGATTGGTATGAACTGATTGGTTAGATATGACTCTTTAGGAAGCTAGGACTCATAGAGTTTATGTATGAATGATCATATGGCAATACTCTTATGCTATGAATGTTCATATGGTCAACCTAAATCTCCATTACTATGTATCATGTCAATTGGCTTGTTATGCTTATGGAAAAGTATTTAACATGGTGATGAAGTTGTATGATTCTAACAACACAAGTTTATGACTAAGCTTGTGGTGACAGTATCATACACTTCATCACCATGCTAACTTCATCATGAATTGTACAATCCAAGTGGCAGGTACATAGTGGTGGCTTTAGGCAGGTACATAGTGATTCTAACAACACAACTTTATGACTAAGCTTGTTATAGCATGTTAGGCATACTCTTGAAGCTGAAAATGTTATGAATAAGTAAGGAATAGACATACACGAATAAGTTGTCTACTTGATATTCTGTTTAGGAAGCTAGCTGATTAGGCATACTCTTAAAGCTGAAAATGATGAACTTGTCTAATTCCTTTCTATTTTAACATGAGTTATGCTGATGAGATAGGTTTATAATATATCTTCCACTTGGCTTGTTATCTGATTGAAACCATTCAGAATGGTGATGGGTTTTTGATGCTATCAGCATAAGTTATGAACTTGTGGCTAGAGCATCGCAGACTTCATCATCGTGCTCACTTTTCAGCGAGTACAATCCAAGCGGCAAGTATATTGTAAAGGGTTATTTATGTGCATTGCTATTAATGTTCATTAGGCATGTAGCATGTTATGTGTCACTTGAATATACATATGTTTCATATCAATACAGGCATACTATTAATAGACATGCACGAATAAGTTGTCTACTTGATATTCTGTTTAGGAAGGTAGTTGATCATGCATACTCTTAAAGCTAAAAATGATGAACTTGCCTGATTCCTTTCTATTTTAACATGAGTTATGCTGATAAGACATATGTTTCATGTCAATTTAGCATGTTATGTGTTATGTGTCTATGTATGAAGCATGTTGGCTTGTTTTATGTTCTGTTTAGCAAGTAGAACTGATTCAGTTTGTGTATGAATGTTCATTGGGCATGTAGCATGTTATGTGTCACTTGAATATACATATGTTTCATAACAATACAGGCATACTATTAATAGACATGCACGAATAAGTTGTCTACTTGATATTCTGTTTAGGAAGGTAGCTGATCATGCATACTCTTAAAGCTGAAAATGATGAAATTGCCTGATTCCTTTCTATTTTAACATGAGTTATGCTGATGAGACATATGTGTCATGTCAATTTAGCATGTTATGTGTTATGTGTTATGTGTCTTTGTATGAAGCATGTTGGCTTGTTTTATGTTCTGTTTAGGAAGTAGAACTGATTCAGGAATAGATATAGGTTTCATATCAATTTAGCATGTTATGTGTTACTTGAATATACATATGTTAGGAAGTAGAACTGATTCAATTTAATAGACATAAATGAATAAGTTGACTACTTGTTATAGCATGTTATGCGTCATTTGAATATACATATATATGTCTACTTCAATAAGTTGTCTACTTTGTATTGCCTATCAAAAAAGGATATCGTGCAAGGGGGGCATTATGATGTGACGTGCGAATAACATACAAGGGGGGCGTGATGCACAAATAGAAAGGAGATTTGGATGCTAAAGAAACATTGGAGCTGGATGGATGGAGTAGAATATTGGAGGGGCATGGAGCCAACATTGAAGATCAGATTGATTACCAAGTACATTTTTAATCAGTAATCATTCTGTTCTTCAAAAATGGGTCTATGCCCATCCAGCTCAGTGTTTCTTTGGCATCCAAATCTCCTTTCTTCAAGAATGTGCATATGGTAACCAAGGATATATGGATGATGGGGAACCATTAGAGTTAAATGGCGTCGAATACTAGTGGGGCATGGAGCCAACATTGAAGATCAGATTGATTACCAAGTACATTTGTAATCAATAATCATTCTGTTCTTCAAGATTGGCTCTATACCCATCCATTAGTCCACACCATCTAACTCAATGGTTTCCCAGCATCCAAATCTCCTTGCTATTCGCACATCACGCCCCCCCTGTACGCTATTCGCATGTCACATCATAATGCCCCCCTTGATTGCTATTTGCACATCATATATCCCCTGCATGCTCTTCATTCCATCTCCTGGCAGTTGCTACATAACCTGCCCTGTTGTTGATGTATCGTTCAGCAATTCGCTCTCGGTCAGGAAATGGCCCCTCAATGAAGGGCTCTACCAGCAGTCCATAAATATTCCACATCAGCTATAAAATGCATAGATAAATTAAATTAGACCTCAAACATGAGTAGATAAACTAGACTCTAAACAAGAATAGATAAATTAGACCCCAAATGCATAGATTTATATCATCATCTTACCGTGGTAATACTATGGGCAGGGCGATCAAGTAGTTGGGGCATAAAAACATGCCCCAAGGGACCGATATTAAGATGATAAATTTTGGTCCTGAATATGACATGCGAACAATAGTAATGTCATGAGTGTATTTGCATATATATGAAGTGATTTATGTGTGTTAACAAGTTTATGCATGTTCTTACAACCGGCGGTGTAGAGGGGAAATCGACAGAGAAGTCCATGTGGACTATGAATACACCTCCTTCGTAAGGGGTGTTTGGAGGGCCCTTCATCACGGCAGTCCATTGCCGATGGTCAGGACCTACATATATTTTGATAAGCCACCTGGGTGCCTCATATCGGAGTAGGGCAATCTGAAACTCAATATTACGATAGAGGTTCCTTACAAGTCTATCCATGCTCGATATAACTAGAGTAAGTATAGTGTTAGGTTGCCCTGGGTGACTCTTAAGAATTGTTAAATGCTTCATATTTATAATGTGGGTGGGTAAGTGAAGGGTCTCAGAATAGAGAAAGGGTAAAACGAGATTAATTAGGTCTATCTGTATACGGTACGTAATTAATGAGCATCATCAATTGGTTTTGTAGATATCAAGACTTTGGGGATTCTAGGAAATGATGACTTAGATATGCTGCAGATCAAGTTGGATTTGGCTTTCCAATCAACACCACCACGTCTCTTGAAAGATTGACTACATATTGACAGATTTGGAGATGTACATTGCTTATTTTTTTACCTTACTACATTTAGAAATTTGTGTAGTTCAAATGTAAACAGATTATGAGCATTAGTCTCTAATAAAATTAAAATCATTGATATACAGAAATTCTTGTTCATTTGATTACTGTTCATTTCCAGATTCATTCGAAGAAGAAGGCAAGGAGTGACATTTACGGTTAAAAAATATCATCTAAACAACAATAAAAAGACATTAAAATAAAAGAATATGTCATCTAAAATAAATCTATTGACATGATTGATTAAGACATATGCCATCTGATACAAGTTACTACTACATAAATTATTATAAAAATTGTCACCGTGAATACCAATATGCCAATTTCCCATATAGCTACTTGACATTTTTAATTATTAGTATGTCATGTGATGATATTAAAGGTGACGTTAATAAATAAAAAGATGCATCGTAACAATATTCATATGACAGTACGAAACTAGGCTGATGTCATGTATAGTATCTTCAAATGACAGAACCTAACCGTCATCTGAAGGTGCAACAGACGGCAGCGAGTCCTGTGACAGATTTATATCTCGCGGGACGACGGTTTCTAACCGTCGTCTGAAGGGGGTTTTGGTGTAGTGATTATTGCCAACAATATGGCATGTTCAAGGTGAATTTTGGAAAAGAGATCGAGAAAGGCATGCAAGTTATGCTGTTCAAAAAGAGAAGGAAGAAGAAGAGGAGGAGGCCAAGTTGTTCATGGCCTATCATGATGATACAAAGATCATGAGTGATATTTGGTGCCTTGATAGTGGGTGTTCCAATCACATGACTAACGAAAAGTCTTTATTCAAGGAGTTTGATGATTCGTACAAGTTAAAGGTGAGAATTGGTGACAATAGTAGATGCAAATTGAAGGAAAAAGAACTGTGGCAATAAACAATGGGCACGGTAATGTCAAGTTTCTATATGATGTTTATTTCTTTCCTTCTTTGTCACATAATTTGTTGATTGTTGGGCAATTAAAGGGGAGAGGTTTTCTCTTTTGTTTGATGATAATTCATGTGTAATTAAAGAGAAAAAATCTGGTTATGTTGTACCTAATGTTTCTATGACTAGAAACAAAATATTTCCTCTTGATATTTCTAGTGTAGAGTGTCATGCTCTTGCTGTCAAAGAAAAAAATGAATCCACACTTTGGCACTTGAGATATGGGCATTAAATGTCAAGGGGCTGAAATTGTTGAGAGAAAAAGAAATGGTGAATGGGCTGCCTCAAATTGATTCACTTGAATTATGTGAGGGTTGTGTCTATGGAAAGCAAAGCAAACGTCCTTTTTCCTGTAGACAAGTCTTGGAGGGCGTCTAAAACTCTTGAATTAGTGTATGCGGACTTATGTGGTCCAATGAAAACTGCATCATTTAGCGGGAGTCGGTATTTTTTGCTTCTTACTGATGATTACAGCCGCATGAGTTGGGTGTACTTTCAAGAACTCAAGTCAAAAACATTCTCCAATTTCAAGAAGTTTAAGGCCTATGTCGAGAAGCAAAGTGGCACACTCATTAAGGCGCTTCGAACTGATAGAGGTGGTGAGTTTTTATCTAAAGAATTCTCTGCATTTTGTGAAGAAAATGGCATTCACAGGGAATTGACAGCACCTTATATACCACAGTAACACGGTGTGGCCGAACGTAAGAACCGCATGGTGGTAGAGATGGCAAGAAGCATGTTGACAACAAAAAATCTTCCAAATGTTTTTTGGGCAGAAGCAGTAGCCACAGCAGTCTATCTACTGAATTTATCTCCAACAAAAGTTGTCCTAAATCAAATCCCATATGAAGCTTGGATAGGAAGAAGGCCTTCGGTAAGCCACTTACATATACTTGGTTATATTGCCTATGCTTTAATTGATTCTCATAATCGTAGTAAACTTGATGATAAATCAGCAAAATGCATTTTTGTTGGTTACTGTGATCAATCTAAAGCATATAGGCTATATAACCTAATTAGTGGCAAAGTGATTATTAGCAGGAATGTTATTTTATATGAAGAGGAAAGATGGGTATGGAATGGAGAATCAAATGGTGTTAAGGTTGTTGTAATTGAAAATGAAGTTCCACAGAACACATCTGGACTTGCTAGTTCAACTTCAACAACCTCCATATCCTCTAACAGCAGCAACTCATCAAGTAATTCCATCAATTCAACCTCAACAAGCTCTATTCATTCAGCCTCAACAAATTCCACATCCTCCCAATCAAGCAGTAATAACTCATCAGATGAAGAAACTCCACCAAGAAACTCCACAAGCCTTATCGGTGGTGTAAAGCAATGAAAGAAGAATTGGAGGTAATTAAGAAAAATGCAACCTGGGAATTGGTGAAGCTACCGGAAGGGAAACAGGCCATTGGAGTCAAGTGGGTGTTCAGAACTAAGTACAACTCTGATGGAGAAATTCAAAAACATAAGGCGAGACTCGTGGTCAAGGGATACTCACAACAGCAATGTATCGACTACGAAGACACTTTTTCTGTTGTTGCACGTTTTGAAACGGTAAGAACTCTTCTAGCCTAGGCTGCTCAACTCAGATTAACTGTTTATCAGTTTGATGTTAAGTTTGCCTTTTTAAATGGTGAGTTGGAAGAAGAAGTTTATGTAGCCTAACCGGAAGGCTTTGTTGTTCAAGGGGAAGAAGAAAAGGTGTATAAGTTGAAGAAAGCTCTTTATGGCTTAAAGCAAGCCCCACGTGCATGGTACAACAAGATTGATTCTTATTTCCAAGAGAATGAGTTTGAAAGAAGCAAGAATGAGCCTACACTTTATTTGAAGAAAGCTGGTAAAAACTTTCTCATTGTTTGCCTTTATGTAAATGATATTATCTATATGGGTTCCTCTTCCTTAATTGAAGAATTTAAAGTTTGCATGAAGAACAAATTTGAGATGTCAGATTTGGGTGAATTACATTATTTTCTTGGTTTGGAAGTGATACAAGCTGCTGATGGGATTTTTGTTCATCAAAATAAATATGCTATTGATCTTCTCAATAGATTTAACATGCTCAATTGTAAAGTTGCTGCTACACCAATGAATTTGAATGAGAAATTGCATCTTGGAGATGAGACTGAACCAGCTGATTCAAGATATTTCAGAAGCTTGGTAGGAGGTTTGATATACCTAACTCACACTCGACCAGATATTGCTCATTTGGTGGGAATAATTTCCAGGTTCATGCATTTTCCATCAAAACATCATCTTGGAGCAGTGAAAAGAGTCATGCGCTATATTGCTAGATCACTTGATTTTGGCTTATGGTATGGTCATGTTGTGAATTTCAAATTGATTGGCTTTACTGACAGCAATTGGGCCGGGTGTTTGGATGATCGGAAGAGTGCAACAGGCTATACATTTAATCTTGGTTCAGGTGCCATCTCTTGGAGCTCAAAAAAACAACTAACAGCAGCTTTGTCGTCTTTAGAAAGTGAATATGTAGCTGCAACTTCAGCAGCATGTCAAGCTGTATGGATGAGAAGAATTCTTGAAGAACTTGGTCATGAACAAAGGGAAGCAACTCAGATTTTCTGTGATAATAAAGCAGCAATTTTCATGACTAAAAATCCAGGTTTCCACAGTAGAACCAAGCATATAAGCATTCGTGTTCACTTCATCAGAGATCTTGTAGCTGAAGGGCAAATTGGTTTATTTTATTGCAACACGGAGCAACAAGTTGCAGACATCCTCACTAAGTCTCTTCCTCGTGACAAGCATGTTTATTTCAGGTCTCGACTTGGAGTTTGTAGATTTGAATTAAGGGAAGGTGTTGAGAATTAATTCAAATCTGATTAAATCATTTTAGCAGCTGACTTAGTCTCTTAACATATTTTTTTAAATATATGTTCCTTGATTTTCTGAGTTGTAGTTCCTCAAATATCTCTCCATTAGTTGAGAGTTTTTAGCCTTTTAGTTTACTCTGTAATCCTATTTATAGGCACTTCTTTTCCTTTGATAATTAAGCAATAAAGGCACAAAGCTTCAGAATATATTCCAAGTTCTTGCATTTTTTCTTGCAATTCCTAACTCTATATATATATTATGATGAATAGGACTTGAAGAAATTTTCCTTTCAAAAGATTTTTCAAAGACTACTCAAGGAACGGTAATTCAAGAACAATTTATGTTAGGACAAGGGTGCTGATAATGAAATAAACTAAGAAGATATGAAATGTTGAAGTTGTTAAATCAAGAAAAAATATACGAAGATGAAAAAGAGAAAGAGAAGAACAATAGGGTTAGTTTTGGAACTTTTCAAAATGAAAAGGGGCTAAAAGTAAAACAATGTAGTGGATAAACAAAATAAAAAAAAAAAGGTTAGTAACATAAGCTCAACTTGGATAACTAAAGGTAATTTAAACACAGGGTACGTTGGATAACTGTGGTCGGTATGCTGCTCCTAAGGGCCTTTTACTGGTGGATTGAGAACCGTCTGTGATCCGACCGAGATGCACATCTCCAACAGATATTTTAAAATCACCTCAGATTTTTCCGTCCTTGTGATCGGTATTTCCCAACACTAACAGGCAGGACTTTAGATAATTTACCTCCAACTCCATAAATGCATCTCTAGCCTCGAGACAAAATTAGCCCCCTCAAATGAAGATTCCTAGCTCGGCGGCTAGATGGATTCTTTTTTATGAATAGAAAAACAAATATACTTAAAGCCATCATATATTTAACTCTTTTTTATTCATGAGCTTCTATGGAGTTTGTTCGTTAGCTTGTTCACAAGCCTACCGAACCTACTTGTAAACTTCCGAGCCAAGCTTTATATGCTCAAACTCACCACATTTACGAATCAAGAGCCGCTAGTTTATCAAGCCAACCACCAAGCAGCTCAGCTTGACTCATTTACAACGCTATTCAAGAGAGTCCGCCTCCCAAATCCAGCCATATATGATTTTTTGTGAGTGTTAAGAGTTTTGGGTACATAAAATATTCTTCCTAACATTTGCATTTCTTATAGTGTTCAAACCAAATAGAAATACAAATACAAAACTTGATACAAATATGAAAATGGTTAATTACAAAATATAGCTAAAGCATGGCTAGATGTTGAATATTAATGGGATAAGCATCAGCTTGGAGAGTCGAATTAAAAGCCTTAGTAGCTATAATAATATTTACTGCTTCAGTTGGATGTAAACCATCAAAAAAGACATATGCTTTCCTGTCTTGACACACTTTCCCTTCTTTTTTGCATAAACTTCCATTCCCACCTGCTGCTATTTCACAACATGGATTGCTTGCATCTTTCAATCCTATCCACACAAACACACAACATTAATTATTACTTTCAACAAACATTCTGTTCTTTTGCCAACCAGGTTGGTTAGTGTATAAAATTAATAATAATAATAGTAGTAATTAATTGAGAGAAAGAGCAACCCATTCAAGTTTATTTAAAATGAAATGAATTCTAGTTACTTGAGCTGAATAGAGAGAGGAGCAACTTTAAGAGTAGTATTGATTACTCTAGAACCAATTGACCAGATGTCATACTAAAACAAGTTGTAAGCAAAAAAAAGAAAATTGTCAATATAATATAAATTATAGTTTTTAGGAATTATAACCATTTCTACCAATAAATTTAGACTTAAGGAAGTCAGAGATATCAAAATATGAACCTCTCTCAAGTTCAATAATCTGGCACATTTTTCAATACTCTCTACATTTACTGCATATACAACACAACTTCATCTCATCGTGTGTTTTTAATTCCACCAATTGATGAGGTTGTTTGATTTGAACCATCAATACCAAATCATTAAACTGTTTGAACTAGGTTAAATTCATAGTCAAGATTCAATAATATTCCGACCATCCTACAACCTTCAACATTCAAGCCATCTAAACATGTTTAACATTGCACCTTTTCTCTTAATAAAAAAAATTCATTTATTCGTTAACGAGACATAAAATTGCTCCATCTAGTAAACATAACACACTATTACACTGTTTTATATTTAGAGACTAAATCCGCTCTTAAAGACTAAATTTTTAACCTACCCTAGTATAAATCTAACAACTTTTTACTGTAATTATTGTAAATAAAAAAAAAATAATATACCTTTAGAAAATGGATTTCTGATGAGATCTCTGATAATCTTATAAGAGTTGACAAAGACAAAATGAGAAAGAGGCATTTCCGGGTTGACAAAATCCACCAAAGATTTCAAATGTGAATTGAATAGATGAGCAGCTCTGTTCAATGCTTGAATGCACCTTTTATTACTCCCTCTGCTTGCTTTCACCATTGGATAGCACCCTATTGGATTTACTGACATCAACACAAATTTCCTACCCCCTAAACTGTACAACTTCTGCACCACCACCACCACCATTTATTATCATAAAATTTCACCTCAATTTTTACCAGATAATAAAATAAAATCAATTTAATGTACCTCAAGTTGTGTAGATAATGAAAATGTGAGATTAGCAGTGAATTCTTCAAGGCTAACATTTTCATTAGATGGATTAAGGAAATAGTTGAATGAGTAATCATTCCCTCCTGTTCCTATTACAAACAAGTAATTTCCTAGCAATTCCTCTCCTTTTTTACCATTTTTAACTTCTAATTCTGGAAATGTAATCTCCTCAAAATTCTTCATTTGCTTATTCAAACTTATCACCTCACCCTGCAATATAACATACATAGCTTGATTATGTTGGTCAATTGGTTACTTAACATGGAACGAGAATCTTTTAAGTATAGAGGTTGAGAGTCCAAAACTGTGATAGTACTATTTATTGTTGAAATTTATAACACATGGTAGAATGGACATATGGTACAAGTGTTTTTAAGCGCAAGAGTTATTTGCTATGCTGCATTGAAATTTAAGTTCAGTTTCTTTCATGGAACTGTTTAAACTAAAAGCTGGAACTGATAGTTAAGACTCAATCATATATCTTATATTAATCTCGGACAGTATTTTATAGTATCAATTCGGTATCCAACAGTTTAAGTTTTTGGATCAAACACTTAAACTAAGTGGTTGAGAGTTGAAATCATGAAAACTTATAATGATAAAAAGCTATTCGTAGATCTTACCGCTAGTGTGCCAGTATCATCTAGTATTCCAGAAGCAGCAGAAGCATAGTTGACACCATTGATAATATTGTTGATTCCCTTGGTTGAAGGACTGTAAAAAGGAGGAATAGAAGGAAGGCTAAGATGATCTCCAAGTATGTCGATTATATTTTTTCCATTTGTGAATCTTCCGGAAGGCCCGGACGGAAAGTCTATTCCATATGGTAAATAATTGGCTTTAGCTATGGAGTTTTGGAGGAAGTTGTTGTTTCCAATGTCAACTAGAGAGCTACCAAACACGAACATTCCTTTTATTTTGCCTTCGTTATTATGTTCCTTTGAGTAACAATTCAAAGGAGAAATGAAGGCAAGGATTAGAGAGAGGCATATGGAGAGATGTTGAGTTGATGAAGTTGAGCTCTTTTTGTTTTCCATTTTGGTGATGTTGAACTCCTTCAGAGATTATCTGTATATATACCGAACTCTGTGGCGGCTTATATTTTGTGTTAACTGTACATATGATTTGAATTTTGGTATCAGTTTTAAAAAAGAGTTATTAAACTTAGATTTTAATGAAATTATAGACATTTCATTTGTTTCAATAAAGTTATTTTGACGATTTTATGTAACAACTGTTAAAAATGATTAAAAAGTATATATTTAATTTAATTAATTCAACTTCTTCTTTTTTCTATCATGTGGCATACACGTTACTGCCACTTGATTGTCATATTACTATTAATAGGATCGGTCCTAGGTATATGCCAGAAATACGATCTCCCAAAGCTCAAATGTATTAATATCATTCAATGATTTAAATTTATATAAAATTTCAGACCTAAATTTATTTATCATTTATTTCTAGAATATATTTTTAACTTTTACATACAATTTTTTTACATTAGAAGATTTTTTTTATCTTTTATTTGGTTTAGAATCCTTAAATTGTGAGAACTGGTCTGATTATTAAAAGCAAATTCTTTGGTATATAATTATGGTGTCACTATTTCAGTTACTTTTTTTATCTCAATTAGTCAAAAATAACTTTAGTCATATGGTTATTGGGAGAGAGCAATCAGCGTTTATGCATAAAATAGTGCAATTTTAAACCTAACGTTTATCAATTGGTATAGTTTCGAGCTTAATTGACAGAAATGAGGTTTTTTATATGTAATTTCTTGCTCTATCTTCGCTCCAACCTCCACTGTTCTGGTCACTCAATATGGTTGAAGTTGCACATTTCATGTCAATGAAAAGAACTCATTTTTAATCAACTAGGTTTGAAATTGCACCAACTCGTAAAGGTTATTTAAAATTGCAATATTTTCTACATAAAAGCTAAATTGGTAGTGCAGTAGTAGCGACTATATACTAAGTAGAATTATTTATGTACTAAAATAACAAGCATTTATGTCATGTAAAATTGAAAAAGTAAATAAATATAGGCAAACAATATAATTAAACTCCGAACTCCGGCTGTTTTAAGGATTAAACTCCTGATCGATTATTTTTTCACATTGAGCCCTTTATCATTGATTTTGTTATGGATTTGGCCCTTATTTAACTTTTCCGTCGAGTTTAGGAGATGAGAATATCGATTTGACGATTCTAAAGTTAAATACGAGTCTATCCATAATAAAATCAATGATCAAGGATTCAATGTGGAAAAATAAATGACCAGGGGCTTAATCCTTAAAGCAGCCAAAGTTCAGAGTTTAATTAAATATATTATTTTTCAGGTAGAGGCTATGCTTAATTTGTTTTTTTACAAAGTAGTATGTATATTGACAATTAAATTTAAGAAAAAAATTGAAATGAGATGATAAATTTTTTTTAGAAAAGATTAAATGGTTATTTCTCTTATTGAATACATAAATAAATTGATAGTTTTGATTTAACAAAACAAAAAAAATGATAGTGATAAAATGGGATGGGAAGGGAAAAATATTTGACAATAATAAAAATGAGAAAGAGGAGGTTCGATATATACTAAAATAACAAGCATTTATGTCATGTAAAATTGAAAAAGTAAATAAATATAGGCAAACAATATAATTAAACTCTGAACTTCGGCTGTTTTAAGGATTAAACTCCTGATCGATTATTTTTTCACATTGAGCCCTTTATCATTGATTTTGTTATGGATTTGGCCCTTATTTAACTTTTCCGTCGAGTTTAGGAGATGAGAATATCGATTTGACGATTCTAAAGTTAAATACGAGTCTATCCATAATAAAATCAATAATCAAGGATTCAATGTGGAAAAATAAATGATCAGGGGCTTAATCCTTAAAGCAGCCAAAGTTCAGAGTTTAATTATACTATTTGCTATAAATATATTATTTTTCAAGTAGAGGCTATGCTTAATTTGTTTTTTTTTACAAAGTAGTATGTATATTGACAATTAAATTTAAGAAAAAAATTGAAATGAGATGATAAATTTTTTTTTAAAAAAGATTAAATGGTTATTTCTCTTATTGAATACATAAATAAATTGATAATTTTGATTTAACAAAACAAAAAAATGATAGTGATAAAATGGGATGGGAAGGGAAAAATATTTGATAATAATAAAAATGAGAAAGAGGAGGTTCGGAACCTCCAACCACAAAAGCTTAATTAGAAACATAAGCCTCTTACTTATACCAACTAAACCAATTCATTTTAATGTTACTTATACATCTCGGTTTTATATATGTACAATCTAAAATATTTTTTTGGGCCCCTTAATGTTATGGGCCCTGGGCGGACGCCCCGCGTTTCATAGCCTAGGGCCGGCCCTGCCTTTGATGTACCTATCTTTTCACGTCTGTATTTATGTGATATTACATAGTTTTGTATTTCAAAGTTGGATATCAAACAGTTATTTATACCCTATAGCTATATATAGTTTTTAGGATTGTTTCTGACATTTTATGGGACCTAATGAAGGTGTCCGCTATGGTTACTTTGTTTTTTACAAAGTACCGTTACTTGGTGCTCATTTTATCATTGGATTAATTTTATGCTCCACAATCCAATGGTGAAAACCACACCAAATAACGGTACTTTGTAAAAAGCAAAGTAACCATAGCGGACACCCCTAAATGAAATACTAAGAGATCAAATATAATATTATTTGATCTCATTTTAAGCGTTAATGAGTATTATAACTAAATTTATAATATAAAAAATCAATAAAAATATATATTTGGATCCTTTTGACCCTGTATCCTGGACGGCCGTATTCCTAACTTATGTCCACAGTCGGCTCTAATAGTTTTATGTCCATATGAATATTAAGTATACCATATTACTTAATTAATAAACTATAGGGCTGTTTATATATATAAGACTATATTTTCTATATTAAATAAGCCGTATATTTATATAGTATGTACCAATATATTTTAATCAAAGAATATAATCTCCTTGATTCATAAAAAGAAGAATATAATCTCCTACTGCTAAAATGTTGGATAGTATTCTTTTCGTGCAAAATACAAAGCTTAATTTTATATATAAGCTCTATGATTAAATATGTTTAATTATTTCTGGCACACTTCTAGATACGAATGTTCTTTTGATTTCAAATGTATTGAATGCATTCTCATTTTATTATATGTGAAAATCTCAATAACAAATAAAGTAATCATAATTTGAATTGTTGACATCTTATTTCAAAACTTAAGCTAATAATTGCTTCATATTAGTTTCCATTTTAAATTTTACATGTAAATTTTCCTATTTCACTCTTATTATAATGAGTTTAGTATTAATTATTTTTTTTATTATTTTAATTTTTAACGTATTATGAATGATGTAATTTAGTGAAGGTTTGAAAAATTATATTATTAATAAAAAAGATAAATGGTACTATTAATTTATTCTATAAATTTAAGGGTAATTAATTTATTAGTTTCTATATTTTAACAAAACACACTGTTTAGTCTTTGTATTTTCAAAAACATACGGTAAGGTAACTTTTTTCTTAATGAACTGTTTAGTCCCTAACGTTTTTCTCGGTGAACTGTTTAGTCCCTATCGTTAGACTCTCATGAAGATTCCGTTAGTCAATTTGGATTTGAGTCAAAATCTATTTAAAATAAAAATGTAATTCCTTAACTACCCTTTACCACAAAATCAAATATATAAGACCATTAAATTCATTGTTTCTCATCTTTGTGTTCTTCTTTTCCTTTATTTTCCTTTCCTTTAGACTTTACTGCATCTAAAATCAATTTTGAGTGTTCTTCTTCTTGATTTTCTTCTCAATCATTTAAATTCTTAAGCATTAGGTCTGGTAAGCGGGAGAGATTTGAGTTGATTTCTTCTATCAATTCAAACAGGAATAGTGGGTATGAGTGATTCGATTATAGATTAGGGATTCAATCCTTTTTCTATTTTTTTGTGAGCGCGAGTTGTAAGAGAAATGCATAGAGGTGTGAATTGCTTTTGACTGATAAATAGTAAAGGGTAATTTAGTCATTTCCGAATTCATAAACGGTAAAAGCTCTAACAAACAGACGGAATGACTAAACAGTTCACTGAGAAAAAGGTTAGGGACTTTACCGTGTGTTTTTTAAAATATAGGGACTAAACAGTGTGTTTTGTTAAAATATAGAAACTAATAAATTAATTACCCTAAATTTAATATAAATTAATCATTTATTACGTCTCAAATGTAACAATTTATATCACAAAGTAGCATTCTAAAATTACTTTTTTCCTACCACCCAATATTGAAACTTATCCATAAGAAAAATAGAGCTTTGAATCAGTACTTTCAAATCAATAATTGTAGTTGCTATATAATATCATAAAAAAGAGTGTCAATTTTGAATGTATTAATTAATGCACACCTAACATTTTAGATAATATTAAATACATGTACAGAAGCATAGAAAACTTTGACTGCTCATGTATCTATATTTAAAAAGTTAAGTCCGAAAATGTATAAAGTTTCCATCTGAGGTACTAGTGTTGAAATGGGTATAATGATTCATGACCATATACCAATGTCACAATCATATCACCTTCAATTAATTTCTCAAAGTTACATAAAATCAGGGATATACGGGTGGGTAGGAAAACCCACATTAATTTGTTCACTACCTACTTAAAAATTCAATAAATAATCTGGCTTTGTGTTTTTGCAAAGTTAAAACAATATATATTTTTTTTTTCTTTTTGTTGAAAAAGAAAAAAAAAATCATATCCTATGTGATAATGTGAGATAAGGTGGAACTTTACTCGTTTTAACAGTATGTATGATTACTAAACTTCAAAACGTAACATAAAAATTATTGTATGCAGGTAGTGAATAAATTAAGGGACGGGTAATGAACCCAGATCTATCAATGAATATACAACGGATATAGGTTTACTTTTTGCACAGTGGAAGAAACAAACTGTAGCTATGTATCACCGATCTAGATGAAGGCTACATCAAATGAGCAATCACCATAGGTTCACAAACTAAGAACGCACACCGAGGCCAAATGAGAGTGACGGCTTGAGTGAGAGAGAGAAGAGGAATTTCCTTTTGTGTTAATTATCAGTAGTTCCAATATTAGATTACAAATAGGCTAAACCCTAATCCCTAACTCATAAGATTGTGGGCGGACTTAATGAATTAATGTTGGACCAAGACTCATTTGGTCTATTAATTCCTATATCTCTCACTCGCGCATAACGGAAACATGCTTTATTACTCCGTCTCGTTCATACTCGCAAATAATTCATGCAATCGGTATATAATCAAGAACTCAAATGTTGTATATACTCGTTGGAGATATGCAACCTCTCGTTGTATAAATAAGAAAAAGTTATGCTTTATCCTGGACTTCATATTGCATCCACTGTAGCCATTATCATCTCAACAATTATCTATTTTCACAAGTGTGCACAAACGCACAACTATCCGAATTCGTGAAACATAAAACGTCAAGATGTGAACTTAATAGAATATTTTCCTCTTACTACGTTCTTTGGCAGGTTGCTAGCGAGCTCCGGATTAACGATTGTTGAATCCACAGGCTGAGAGAGAGAAAATGACGAATCTCGGCGAGCATTGGGTCTAACATAGGCGTTTTGCCATTGCGATAGGGTTGGCCTTGGTGGGCGACGACGATTCAGTATGGGAATAGCCCCTGTCGTGGCTCCTCCTACGTCTTGATTGTCCAGGTAGGCCCTTAATCGTCCCTCTATAACGGGTCTGTGCTCTCTTCCTACGGTATTTGCGCAAATATCCTAAAAGGATTCTAGCGACATGTCCCTTTCATCGTGAACGGTTGGCGCATCGGGATCAACGCGACCAGCGTTTGTAGAGGGATTAATTGATGGTGGTACATATGGTATTGTAGTTCCTGTTGAGGGGTTAGACCCCCACTTGCCATGTTTAAATCGTGAACTGAGTCCTTTTTTTATTAGAACTTCCACGATCACCGCACCAATTGATAACTGGTGATGAACTTTCGACCGGATTCCTTCCCTGTGGGGGGCGTCGTTGGGTTCGACGGGGGGAAGCTCCGATGCCAAAGTCAGTATGTGTAGTCAATAACCCGTAATGAAAAAGTAGGGCTTAGGAGAGCGAGAATGTGTGTCCCTCAATAGCTTGGGATGCAAGCTATTTATAATCATGTAATCGTAACTCCCAGTAACCAGAAAGTCTCCATTAATGCCTCATTAATGGCGGTTACTGATCTCATTCAAGTATGACCATTAGCTCATTAATGGATTATTAATTGCCTTTATTGGGAATCGGCACAACCGTTCGACGGGCGGATTGAGGCATGATGGCGGGTCTCCCGTAGATTTGACTACGGATGGCGTGTGGCGGAGTCTAGGTGATCCGCCATTCGGATGACTTGCTTGATACGCCATTGCTTTCCGGACCGTCCGAATACGCAGTCGTTTTGGTAAATATCCTCTTTGATCCCGTAGATAATATCTCGATGTTATCAAGTGTTTAATTCCTTCCATTTGAAAGAAGCGCATGTTTGTGTTCAAAGCAAGACCATACAAAGGTTTCGGTTCTGATGTGCCATAACATCCAACATTAGTCTCTCTCATTATAGGACTACCTTTGGCTCTCTAAGACAGAAAATTTTCATTAAATGACTCGGATTGAAATATCAGATTATGAATAATCTTTTGTATACATAATTATCCATTTATATGTATATCTATATCTTGCAATCTAACGAACTCGGATTCATTGTTACACCAAGACGGTCTCAATTATTGAGCAAGTTCTTGTTTACTTAAAAATTAGCTTTATCCTTTATTTGTCACCATAGTAATAAAATAAGGGTAAATACTCGTGTGAGTTCCAACATGCTCAGTGGTAAACTTTCACATACAACATTTACATACATATATCATAATAAATTCAAAAGTACTTTATTCAATTAGAAATACATGTTCTAAAAAATACATGTAACAGAAGTACGATTAGATCCTTAACAATTCTCGGGACTTAATATGTTTCACAAAAACATATGTCTTGCCAAGTTTCGTTGAAGGGCTAGCAACCATGTCATGAGTTGAAATATACTTCATACAAACTTCTTTGTGTGCAACTAAAACTCTAACAAAGTGGTACTTAATCTCAATATGTTTTACATTACGTTGAAATCTTTGATCCTTAGCAGAAGTAATAGTAGACTCACTATCACTGCTAATTATTACTGGAGAACTTGTAGTAACAACGTTTATGTGATCCACAAATCTATTCAACAAAACGGTCCCACATGTTGTAGATGAGTAAGACATATACTCAGCTTCCATTGTGGATAAGACTATGCAAGTTTTTGTTTCTTGCTACTCCAAGATATTGCCCCATTTCCAAGCAAGAAGACGTAGTCAAACGTGGATTTCCTCACATCCAAGTCTCCAATCGAGTCTGCATATGTGTATCCTCAGTGGAAGATTCTTTCCTTGGTAACACAGAGAATAGTCTATCGTTCCTTTGAGATATCTCATTATTCTCTTCACGGCAGACCATGTGCTTATCCTGGGTTGGATTGATATCTTCTTACCATCTTGATGGCATGGCAACCATCAAGCCTGGTGCATAACATGGCATACATAAAGTTACCAACCGCGTTCAAATAAGGAGCATTTTTCGTTTTCTAGATTTCTTGTTGTGTCTTTAGGCACATTTCTGAACTTAGACTATGATCTTTGCTCATTTGGGCTATCAAAGGGTTTGTGATTCCGCATATTGAATTGCTCAAGAACTTTGTTGATGTAAGTCTTTTGATACAAGCCAATAATTTCTTAGAGCGATCTCTTGTGATCCTTTACTTATTCGCAATAGCTTAAAATTATTTTAGCAAAGTTTCTATAACGGCACTATCCAAGATGGATTTTTTTAATCCTTGCATCATTCGTCAATCGTTTCGATTAAGTTTTAAGTTTTGGCGCGTAAATCCATAAATTTAATTGTCCATATTAATTGAGAATTAATTTCTTTGGCACGTCCACATCCAAACCATATCTGACAATATTGAAATTGACATTATTCAAAAATATCACTAACAGGGTTAAAAATCAACTAAAAAGATTCTTAGTAACTCCTCAAATCACTATTATTGACGAGCCTTCCTCCACTCCTAGTCCATTCTTATTTTATTTTTTTATTAATAATTTATTATAGAAGATTCTCTCTCCTCTCACTACTAGTAAATATAACAACACATAATAATTTTAATAATAAAATAATAAATTTAGAGTAAACATGAGGTATATTGTTGAAGATGACATGTAGTTTGATATTATTTTTAGAAAGTGAACTAAGAATATTGGACATCCTAATTAACTTGTTATACTAAAGGCTCGTTTGTTTTATCTACTGTTTGTTGTTGAAAAAACTGTTTTTCCAAAAAGCAGGATTCCTACTTTTATAAAATGTTACTTTTCAGATATAAAAAGTAAATAAAATGTTACTAAGAGCATCTCCAACAGCCTCTTAAGTTGGCTCTTAAGTTAAAATTTGATGAGGAATAATGAAAAATCGGCTCCTAGAGCCTCTTAGTGGCTCCTCACACTATTAGTAAATATAACAACAACTAATAAACTAAGAGTCTCTCTCCACCTCTTAGTGCCTCTTAATCATTTTTTATTAATAATTTATTATTGAGGAGTCTCTCTCCTCACACTATTGGTAAATATAACAACAACTAATAATTTTAATGATAAAATAATAAATAAGGAGTGAATATAAGAAGTATTGTTGGAGATGAAATGTCTAGTTACTCTTAAATCACTAAGAGTCAATTATTTATATTATTTTTAGAGAGTACCCAAAGGCCCCGTTTGGTACGTTGTAATAGAGGTCGTAATGGAATGACCATTACAATGTAGGTTCATTACTATGTTTGGTTAGTCGTATCATTTTTGTCGTAATGGACTCACCATTACATCATTCAATTTTTCTTCACAAATTTATGTAATGAGCATTACAAACAAAATAGATATGAATCTACATTACAATTAGCCCTTGTATTTTTATTACTAATGGCTAAATACGAAAAAAAAAACATAAAAACATAAAAACCAAAAAAATCTGGAAATGTGAAAAAACCAAAAAACGAGAAAAAATGCAAAAAAACGAAAAAACATGAAAACGAAAAAAATATGAAAAACACGAAAATGGTAAAATAAGAAAAACACGAAAAAATGTGAAAAAACTGAAAACAAGAAAAAAAATGCAATAAAATGAAAATGAGAAAAACGAGAAAAAACACGAAAAAATGTGAAATGAAAAAACGGAAAAAAAACAAAAATGAGAAAAACAACGAAAAATGAAAAAAGAAATTGAAAAAAACATGAAAATCCGAAAAATGCAAAAAAAAAACATGAAAATTGTATTTAACTAATATAAACATACGTATTGTAATGATAATTGCATTTTATGAATTTTATTAAGATTTTCCTTTGATTAATTTACGACTTTGATTATATTACATTGCATTACAACGTATCAAACGGACTTTAAGAGTTTTTTAAAAATGCTCTAACCAAACATCTAAAACTCTCTATTTTGAAGTGAAAAGGAAATTAGCACCACTAAAATCAGCCACCAAACAACCTAAGTCATTTATATATAACATGTCTATATAAAAAATACACAATTTTATAGATGGTAAGAACTTATCCATATATATTTATATTCTGACTCCAACTGTTGCATTTCTGATGGTCTCCTGCATGCATTTCTCCACCTAGAGCGACACTTCTTGGAATGCATTTATTTTTATTTAAACTTTGTATTATTATTATTAATTATAGGCTCAGATGCTTACGTAGCTACAATAATGAACACTCAGTTGTTTTTTTCTTATCTTTAAATCAGATATTAAAGACACCATTATTAACTTTGATTATTTTTTTCTTTGAGAAAATACATCGTTAGTTTTTCATTTTAAACACATTTAGTTTAATTTAAACTTATTTTTATATTTCGAAACTTGTACAATATTGAATTAAAAAAATAAAAATATTCTTTAAAATTGTCAGTTCTCTGTCTGTTTATATTATTCTTGTTTTTCTGCTCTTTATAAGAATTCGCTTACATAATTTGTTGTATCATGGAAGACGATCGTCAATAGCGACGAAATCTATCTTAAGGATATTACTAATACATGCATCATATTTTGTCTAACTATGTTCTTTAGTTTCTAGTTTTATTGTTCAATATACTTTTCTATATTCGTCATGGTTATCAAAACCGGACCGGTCAAAGAACCGGAAAGGACAAAGGGTCAAGGGTTAGAGGTTCAATCGGGGTTTAACCGAGATTCAACCGGTATTAACAAAATTATGTGAAAAATAATATTTTATCCATATTTTAACTTATAAAAATTATATAAATAAAATTAAAAATATTAAATTTATAAATCCAATCATGAATTAAAAATATAATAAAAATTTAATTTATAAAAAAACTAAAAAATATATATTACATATTTTTTAAAACTAAATTTAGTATTATTATTAACATAACAAAATAGTTATTATACAATTTTTTAGAGTTTTAATTTAATTTATAAAAAGACTAAAAAATATATATTACATATTTTTTAAAACTAAATTTAGTATTATTATTAACATAACATATAAGTATAATAAAATAGTTATTATAAAATTTTTTAGAGTTTTAAATTTTATTTTATGAAATATTTAAATATTATGAGTATTGAAATGATAAAATAATGTTCGTATAATAGTTATAGAAATATAAAAAATTTGATAAAAAAAAGTAAATATAAAACATTATAATAAATAAATAATATTTTAAATATTTACTTTCTATAATAATTATATATCTATATTGTTAAGATTAAACACAAGTTAATAAGTGGTCTAGTGGTTAAGCAATCATTTCTTATTCAAAGGTCCTGTGTTCGAATCCTTGGAAAAGTAAGTTTTTTTTATTGAGTATAAAATGTAACCCGATTAGCCCGGTTAACCACGACTGGTTCAGACGGATCACGGTTCAACCAACCGGGTTAGACGGTTCTAACCGGTTTTCAAACATTTAAAAACCGAACCACCTCCGGCTTGGAATGATGACCGGTTCCGATCGAACCAAGTTGAACCGACCGGTTCGGTTCGGTTCTCAAAATCATGATATTCGTTATGGTTTTTGTTTAATCACATCTAACACTTCATTCATCACTCTCTAATAGCAAAATTGCCTATATTTATATACGGGCAAATTAAAAGCAACAAAAGTCAGTGGTTTAAAAGTTTTCAAATGGAGGTATATGATTTTTTTTTCAAAATAAGGTATTTGAAATCACATTACTAAGTTCTGATGTTAATCAAAAGCATTTTTATTTTATTTTTAAATTACATTTACATATTAATAAAATACATACCTCAAAATCGAATTGCACCGGTGTAAAATGAACTTAAATATCAATTTAGTTTATAAACGGTTAAATTAGTAAAAAATGTAAAATGTCTACCATATGATTTATTGTTTCGATTTAGAGGTTTTTTTTTTAAATTGTGTTTTATCAATATATAAGAATATTATTTTTTAAGATAAAAATACCCTCGGTTATAATTAGAACTAAAAAGTGTAAATTGTAATATATTTTTTTAAAATAAAACATACCGCAAATTTCTTATTTTGTAAACTTTTAAATCACATATATCTATTTGCAAATTAGGCAAACCATTGACTTTTTTTTTTTTTTTATCGTACTTTTCCCTTTATAGATACAATCCTCTTCTTAATCTCATTCAAAATCCTCATCAATTTGGTAACTAATCCATTCTTAATTACATTTTCAAGTTCCTAATTAAGATACTTTATATATTCTTTATTCTTTATTGAAGATTTGATCATTTGGATCTTACTTTTGCGGATTTTCCAGTTGTAACCAAATGTTGTCGTGGAACAAGAGCTCTAGATATTGCTATACTTATAAAGTATCTGTGTGTTTCTGATTGTTGGATTTTTTTATAGAAATAAAATAAATAGTTGGGAATAATAAAATAAAGGAGTTATATATTCATTTTAATTATATTTTTAATAACGTTTCGTTTTGGTTGTTATTTAAATTATTATTTATATATAAGCTAGTAGTAACCACTAACCTATTTATTAGTTATTAATTTTAGCAACGGTAACTCTTAACTTATTTATTACATATTAATTTTAATAACTTCCTTAATTAAAATATATTTAATATTTTTTTCGTAACAACTTAAACTTTGAATCAAACATCACACTGATCACGTGTTTTGAAACAGTAATCATCTTACTGAATCTGCCTATGGAATACAAGTATCTCAATTACTTGTTAAGTGTATTGTAAGATTCAACTAACCCATCTTTTAATTAAGGAATAAGGTACTCGTTTATGGTTTTTGGAGAAGTATCAATTTAGGCTTCACGTACAAAACAACACCAATATAAACTTAACGTTTAGAAAATGGTACTAATTTAGGTCTCGATAACGAACGAGACACGTTGTTGATATTATTCCGTTAAGTTTTGTCAATTGTACGTGGAGGGTGGGAGAAATCAGGACTTAACGGAGTAATATCAATGACGTGTCCAATCCGTTATCGATACCTAAATTTGTACCATTTTTTAAACGTTAGACATATATTGGTGCTATTTTGTACATAGAGTCTAAGGGTCCGTTTGTTTTATCTGCTGTTTGTTGTTGCTGTTTGCTGTTTCCTGTTACGGTTTGATGTTTCCTGTTTGAAAATGTTGCTGTTCCAAAAAGCAGGGAGTCCCTACTTTTATAAAAAGCTACTTTTCGGCTACAAAAGGCAAACAGGAGATGTCTAACCAAACACCTTAAACTCTCCTTTTCAAAGTGAAAATGCAAACAGGAGGTCGAAAAGCAGCTACCAAACACCTCCTAAATTGATACTTCCCAAAAACCATAAGTCTATTTTGGTACCTTATCCCTTTAATTATTGAAGGTGTTTAAGTGTAATTATTATGAGCTAGTTAGATGCTCATATTTCAATTGCCATCACATTGAGTAATAAACTAGCAATAAGCACCTTTGGATTAAGATTTTACTGCAATTCACTAAAATAAAATTAAAAATGAACTACGAAAGAAGAATAGTTCTACTCCTTCGGGAAAAACACATGTAAAAGTTCCTCCAATGGTTGAAGCATTGATTTCAAGGGAAATATTACCTAAAATGTGTTAAAAAAAATTTGGTTCGCAATTATATTTACTTGGTTATTCACTTTCGCAGATGGTTTGTACCTCTATAGGTGAGACTGCTGGCCACGAAAATTCTTTTCATTCCCAAAAAATATCGAAATTTAAAAAAAAAAAATCAGAGTTATAAAATATGTTAAACTATACTCTAAATTAATTTCATTAGATAACGTTGTAGGTTAAAGTTATGGGCTTTCATTTAAAATGGGTACATAAATTTTAAGGCCTTGGGCCTTTTGTTGTCCTCAGCTGCTAATATAGACCTGTTATTCCTCCTATTAAAAAAACTCGTTTGAAATGGAAAATGTAAAAACAAAAGTGTAAACAATATGAAAGAAGAAAGAGGAATATTGATTTGATGGGATTGGTTTGGGTTAGGTTGGTTTGGACATATAAAAAATTAATAGATTGGATTGAGTTGAATAGGTTTTTTTTTTTTTTTTTAACCAGAAAAGAGGAAAATCATATATATGATGGACTAGTGTCCATAACAATAGTGTTTAAAAGTAGAGGTGGCAATTTCTGACACGAAAATACGATTACAGAGCCAACCCGACTGACACGACACGATTTACACGAAAATCATTTTTCTAGCATTTATAACGTATAAAACCATATGGAACATAAAAATGAGATAACACGATTTTGACACGAAACACGAAATTGCCACCTCTATTTAAAAGTCATTCCGCATAACAGTTGAAAAGAAATCGCTAGCATTGGAACAGGCAAGCCTAGCTACCAAATGAGCTGCACTGTTCGCTAAACGAGGAATAAAAGCTAATTTAAAATGTGGGTTGGATCCTAACAATAATCGACAGTCCTGTATAATCATTCCGAACTCAGATATATCGTATTTTTCATCTAGAATAGCATCGACGACGAGTTTTGCATCAGACTCGAACTCAACAGATGTATAACCCAAATTACCAAGCCATATCAAGCACGTACGAATAGCAAGAGCTTCAATAGTGCTAGGATCTTTGATACCTGGGATAAAACTGCTGCTACAGAATAAGAAGGATCCACTTTCATCTCTGATTACCGTGCCCATGCCGCTGCTTATCAATTCTTTGAAAATTGCCCCATCGATGTTACATTTGACAAAGCCTGGATTTGGTGGCCTCCATTTCTGAATCGGGGCCGGTTGTCTCGTAATCCTGTTAATTGACACCTCTTGGACCCCTGATACTGACCTGCTGCTCGAAGCCGATTGCCCCCGTGTTACCGCTCCAATGTGCGTCTGAACGGAATTGATCGGCACTGGACGTCGCTGCTCCGAATCGGGATCGAGAGCCGACGATTGGGCGTTGTTGGGGTCGTGGTGATTCTGTCCCTCTCTGATGTGCGGCGATACCGCTCCTGGTTGTCTGGGAGCCAGTCGTTGTTGGTATGTTGTCCAATCTTGAGCCGCCTCCAAACTAGTCCGCCAACTAGTGTCAGCCGGCCACCACCTCATGTGCCAAAGAACTCTGTTTCTGTGGTCCCAAATTGCTTTCAGGGCACAGCATATTCTGACAATTTTCACCTGGTTTGAGCTGCATAACTCTTGCAGGAGCCACTCAGACAGGTTCGAGTTGCCCATCGTCGGGGAGGGAACGCCTGCAATTCGCCAAATGTCACCTGCAAAACAACACTCAGTAAATAAATGGTTATCTGTCTCCTCCTGCTCCATGCAAACAGGGCATTCGGTTGTAATAGGAACTCTTCTCTGAGCCAACCGAGCTCTAGTTGGAATACATTTCGAGCAAATACGCCAGATAAACTGTTTCAGCTTAGGGGGAATCCTCAACCTCCACAATTTCTTCCAGCCATTCTGAGCCCTACTATCATCACCCAAGCCCATACTAGCTAGGTAGCCTGAATGCACATTATAGTTCCCATCCTTTGACCAATGCCAGATTCTCACATCTTCCCCAGAGTTGAATAGGTTTTTAATTTAAATATTTGCATGCATCTTTTTAGCTTTTCATTTTCGATTTAAAAATAATTTATAATTTACATGTTAAACTAAGATATATAAGAAAATTTCATAAAAAAAAAATATATAAGAAACAAATTATAAAAAAAAAAAGGAAAAAGAAAAGGAAAATCAGAAAACACACAAAAAAAAAAACCAAAAAGAAAAAAACGTGAAAAAACAAAAGCGAAAATATTTCAAAGGATATGTGCTATAAAAGGTAAACACAGAAAGCTATTCGTCTTAGTTCGTTTATTAATTACGAATATAACAGGGCCCATAAGTATCAGGAATAGAAATTTTTTGTACATAGATAGATGTTTTATACCCAACATTGGTATCAAACCAATCATTATATTTCCATTATATTCCGTTATTTGATAATTAGATTTATAATTTGTGCAATTTTACCTCTAAAAATATCAAGTAATTTCAATTTTATTCTTATACAATAAAAAATTTGAACTGATTGATTTGACAGTTATTTGATTATCACATCAGATATTTCAAAGAAGTTCATCGATAAAATAAAGCAGTTATTTGTATTTTGACGGGTTGTATGCAGTTTTTTTTCTGTGACTAACTTTTATCTAACAGACTTAAATATTATATTATTTCGATAGGTTATTTGTAACTGTGTTAGTAACAGACTAAACATTTTAGACATAATTGACGTTTGTAAGGCATATGCGACAATTAAATAACGAGTTAAATAACAGTGAAACAGTCTGTTTAAATTCATAGTTACGGGTAAATCTGCACTTCTCAAAAAATGATACAAGTTCAATATATAATAAATGTAGACATTAAATGGTGGACTTTAACAAAGTAAGTTCATCCAATGGTGGTAAAAACAAAGTAAGACTTACTTTGTTAAAAACAAAGTAAGCATAGTCTAACCCTAAATTATAGATATTGAAAATATAAAAGAATATTCTATTAACGTTTATATGCATGCATATATCAAAACCGTTTTATTAAATCTTAAATTTTAATTCACATCTAAAAAGTTAGAATTCATAAATACAATAAATGATATATTAATTATTTGATAAATTTTATTTGTAGAATTTTATTAACGGAAAAAAAAGTATAGGGTTGGGCGTAAAAATATCCTTAACGTTTTGGTTCATGAGCAATTTTATCCTAACGTCTAAAATTGTGTAATTTTACCCCTAACGTTGGAAGCCAAGAGCAATTTTACTCCCAACGTAATAAATTGGTCAGTTTGAGAAATAATTTATTAAACTATCTTTTCGGTCATGAATCTTGTCATCTACACTTCACATGTGCGTCATTTTATTAGTAACAAATCACAAACATATGTTGAGATGTGAAAAAAAAAACAAAAAAAAATACATCTTGTACGAATTGGATAAAAAAATTCAAAAAATTCACCGAATTTATAAATATTAATCTCCAATTCTATTATTAAATTGTAAAAAAACATGAAATCTTTTTTTTAGATCTAACTGATATGTAATTAGTGCAGAATTAGAAACAAAATATATGTGTTTTATAATAGTGTCTGAAATTGATCCAAATTATCAACATTAAAGGCAAAATTGCTCATGGCTACTATTAGGAATACGACTAAATATATTAGGAATATAATTTTTGATACTCTTAGGCACGAATTTAGACCACGAGAATTAAAAGTAGTGCCGGACGAACTATTTGTTCAACTCGGTATGAAAGATTTCTTAGAATGGTCTTTATTGAGATGCTGGGTCAAACAGTGGTTAAACTACTGTGGTGTCTGTGCTTTCCCGTAAAGACTCTTAAAGACCTTGCTTTTTCTTCCGCTGGGAAGCTGGTTTTTCGGACCGGACTTGATTAAATAGAGTTTCATCTTAATATTCTTTTGTTTTGAGACGAGAGCGAAAGTAAACCCTGTTCATCTTGAGCCATAGGCGTGGACGTAGGAATGAATAGGCATGCTATTAGGAATATAATTTATGTATAATATATTTAGTCGTATTCCTACTGATAGTCTCCTAGTCAAATATGTATATATCTGATAGTTTTCTAGTCAAATTCGGATTCCTATCGGATAGACTCCTTCTTCCTTTCTAACTCTGTTTGTACTATATATTTTGAGCACCTGAGATTTAATAAAGGCAAGATGTATTTCCGCAATTTCCCTTGGCTTATCATGGTATCAGAGCATTCTAAAGTTTAGAATTTTTTTTTTATCGATCCTCTGTTCTTCATCTTTGTTCTTTGCCTGCCATGGCAGACAAGAAATCTACACCGCCCCCTACACAGTCTCGTTATGAACCTTTCTCTAAATATTATCTTCATCCTTCTGAGGGTACGGGTACGATGATCAGCCCTATTCTGCTCAAGGGTAACAACTACGACCAGTGGGTAAGATCTCTCCGCAATAATCTGAAAGCCAAGAATAAATTAGGGTTTATTGATGGCACCATCAATGAACCAGCACCAACATCTGAGGATTATGAACAATGGGGTATTGTGAACTCTATGCTTGTTGCTTGGGTTTATAATACTTTGGATACTTCAATTCGCTCTACGGTTTCTTTACCTGATAATGTTAAAACTATGTGGGATGATCTTCATGATCGTTTCTCTCTTGGGAATGGTCCTCGTATTCATGAAATTAAAAATCAAATTGTTGATTGCAAACAGTGTGGTCGACCTCTTGTTGATTATTATAGTGATTTAAAACAGCTATGGGATGAATTGGCTAGCTATGTGAAAACACCTAATTGTTCATGTTCTGCTTCTGCTGAGTATGTCAAAATTTACGAAACTGAGAAATTACATCGGTTCCTTATTGGCCTTGATGCTCGAAAATATAGTGCTGTTGTTTCGGGTCTCTTGATGATGGACCCCTTGCCCTCTTTGAATTATGCTTATGCTAAGGTGGCTACTGATGAGCGCCATCATACTGTGGTCGAGGCCCATGAGGCTCGACCTGACAATGTTGGTTTTGCAGCAAGTGGTTCGGCTGGTGGTCGTCTTGTTGCTTCTGGAAAGACTACCACGGGAGACGAGCTGTGAGTTTGTTTACATTGTGGTGAGAAGGGGCATGAAAAGGAGCGTTGTTTCAAGCTTCATGGCTATCCAGATTGGTGGGTTGGCAAGCGTGGCAGACGCACTGGGGGTCGCGGTGGACGCTCTGGTGGGCGTGGTGGTCGCGATCGTGGTGGTTTTGTAGGCAATACAGGTACACGGACTAGTGCTGCTTCCTCTTCACAGCAACCATTTAGTGAGTCTGATCGCCAAAGTGTTCCGACTCTCAGTGATTCTCAATTCATTCAACTCATGTCTGCTGTTAATGGTGCTAAGTCCAATAATGAACATTTAAATGGTAAGAAGTCCGCTGATTGTTGGATTATTGATTCTGGCGCGTCTAACCACATGACGGGTAACATTAAATTATTTCTTGATATAATTGATATTCCGGATTCTATTGTTGGCTTACCGAACGGTAAACACACTACTGCTACAAAGGAGGGAACAATTCGCTTGAGCCAAAATTTGGTGTTACATAATGTTTTATTTGTTCCTTCTCTTACCTGTAATTTGCTGTCAGTGTCTCAGTTACTTGAAAAACAATGTTATATTGTTCTTTTCACTGACAAGCTATGTGTTATTCAGGACCGCACTTTGAGGAACCTGATTGGAGCAGGGGTGCAGTGTGACGGGGTCTATTGGTTTCAGAAGTTCATTCAAGCTAATCAAACAACAACTGTTGCAGAATCTGCAGATTTATGTCATCAGCGGTTAGGGCATCCCTCTCAAAAGGTTCTCTCTAGTTTGTGTGGAGTAGTTCATATAGATTTTTCAAACAATAGTTGTGCTACTAATTGTGGTGTATGCTTTCAAGCAAAACAACATCGTAGTCCTTTTCCTTTGAGTATGAATAAAGCTGCTGGTTTGTTTGATTTAATACATTGTGATATATGGGGACCGGAAAAATTGCATGCTAGTAATGGGGCTCGTTATTTTTTAACAATTGTTGATGATTGTTTTCGGGCTACATGGGTGTTTTTGATGGCAGGAAAATATGAGGTTCCTCAACTGATTAAGAATTTTTGTAAAATGGTGCACAGTCAGTATCATAAACAAGTTAAGATTTTGAGGAGTGACAATAGCCCAGAATTTTTGTCTTAAAACTTTTTATGTTGAATGTGGCATGCTTCATCAAACCTCATGTGTTGATACAGCACAGCAAAACGGTAGAGTTGAGCGTAAACACCGTCATGTATTAAATGTAGCTCGGGCTTTACGTTTCCAAGCTCATCTTCCTAAAAAGTTTTGGGGTGAGTGTGTTTTGACTGCGGTTCATTTAATAAATCGAACCCCTACTCCTATTCTTCATGGAAAATCCCCTTATGAGATTTTGTTTGGCCAACAGCCTCCTATGCTTGCTTTACGTGTTTTTGGGTGCCTTTGTTATGCTGCTAATAGGCCTCGGATTAAAGACAAATTTGGGTCTCGGTCTAGGCGTTGTATATTCGTTGGGTATCCTTTTGGTACAAAGGGTTGGCGTCTTTTTGATTTGGATACTCATGAATATTTTGTTAGTCGGGATGTGCAATTTTTTGAAGATGTTTTTCCCTTTTCCAAACCCGAAGTTGGTCCGACTATGTGTCCGTTTCAGTCTTACTTACAACAGCCCCCTCTTGATGATTATGATGGGATAGTGCCAAGTGATGCACGGGTTGGGACAAAGGGGCCTATAGAGGCTGTCGGAGCTGAAATTTTTGCACCTACTGTCACTGTGCCAGCTGTTGCACAACCTGATGCCCCAAAAATTATTGGGACGATTCCTAGCGTTACTGATACTGTGAATGCAAACAGTAATGTAAGTGATAATCTTCCTACTACTATGGGTACCACTGACAACTTGGGCCGTGGACATCGTAATCGAAAACCTTCATCAAAGTTAAGGGATTTTGTTACTCACACTATTGTTTCTCATACTGTTGCTCAAAAAATAGACCCTGCACCATCCTCTACTGCACCGGCTCAATCTGGAACCTCATGTACTCCTTTCCCTATAGCTTGTTATGTTGATTGTGAAAAGTTTTCTGTTAGACACAAAAGTTTTTTGGCAGCAATTACTGCAGGTAAGGAACCTGTCTCTTTTACGGAGGCTTTTAAGGATCCTAGTTGGTGTACAGCAATGCAAGAAGAGATTGATGCCTTAGAACGTAATAATACTTGGACCTTGGAAGAGTTGCCTTCTGGTAAGAGAACTCTTGGTTGTCAATGGGTTTATAAAGTGAAGTTTAAGTCTGATGGATCTATTGAGCGCCTCAAAGCGCGACTTGTTGTGTTTGGAAATCGCCAAGTTGCAAGTATTGATTTTCATGAGACATTTGCACCCGTAGCAAAGATGGGTATTGTGCGCATTTTTCTTGCTGTGGCAAGTGCTCTTAAGTGGGAACTTCATCAAATGGATGTCCATAATGCGTTCCTTCATGGAGATTTAGAGGAAGAGGTATATATGAAGTTACCTCCTGGTTATTCGAGTCCTACACCTGGGAAGGTCTTACGATTGCGCAAATCTTTATATGGATTGCGTCAAGCACCGAGGAATTGGTTTGCAAAATTGTCCACCGCCTTGAAGCATTTTGGCTTCAAACAATCTTATGCTGACTACTCCTTGTTTAGTTACTGTAATGGAAATGTTGCTCTTCATGTTCTGGTTTATGTAGATGATCTTATTGTTGCAGGGTCCTCTCATACTTCTATCACTCAATTGAAGGAATACCTTAGTAAGTGTTTTCATATGAAAGACCTTGGCGCTTTGAAGTACTTTCTTGGTATTGAGGTAGCTCGTGGGGCTGAGGGTCTTTTTCTCTCCCAACGTAAGTATACTCTTGATGTTCTTACAGAGGCTGGTATGTTGGGTTGTAAGCCTATCGATACTCCAATGGAGCAAAACCATCATTTTGCTACTGCAGATGGTCCTTCTATGCCTGATCCTGCACAATATAGGCGTTTTGTTGGACGCTTGGTCTATCTAACTATCACTAGGCCTGAGCTTAGTTATTCTATGCATACTCTTGCTCAATTTCTAAGCAACCCTAAGGTCGAACATTGTGATGCTGCTCTTCGTGTATTGCGGTATTTAAAAGGAAGTCCAGGACAGGGCATCTTGCTTCGGAAATGCAATGATTTGCGCTTAAATGCCTTTTGTGACAGTGATTGGGTTGCTTGCCCATTAACTAGACGCTCTTTGACTAGTTATTTTGTGCTGCTTGGGACATCTCCTATTTCCTGGAAGACTAAAAAACAACCTACTGTATCTCGTTCTTCTGCGGAAGCTGAGTATCGTGCCATGGCTGTCACCACTTGTGAGTTAAAATGGTTGAAGTCTTTGTTGAGATCTCTTAGGGTTCATCATTCCCGTCCTATGCGATTATTTTGTGATAGTCAAGCTGCTATTCATATTGCGGCAAATCCAGTCTTTCATGACCGTACAAAACATATTGAAGCTGACTGTCACTTTGTTCGTGATGAATTGCAGGCCGGCAACATTACTACTTCGTATGTACCTACAAGTCATCAATTGGCGGATATTTTGACAAAAGCTCTGGGGCGACAACAATTCTATTACTTACTACGCAAGTTGGGTATTTGTGATATGCATGCTCCAACTTGAGGGGGAGTATTAGGAATATAATTTATGTATAATATATTTAGTCGTATTCCTACTGATAGTCTCCTAGTCAAATATGTATATATCTGATAGTTTTCTAGTCAAATTCGGATTCCTATCGGATAGACTCCTTCTTCCTTTCTAACTCTGTTTGTACTATATATTTTTAGCACCTGAGATTTAATAAAGGCAAGATGTATTTCCGCAATTTCCCTTGGCTTATCAGCTACCAACGTTAAGAGTAAAATTGCACTATTTTAGACATTAAAAGTAAAATTGCTCCTGATCCAAAATATTAAAGGTATTTTTACACTCTACTAACGAAAAATTACTTTTCAAAATATATGGAACTGCACCTGCTGCGGAATAAAAAATTATTGTTGGGAGTGTTTTTGCAATTGCGCATGGCAATTGCGTTGGACAAATAATTGTCAACTGTAGACAATTAGTTATGCAGTATCAATTCCACTATCAAGAAAAATAAAAAAGTTCAGTTCCATTTCTTTCCCAGTATTTATTGTACAATTAATAAAATTCCATAAATTAAAGAATTAATGTATTTTTTTTTTGTAGGAAAGGAAAAGAAAAACAAACAAACAAAACACCGCTCAACCCGGGATCAGCCTAGGAAAACTGACCCCCACCACATCCTCCATGATCAAAGAAGAGATGAAGACCGGAGGAGAAGAAAATGTAGAAAGACCCAACAAACTAGAGTGCCCTTCCATCGCAAGACGGTCCGCTACGCAGTTCTGCTCCCTATAAATATGAGCAAACCTAATAGACTCAAAGGAGGATCCAATCCTTCTAATGCCTTTAATAATGTTCAGGCTATTCCGGCAAACAGCATCGCCCTCAGAAATCATTTTAACCGCTTCTTGGTTATCTGACTCAACAAGAAGCTTCTTCACCCCTAGATCCTTAGAAAGCTTCAGGCTAGAGAAAATCCCCCAAAGCTCTGCAGAAAAGGAAGAACCAATACCCAAATTCTGAGAGAAGCCAGAAACCCACCTGCCACCATCGTCTCTAAGGACCCCTCCTGCGGCAAATCTCCCGTCTCTTAGACAAGAACCATCAGTGTTGAGCTTAACCACACCTTCACTCGGCCTATACCAGCCTAAAAGATTGACCTCCTTCCTCTGAACATCCCTAGCTAAGGGGTCCTCAACAAAACTCTCAACCAAGGTACTAATCTTTTTAGAAAAGAAATCAAGGACATTTGGCTGAGAAACCACTCCTCCTCCAAAGATCTCCTCGTTCCGCCATCTCCAAATCTGATGGCAAACCACCACAAAAAGAAGAACACCTTGATTCCCAGGCAGAAGAATCCCTTTAATTCCATCTACAAACCAATCATTCTCAGAATGGGCTAAAAAGGAAGATAGCACATCCCTAGGGAGAATTCTCCTCCAAACCTCTTTACTTTTCTCACAATCCCTGAGAGCATGGCACAAAGTCTCCTCAAACCCTCTGCATCTACCACAGGCTCCAGAATCCACCAAGTGCCTCCTTTTTCTATCCGAATTAGTAAGCAACCTATTCCTAGCCCCAAGCCACAGGAAGCTCCTAATACGGTACGGCACTTTTAAAGCCCAAATAATCTTCCACCCCCCAGGGGATGAAGAATCCAAACCCTGATAGAACGCCTGAAAAGCAGATTTACACGAATAGGCCCCATTGTTAGTCAGCGCCCAATAATAACTATCCTTGTCTTCAATTTAATTACTAATTTGAACACCTCTAATAGTAAGGAGTGATTCCAGACTGAGGTAGGAATCAAATTTATCCCAAATCCACTCACCCTCAGAATCCATGTCAAACCCGACCCTAAAATCTATCAGATAAGACGGTGAGACAAAATAACTACCACTTATGAGACCAAAATACAATTATAATTTCTAAGAGGATGGTCCCTAACTTGTTATCTAAACGTTTATCAACTTTATCCACATTAATTTCCCAAAAATCCCTCATAATTCATTATTATAACACCTGTACTCTACTCGATGCACTACAATCAATAACAAATTACATTTCATTATTCTATAGACACCAATCTATTTACATAAATCAAAACTTTTATCCAACAAATAATACCAATCTATATTTCTGTTACTTATCTCCGAATATAAACTGAACAAAGTATTTAAGGAATTTCTCTACTAGCTAACCCAAAAATCTAACAGACTATTAGCAACTATTTAATTTAACTGTTTAATCTGTCTGATTGGCTTGGACTTGATAATATAATCAAGCTTCCTACGTATCCCGATATTTTCAAGTTGGGAATCAAAGCCACGTAGTTCTACTCAGTTTGACTAGACACTATTTATTTTACATTTACCCTTGTACCTGCGTAACTCACTTGAAATGGTAGCATTATTTATGTAATTCACTTTTCCGGTTAAATTATTCACGTTATATATAATAATACCAAACAATCAATTCACTTTAGAATAATTTACCTTAACAATAATTTTAATTTATTTTTATATGATTAACCGAACTCATTTTACTCCATAAACGACTCTTGTTACCGAATCAATTCAACTCAAGGTTCAAATGATTCTTTTTCTCATATGAATTCAAATTCAAAACGTTAAATCTAAAACTACTCGTTTACCGGCAACACCCGATTATAGTTACCTCAAGCATGTTAATATTTATAATAAAATTCAATGAATTAAATTAACCTTTGCTAATATGCGTAAACATATGATCTGTTTATAAAATGGGATACAATGAAAACTCATTTAACTAAATTTTCAAGATGAAGAACAGCAAAAAGTACCAAATTAGTTCTTAAGGGAGAATGATTTAGCAAGAATCAAAGTCACACGAAAAATATTGGGCAAATTCTCAATATTCCATTTCTTTTGGTTCAGTAATGGTAGGCCACTATTGAGAACACCACACCCATCTTGAATAGTTATCTTACAAGATCATACTGAAGGGTTCCTCTATAAATATTAGGCAACGTAAACAGCTCATTTTATGGTATTTTCGAATTTCATGTGATTAATAAGACTCAGTTTACTATCCCTTTATACCGAAACAAATCTAACTCAAAGTATAAAGTACTCTTTTTAGAGTAAGAATTCAATTTGGAAACCAAACAGTTTCTTACTCGCAAATATATCCAACTTAGTGTCGAAACTCCTCCTTCTACCAAACGAATCTAACTCAAGGTCTAAATCTAAAACGAATCTTCCTACAGAACAATCAGATTCAAAACCCGCTCATCATCTAAGTCTGAAACGACTCTTTCTACTGACAGCACCAACTAAAGTAATTAAATGTCTATAATCCACAATAAATCTCAGTAACCCGTATCCGAGGTCATCTTCCTCCTTCCTATTTTGATCAGAACCCTCCTATTTTGATCAGAACCCTCACTGGAATAGCCACAGACCCGTGTTCAAAGAATACAGATGATAAAAAAAAGAAAACATTTAAACACTACTGTAAGAAATAATCTCATAACAGAGAAATCATGAACAGACTCACCAAACGATTTTACCTTCGAAAATCGCAATGCATATTCAAATCGGACAGTTAGGAGTTCCTATTTCAGTGACCACCGTGAAAAACTTTAGACCTGAGCCGATCTCCTCAAGATACCGCTGGAAACACCGTTCACAACAGGTGGTTCTGATTCCTAAAATTGAAAGAATCTAACAGATGAACTAAACTCCTTTTGTCCTGCTACCTGATGAACCAGAATATTCAACCCAGCTCCATAGACAATTTCAACAATATATATATAGATTTTAACAATGTTTCTCATCCGACTAAGGCAAACGAAGACCCTCTCTTTCTAATCGAATGACACAGAAAAAAAAAGAGAGGAGTGAGGAAGCAATTTCTGGTGCCATGAGAGAGAGAGCAAGGTGAGGAAGACAATGGGATCCCTCTTCTCCAGAATGACCCTTCGGTTTTATATAAATCCCTAAAATTGATACGTGTTTGATACGTGTTAGATAGCTAGACTTAGGAAAAAGTTTATAATTCATCCTCACAATTTATTAAAGTATACAATTAGGTCCTTATAATTCCCCTTTTAATTTATTCTAACATTTCAATTTAGTCCTAATTCTCCAATTTAGCCCCGAATCTTCCAATTCGAGCAATTATTCTTTAATTCATTCCCTTATCATTTTCGTACTTTTTTTTGGATACGGACGTGACAATCCACCACATCAGCAATCCTCCAGTCCTGAATGTCCAATGGAGGCAAGGAAGTACAAACCTCTAATAAAGACTTCTTACCTATCCAAATATCCTTCCAGAAACTGATGGACCTGCCATTACCCACATTCCACCCAATCCTAGAACAAAATTCAGCAAAAACTGCACTAATGCCTTTCCAAAGAAAGGAACAATTAACCACTCTATCCTTAGGCCCCCCAAACACCTTATCCTTCTGATACTTACCACATAAAAGCTGGACCCACATAGCTGAAGGAAACTGCCACATCCGCCACAGGAGTTTCATTAATAAGACTTTATTATTATCTTTGGCTTTCCTAATGCCCAGACCTCCTATATCTTTAGGCTGACAAACCTCACTCCAAGGAACAAGGTGGATCTTTCTCCCCTCCTCAGCTTCCCCCCACAGGAACCTACGGTTAATTTTATCAAGATCTTTAAGCACAGGTTCAGGAAGATGACAAGCCTGCATAATGTGATTGGGAGTCGCACAATTAATAGATTGAATTAACGTAAGACGGCCAGCGAGAGAGAGAGTCTTAGCTTTCCACGTGGCACACTTCATATTAGCTTTATCCAAAGTATCTTTAAAAGACACTTTAGACACTCTCTCACTATGGAGGGGGATACCCAGATACTTCCCGAGAGAGCTAGTCAGAGGAATACCCGACATATCACTTAACCTTTTACAGACTTTCTGGTTCATATTTTTAGAGCACATCATCCTAGACTTTTGGACATTAAGCTTCTGGATATTAAAATTTAACATTCACTAAATTTCACATAGATTCAATGGTAAAATAGCATGCCAATTAAGATTAGTTTGAGTGGTTAAGGGTATTAAGTCGCTTAAGTTAGATTTCGAATTCGGATGTTAGGGTGCGTAAAAAGCTTTAATTGGAAAATGATCTACTTAAAAAATATCGAACAAATATCAAACTGAGAAATCAGACAAACTATCCAAAAAAAATACAAATCATTTTAAATATTTTCAAATTTTTGTTTTTTTTCCTTACATTTTTCACATTTCTATCTTTTACATTTTTTTTTCGTTTTCTGCATTTTTTTCCGTTTTGGGGTCAACTCAACTATTCTAATATACCCAACATGTTTATTATAGAGGTTAGTTGGGTCAAACAAGAAATGGATCTAAATTACAATATTTTTTAATTTTCTCTTAATTTAATACGTGAACTAAAATAATTTTTTGAAAATTAAAGAAGGAGAAAAAACGCATACAAATATTTGAATTAAAAACAAATCCAGCCCGCACCAATAAAAATGACTCAGATCCGAATAGTCGGAAGAAACTAGATGATGATGATTGGTTTCCAGCTGCTTTCAGGTGGATTTGGACTCGAGCAAAGTATGAGATTTGTTGTGCTTTTATTTTAAAAGTACCTTTTATGGTATTTTTTGCTCTTTGTTGTCTTTCTATTCTCTTCATGGCATCTTTTTCTCTTTGTAGTCTTTCCATTCCCTTTGTGGATTTTATATGGGAGAATTACTAAACTAGCACCTTTTAAGGGGTTAGTTTACATTTCTAGCTCCTTTTAAATAAATGATCAAAAGTAACATTTTTCAACAGATTCTTCCACATTTGCCCTCGTCATTTACACTCCGCTCTAACACCCACGCTCTCTAACACTCTGCTCTCTAACATATTTCATTGCGCGAATCCGACGATTCATTCGACGATTTCCTCCGGCGAACGCGAAGCTCAGACAACACAAAGATCAGACAACGAATCGGATTCAAAAGGAAGGACGAAAAAGAGGGTAAATAACTCGATTTTACTTATGGGTTATTGTATTGTATGTACATTTGCTAGGTTCTTGTATTGTATGTACATTTCATGGGTTTGAGAAGGAATCTTTCGTTATGCTTACTTCTTCTGGTGTTAGGGTTCATCTGGGTTTGCAGTTGCCGATATCAATGTGATATCGACAAACCCTCCTTTCCTTGTTTGTTTATCTTCTATATTTATGCATATATTTATCGATATCAATCGATATCCTATCTGCAATTGGTAAGTGTTTGGTCCATATATGTCGATATTTATGTGATATCGAGAACCAAATTATCGATATCTATGTGATATCAACAATTTGGTTCTTAATATCACATAGATATCGACAACCTAACTATCAATATCACATAGATATCGACAACCTAATTGTCGATATCTCTCTTATTTTAGCCTATGTTAGCTCATTTAACTTCTTTATTAGCTTACTTGTATGTTAGCTTATGATATATCTACAATAAATTTCAGCATGATCATGGACAAAAGAGGAAGAGAGATGAGCATGTCTCTTCTTCCAAGAAAGTCAAGGAGGGTTCAGAATATAAATATAAAAAAACATTTGGAACGGAAAGCGTCATCACAACTAGGTGTAATGAAGATGCAGCAAAAAAATATAATGACCAATTTAATACCAACCAAGAGAAAGCTATTTAAGCAGAGTTGCTTCGGGCAGTATTGTGAGATGGAACTTACACAATTTGCAGGAGTTCTCTGTCATACCCTTTTGACAAGGGAGATCAAATGTGAAGACCTCAACCCCAGGGAGCTTTGCTTCAATGTTAGAGGTGTTGAGTTGAGATGTGGAGATTGGGAGTTTGGACTCCTAAGTGGGTTACGGTTTGGAGATCTGGAAGCATTTAGGGCAAAGTTTAGTGCGCTAAAGAAGACAGAAAGATTTAGAAAGAAGTTTTTTGCCCACTACCCTGCACCAACATTCAGAGACGTGGACACAATAATGAAGCAAACTGAATGGGCTAATGAAGGTGATCAGGATGCAGTTTCATTTGCCATGTTATACTTTGTACTTGGCAGTGTGTTGGATAACATTGCCATGAAACAAGCTCTTCCTTGGGTTTTGGAACTTGCAGAATTTTGAACACTATTTAATGAGTTCCCGTGGGGTGTGGTGGCCTGGGATGCGACCTACAGGTCCATTGTTAATGGTGTGGTTGGTGGCAAAGACCAACTTGATCAATTATGTGCTTATAGGGATGGAAAAAGGAAATCCCGTGTCTCATATAACCCATATGGTTTTGCACACGTATTTCAGGTATGATGTGTGTATATTCCACATACTAGAAATATTAGTAATAGGCATAAATAATGAATTGGAACTTTGTTGCAGGCTTGGTTGTGTGAAGTATGGGATGCCACCCACGAATACTTTGTGAAGTCATCTAATTGCATCCCACGATGGCTTCGATGGAAAAAGACCAATACCCCTACATTGGCTAGAGTTAAAGCCATGTTTGATGTAAGTTGACTAAACATTATGCCGATATCGATAATATTATATCGATATCGACAATATTATGCCGATATCGACAATATGATACCGATATCGACAATATTATGCCACACATCTGACCGACTTGTTTAATTGTACATGTGTATTTTAGTCATATAAAGCCCCAAATGCTACCAAACTTGTAGCTGAAGATAGGGAGAAAGAAAGCTCCTAGTACCAACATCTTATAGACCATGTCGAGGGTCGGCCGTCTAATTATGACAATTTATTTACTTATTTGAAAGAGGGGGAAGAGGAGGAAGGGGAGGAAGATGAGGGAGAGGAGGGAAAGGAGACAGCGGTTAGAGATGAAGGAGGAAGGGAGGATGAAAATGATGACAGTGAATCTGAAACTGATAATGAAGAAAAAAGAGAAGATGACAATGACACTGAACCGGATGAAAATGCCTTCATTGTCTCTCCTAGAGTACCTCTCCAGAAGAAGAAACCATCTGATTTAGAACGACTGATGAGGAGGTTGTTTGTTGAGCAAGAGAGGAAAATAAATGAATAGTTTGGTGAGCAAGAGAAGAAAATAAATGAATAGTTTGCTACCTTTGGAAAAAGATTGTCCGTAGTAGAGCGTGATGTGCAGCAACTGAAGGCACAACGGGGAGTAGATGATGTGGAGACCACGGTAGGAGTAGTTGATGTGGTTCATGGGATGGATGATGAGGTGGTGGATAGGGAGAGGGAGAGGGAGGAAAAGTGTTGGGGTTTAGTGTCCTATAGACAATTGTTCCAGGATATAAACCTAATATAAATGAATTGTTCTTTATGTCATTTGTTTTAATAAGATATGATTTTATAACTATATAAAGGCAACCTCTTTTAAAGAACTAAATAAGTCTAATAAAAGGAAATCCCTAAGTTTATTTAAAGTGATTATAAAGTGTTCATACAAGCATGAAGTCAGACGAAACATTATAATAAACTAATAAACTTAAAACCAGCCCAAGTCAAGTAATATGTTTTGAATAGGGATTGACATATCACTGTTGAGACTTGCATGTAACAATGTCTTCTGTCGAGACATAGAGCTGATCTCACAAGCTTCAGATATGCAGATATCTAGACAGTTACATGGATCTAATGAAAGGGGGTTCATTAGGATTGGGGACCCGACTTGAGATAACAGGATGGGTAGATTTATCCTTGTCACCTGTTCATCTCATTGGTATTAATAGGTATAAGTAATCCTAAAACTCAAAGGAATGTTAATTAGTGATTCTGGATTATGGAATGTGATGCTTTGATCCTGTTGTAACACGATCCATAACAGAAATGACTCTGGGGTGTGAACGGCAGACGTTGGGTGTCACAGGAAGTAATTGCAGGATAGTTATACATTGGATTGAGCATTTGTCACTCCTGATAAATGGGAGATACGTCCAAGGATCGCTTGTGGAAGATTTAACTCTAAATCCTTGCAAGGTGATAGCTTAAGACTTGAAATGCATATTTCACTTAACCTATCTAATTGGAGTTAACTCGGCCTGTACAAGTAAAACGAACGTGTCGCTATATATGACTTGACATTATCCATAGTCATAAGATTATGTTCAAGGATGTAGTTGATGAAGGATCGAATTATACTATAACTAATACAGAAAGGACAACGACGGAATCAACCTGTCTTCTTATAGCTCTGGGGGAATGTTTCAGATCTGCCAATCAAAGTTCGCGTACTCATTCCGTTATACAAAGATTAAATATAATTCTGATAAAATTAATTTAATAATTGTATACGGCTAGAAGCAATAAGAACCTAATGGGTCACACATAAGACTTGGAGCCTAAAAGAGAAACAGATGTTAATTAATTGATGGAAGCTCAACTGTGTCAAGACCCAACCCAGGCCATGACCGGCGCATAAATTAAATTAACTTTAATCTATGCTAGCCTTAATTCTGAACTAATAGAAATTCCAAAATTTACTAACAGAATATCAAACTCGTCTCAATTACATGAATAAACCTTAAAAGAATCAAATGTGCAAGTCTAAACCTCAATAATCAAAATTCTCCAAAGATAGTATAAAGCTAATTTATTAGGCAATCTCCTTCAACATCAATCCAAGGGTTACCTCACGAACAGGGACCTTAATCTGAAAAAGAAAGATTCAACGTGGTATGAGATTTTCGTCTATACGAGCGAAAACTTCAGTGAGTAGTAGCTACATCACACAACAGAAAGGGAACAGGCAGGCAAGCTGATACTTTTAAATCATGACAAATATAGTTCAAAATATAGTATTTCAAAATCAGTTAAACTGAAGAGTCAATATAAGGTAATCAATTCCAAAATGCTGACAATCAATTGTCAAACATAATACTGAAGCATTTCAAAATATCAAATATTAGAATAATCAGAAAATAAGACAAAAGCTTTAAAACACATGGTACAGTGTAACAGAGTGGTGACACTGCACACCATCAGGGCCAGATAAATGGTAAGCGCTACCAATAACAGATACAGATAACAGATAATTGCCTTCACCGAACTTATGCATGATTCTAATGTTGGCACAACTGACGACAGGCTGACAACCTGACTCAAAGACAAATGCAAGGACCTAATGTTATGAAGATCGGTGAGAGGTCAGATAACAGATACAGATATACTGAGCACTTGTACCAGTTTGAAAACATATAGTATACATATATAAATCAGAAAATCATAACTGATTGAACAAATTATCAGATTTATAAAACAAAGGTACTAACTGCGATAAATCGCGTATCAGAAACTTCAAATCATATCAAATCAAATTTTAATATTATCATTGTAACTGATAATAAAACAAATCAAATATAAAGGCCTGTTCCCAGAATATAGGATCTAATACTAAGGATATTTAGTAAACGTAAGGTTCAAAATGTACGTTTTTCTAAAAGAAATTATACAATCAAATGTCAATTTTGATAAACAGTTTAAAATCAGAGGTTTCAATCAAATAGTGTCACATACTATAATTACCACTCACCTGAGATTTGAAATAATGCTTCACCTAAGATCACGAATTCTTGTCGATTAACAATCCAAGGGAACTTCTGAACCTCCTATTGCACAAGAACGATGGAAAACCGAACGAATTAATCTAAACTCGAATAGGGACTAAACTATCATGGACACTAAATGTTAAGGAAAGAGGATTAATATGTACTTTCTAAAAGAAAGTTGAGTACCTATAAGCAAAATTTCTAATTGGGAAGCAAGGAACATCAGAGTTAAAAACGTATAAATCAAAACAATTGGCATATATTAGAATATTACGCAATTGATATTGTACTGATTATATCCAAAAAATTAGGCGAAAGAAAATAAAAAGTGTGAAATGTGGTTTAGTTTTCACAATATATGTTTACCCAAAAAGTTCAATGGTCTCAAAAAAAAATATGTAATATAATCAATGTTAAGGGTCCATGATGATAACAAGGACAAAAAAAAATGAAAATCATGAATAATTTATCTCTGTTTCTAATGTGCAGAGGTGATTTGGGTAAAAAGAATTGCTAGCCCCACTTGGAATATCCCTTATAGCACAATGAATTTGAAGAGTAAAATATTGGGTTAAGGTGATGAAATGATGAACAACATGTAGAATAAATTAAGAAAAACGATTTCGTCTTCGGCACTAAAGGTGGGTTGACGGCGGCTCTTCAAGGAATTTAGGAGAAAACTGTTTTCTCTTAGAAGGAAGATAGGTTTTCAAAAACATATAATGACTTAAATTTAGGGATTTAAAATATAGCTCTAATATAATTAAAATAACTATAACCACCTAATTAACTAATAGGTACTATAAAATTAATATATATATATATATATATATATATAGACAAAACCAAGAGTACTATAAATCAAATACACATATATTATTTAGGTTAGGGTCATTACAAACTGAGTCCACTAAGGCCAGTATATAGGGGCGCGATTTTATATATATAAAATACATAAATAATTAATTTGATTTTAACAATTTTAATTAGATTATAATTGTGGATTAAATTAATTATAGGATAATTCAATTAGAAGGTTTATTGTGATTAAATTACTTCTAATTGTGATCCTATTAAATAAGTTAATATTATCTTTATATTTAGATATAGTTATAGATAATAATAACAAGAGTATTATTCCGAATATAACTCTTATTAAGTAACCTAATTCTATCTAACTAAGGTTTAGATACAAGAGGTTATTTATACCCCTCCTATTAGCAAATTTCGGCCAGCCCTAGTATTCTTGGAGAGAGAATTTCGACACCCCTTGTTGAGGATGAGATCATCCACCGCTTCCTTCCGTTCAATTGATTTTCATCTCTTTCTCTTATTCCTTGGTCTTGTGTTGATTAATTAGAGGCAATCTATTCTTGATTGCTTTTATATGGTTGAGTTCTAACTTGATTTGATCTTGTGTTTTTGTTTTGTGCTCGTGAACTCGGAGTAAGAGTTGAGGGCACTTCGCTTACAACGGTAGATAGTTCATCAAAAGGTATTTCCTTCTATCCCTCTTTATATGAAATAACGATTAACGGATCTTGGTTTAATGGAAAAAGGTTAAAATTTTTATATTTCCGCTGCCAAACGTTAGCCTATTTTCCTTCAAGAAGGAGAGTGAGAGGGAGGAGAAAGAGAAGGAGGATAGGGAGAGGGATGAGAGGGAGAAGAAAGATAAAGATGATATAGAGAGGGAGCAGAAAGAGAAGGCGGAGAGGGAGAAGAAAGATAAGGAGGAGAGGGAGAGGGAGGAGAAAGAGAGGGAGAGGGAGGAGAAGGAGCAAGCGAAGGAGGAGAAGGCGAGGGAGGAGAAGGAACATATACGATTCTTCAGGTGAACCACTAGCGCTATCTATCGCCCAACATCTTGCTCTCCAAGCTTGTATATAGGATAGGTTGATTGAAAAATCTTTTTCAGATGTGACTTGGCCAGTACACTCGATTCTCCATATCTAACCTATCTCTAAGTATGATACCTGCGACTCGTTTCCCCATTTTCCTATGATGCGGAAATAGTTGTCCACCCCTATCGTAAGTGTGACTGTCCATACTGTCAATCCTTCGTAGCATGAACATATCCGAACCTAGTATGACTCCACCTCTAGCCTGCCACTTGCATGTGTCAAAATGTTTACATTGAACCTCAAACAATGATTTGTTTGATCTGTGCACCTTCCATCCGAACATATTATCAATTGTATATCTCCCAAGTGTATCTCACAGTTCTCGTTTGCTTTTGAAAATGTCGTGCGCCTTCAAACCACCCTCCCCTGAAGATTTTGTAATATTCATCAGAATAGCCGGTTCCTCTGGTACCTGTGGAACATACCGAAATTGATCTGTTATCCTTCTCCTTTTGGCTTCCTCATCAATCACATTCAAACTTGGTTGAACATCATCAATCGATGGGTCTGAAATAGATTTGCCACGATCACGATCATCATATAAATGACCGTCATTATCATATCCATGATCATCATTATCATATCCATTGTCATCATTATCATAGCCATGACCATCATTATCATAGCCATGATCATCATTATCATATCCATGATCATCCCCGTTCACTACATTCGCATACCCAAGCATTTGATCCTCAATAATATCGTCTAGCCCAAGAGGAGATTGGGTATATGGATTCATGACATGTTTTGCAAGAGGCCCACGAGTCTCAAGTTCTATGTTGGGAACACAAGAACTTAATCTGGATGGTTTACTTGGCCCAACATAGTCCTTGTTGCGCGGTTGCGGTACTTCAGCAACACTTGGTCGTCGTACTTCAGCAAAACTTGGTCATCGTACTTCCGGAACACTTGTTCACCGTACTTCCGCAACACTTGTTCGCGGTGTCATAGAAACATATAATGGCATCACATCGGGTTTATTCCATCGACAAAACTCTACGAATCCAGCAATATCATTGTCCTCCACTATGGCTGCCAATCTTCCAAAATTTTTATTTAGACCGTATGTTGTGTGCATTGTCATGTGAGGTTGCATCAACATTCAATGAAGCGTAAATTCTCTCTCTTAAAGTTTGATAATGAGTTGGCGTTGAAAAATGGAGCACCTTCGATTGACCACCAACGTATATCATTGTGTCCATAGGCCCCTCTTTTTTCCATTCTCCATCCCAAGAAAGCATACACAAACAAGTATTCGGGGTGGACATATTTCTGCATTTTTCATAAACAATGAATTAATTATATATTATTTGTAACTTAAAGAAAGCTATCGAAACATATCAATGGATATAACATTTGGAACTATAACTTCGGTTGATATATGTCGATATTGTATTTGATATCGACATATATCGATATTGAAGACTATAACCCCGGCCGATATATGTCGATATCAAATACAATATCGACATATAACTTCGGTCGATATATGTCGATATCATATGTAATATCGACATATATCGACCAATATCGCTACGATGCAATCTCATCATATCTGTCGATATTGATCAGATATTGACAGAAGACCAATACACGTTTTTTAAGTGCAGTTATTTAATAATCACTCTGTATAGAAGTTCAACGGTCTTTTTCAAATATCAATCTATCATTAAAGCTGAGTGTTGGCTGTTGAGATTCCCCATGAACAGTTCGGTTTTTTTTCCTATAAATATACGATTTGTCTGTTCATAATTCTTCATTCTATCAACTTTCATTTTACCCTCTAGAGTTTAAGATGGAGAGAGGATCATCTTCTACGCCACCTTCTTCACCACCTCCACCATATGTTGATCTTTCCGAGTTTGAAAAACTCATTTCTGAATTCCAAGGTTCCTTCTATGATGTGACACGGAAGAAATCATTAGATTCGTGAGAGGCATGGAAAAAACCATATCTTTTGTCTGTGAATCCATGACTGACTATCTTGAGTCAGTCGAGGATGAAAAGAGAAGAATGGAGAAGGAGGTGAAGAATCTCAAAAGGTAGTTGGAGAAAGCCAAAAAGGACTATGTTGATGTTCTTATGGGTCCTGAATATTTCTAGCTTTTTTTTAGTTTATGTATTTTATTTTGTGTTGTTTTTTGTTCTTATGTGTTTATGTATTTTGTTCTTATGTGTTGTTTTTTTATTAATATAAAAACTACAGTTATCAATTTGAATCTTATGGGAACACAACATATATTATTTTGAACTTTAGTCGATATATGTCGATATTGTAAATGTTATCGACAAATATCGGTATATATCGACATTGAAGACTATAACTTCGGTCAATATATGTTGATATTGTATTTGATATCGACATATATCGACATTGAAGACTATAACCTCGGTCGATATACGTCGATATCAAATACAATATCGACATATATCGACCAATATCGATACGATGCAATATCATCATATCTGTCGATATTGATCAGAAATCGACAGATATCGATACTGTCGTGGAAAAATATGAAACTGATGTTCCAACCAAAATGAATTTTCAGACAATAATGTCACTGTTTTTGGGGTTCACATAACCAGGAAAAATAAGAAAAAGGAAGAGAAACAATATACATTGGGTTGTAGAGAAACAAACTGCTAGATCTTAATGATGAATGGACTAAGCTTTAAATCTTTTCAATGAAACTAAAAACCAATGAAAAACTTACATGATTGTATAAAATCTTGTTGTATGAACTGTGGGTTGGATTGGTTATTGTAGTATTCGTAGTCGTTCTGTAGATTGTTTTGTTCCTTAGAGAGAGAGAGAGAGAGCGCGAGAAAGAGAAAGTGGGGGAAAGACACAAAGTTATGTTTATGAAGAAGACGATGGCAAATTTGAAAGTTATCTGTTGAAATATGCTAGTTTTGGTCATTTATTTAAAAGGAGCTAGAAATATAAACTAACACCTTAAAAGGTGCTAGTTTAGTAATTCTCCCATTTTTATATTAGGCTTTGGCCTATATATGGGTACGGTTTTAATCCTTACTATTTTCATGTTGTACTCACATTTGCTTATTTAATGAAATATATATGTATTATCATCAAAAAAAAAAACCCCAATCCAACTCAGCTCTTTCCAATTGAATATTTGATGCGATGAGTTAGTTTTATCAACCAATCCATGAGTTGCTTGTTTTAATAGGATTAGATTATAACCCAGACACTACAAATTAATTTATTGTACAACCCTAGTTAGTGTTATCACTACTTCATCCCATATATTACTTATTTTAGTAATCATCATGCCAATGCCAATGGAGATCAATTGTCAGTTTACTAGTTTACAGTTTCCTATAAAACCGATCACCAATTCGTACCATCCATGTAAACAGGTTTTTATATCACTTCTTTATAATGCAATATTTTTTTTGTCTCCAGGGGTGGAGCCAGGACTCAAAGTTCGGACCTCCACTGTCAGTAGAAACTGTTTTGAATAACCATTCAAGACTTTGCTTTATAATTAAAATATGTTTACATATAAAAATTGTTCTTGAATTTTTTTCTCATGCCATCATTATTCACTAAACGGGTTATGGGTCACAACTTGAAACACATATTAACGTTAAGTAGGCAGAGGAAAACTCAAACCTTGTATTACCAATAACATTGTTCCCAAGTTAAAGTTATTCGAGAGGAAGAACGATTAATCAACGTCTAAAAATAAAGTCTTCATGGAGAGAGAGAGAGAGAGAGGTGTCGAAATATAAAGAGAAAGGGAGAGAAAATTTATTTCCTTAACTCTTCACTACACTAAAACCCTCTTCAGACGACGATTAAAAACCGTTGTCCCGCGAGATATAAATCTGTCACGGGGCTTGCTGCCGTCTATTGCACCTTCAGATGACGTTCAGGTTCTGTCATGTTTCGTCATCACACATGACATTAACCTATTTTCTTACTGTCATTTTACCCTTGTTACGATGCAGCTTATTTATTACTGCCGTCACCTTTAATGTCATCAAATGACATTTTTACAATTAAAGCCGTCAGGTTAGCGTGTGGGAAATTGGCATATTCAATTTGAGATGACAGTTCGTATAATAATTTCTGACGTTATAGCCTGTTTAGATGACAGTTCGTATAATAATTTCTGACGTTATAGCCTGTTTAGATGACATTTTTAAAAATTAAAATGTCACTTTATGCCTTCTTCTTCGTTTGAATTTCTGGTTTTTATGCCTGAATACATAAACATTCTAAAATATGAAGATGAAATTCTGTATGTCAATGGTTTTAATTTTATTGGAGACCAATACTCATAATATGTTTACATTTGTGCCTAACGTCAATCCATATCAATACATTTCTGAATTAAAACACCAAAATAATAACCAATACATTTGTGCCTAACGTCAATTCATATCTTCCATAAGTCAATCTGTATCTTGGAGTAATAATTAGGCCTATAATCCCAAAGGTCTTGCTATCTGCAAAAGCCAAACAGGTCATTAATATTACACACAACCCTAAACTCAGTAGTAATTACGTGACCCTTCCCCTAACACGGCCTTTCACTTACCACAATCATATCACTATAAATATATGCATCATAATTCATAATCATACCTTCAACAGCCAGAAAACTTACCAACAATGGATCCTCTTGTTGAAACTCCAGGAGAAATAATTGCTGACTTGGGTAACTTGTACATGGAGAACCTAGAGTGGCTTCTGGCCATCAATGGTACATATGTCAATCCATAGTTGTTCTGTAACCCTTTCTGGTTTCTTCTATGTATTTCTAATGATTCTTCTTGGATGATAACGTACATGTCCTCTCAATGGTAACTTCTTCCAATGGTCGATCAGAATGAAAGGCCCCCAATACACCCCATATGAAAGGGGTGTATTTGAAATCAGAATCAGACACCATCCGGATTTCCCAAACAGACCTGCAAGAGTAATATTAACTCAACTCAGTAAGATATAATCCCCTATATGAAATATACACTAATAGAGCTCTCCTCTTATTCTCAGTTTTGGTTCCGGAATAGGATATATCATCCTAACGTGGATACTCATGGGTCGATTCATCTTCCCAGTATCCTTAATGACCATCGCTTTTCCACTGCCACGGTATAATGCAACCATTTATCTATTTCATTTTATAAACATACAACATCATATTTTTGTTCTAATTATTCTATGCATTTTGTAGTGTCTGTGGCACATATATGATCTACTTCTACATCCCCACAGTGAGGAGCCATTTCCTGGGCAAGAAGTAGTTGCTGAGCAATACCGCAGCAACAGGGAAGAGTATGAGGGGATCGCCCGGATATGGACTGAGGAGTATGCAAAGTGCATATGAGGGTGTCCAAATCTCCTAAACTATCTTGGCTAAGAGAAAGGAGAATCAGAAGGCAATGTGAGCTCCAAATGTGGTTCTCATTCCAATTCCAAATTTCCTTTCTTTAGTCAAAATAGTTAAGGAGCTTTGGACCTTTAATTCCCCCCCTTTTGTAATATATAACGTAGAGCTTTGTGCTCCTAAACTGACCCTTTTATAATTCTCCTTCCACTTGGTAATGAGGGTTATGATGTTGTCACCACAAGGGACTCTGTTTGTGCTGAATATGAAGGGTGTTCAAATCTCCTAAGCTGTCTTGGCTAAGTGAAAGGAGAATTGAAAGGCAATGTGATATCCAAATGTGGTTCTCATTCCAATTCCAAATTTCCTTTCACTAGTCAAAACAGCTAAGGAACTTTGGACTGTCAATTACAACCGAAAGGCAACACTCATCCCCCCTTTTGTAATATAACATAAAGCTTTGCTATTCAGTTTGTATGTATGTGCAAGTAGACTAAACTGACCCTTTTACAATGCTCCTTCCACTTGGGTTGTACTCGTGGTACTCTAAACTTGGTAATGAGGTTTATGATGCTATCAAAACAAGGGACTCTGTTTGTGCTGAATGCATCATAAACCTATCACCATGTTTAATGTTGTTGTTATGATATCAAACCAAGTGGAAAGGAACATAATAAGAGTATGGCCAATGCACATACATAACCCTTTATGTAGAGCTTATTATTCAGTTCGTATGTATATGTATATTCTATCTAATCAAAATATATCTTATCATTTGCAAGCCATATCAGTACATGCAATTAGCCTAAATTTACCCTTTAATACATGCTTCATAAACGAATTGCATTCAGAATCCTTACTTATCATTTCAAATAAAAATGAGCCAGTTGAGTTCATAACATTTTCAGCTTCAAGAGTATGCCTAACATGCTATAACAAGTTATTCAAGACAACTTATTCAAGACAACTTATTCCTTACTTATCATCATATGTCATGTTCAATTTCAAAAAGAGTATGGATATATCTTATCATTTGCAAGCCATATCAGTACATGCTTCATACATGCTCAATGACCCTTTTACAATGTTCCTCGTACACATACTCATTAGGCACCTCAAACATAAGCATCAATAGAACATCAAACATAAACATGTTTCATACACATACACATACTCAATCACTTCTAGCAGTATAACTCATAGGTGTAAGAGTAGTGTCAATCTCAATGAACATTCAAAGCTTTAAAGTATGCCTAATCAGCCACATGCTTAATGACCCTTTTACAATGTTCCTCTAATACTTGATGCATGATTAATAATCTACATGCCCAAATGAACAATCGTACACATACTCATTAGGCACCTCAAACATAAGCATCAACAGAACATCAAACATAAACATGTTTCATACACATACACATACTCAATCACTTCTAGCAGTATAACTCATAGGTGTAAGAGTAGTGCCAATCTCAATGAACATTCAAGGCTTTAGAGTATGCCTAATTAGCCACATGCTTAATGACCCTTTTACAATGTTCCTCTAATACTTGATGCATGATTAATAAGCTACATGCCCAAATGAACAATCGTACACATACTCATTAGGCACCTCAAACATAAGCATCAACAAAACATCAAACATAAACATGTTTCATACACATACACATACTCAATCACTTCTAGCAGTATAACTCATAGGTGTAAGAGCAATGCCAATCTCAATGAACATTCAAAGCTTTAGAGTATGCCTAATCAGCCACATGCTTAATGATCATTCATACATAAAGTCTATGAGTCCTAGCTTCCTAAACAGTTATATCTAACCAATCAGTTCATACCAATCATTTTATCATCACCCAAAACATCATACATATATGTAATCGTTTAGTTCAAACCCACATAACAATATATATACTAAATCAGGCTAGTTTCCTAAATCAATGAGTTTTAGGTTCCAAAACAGTACATCAAACATACACAGTCACTTCTAAAAGCATGACCAATCAGTTCAAACCAACATAACATTAATATATATTCAGTAAGTTAAAGAAATCTTCCCATATGCTAAAGGCATGAACCGATTGACAATCTCTTCAGTCAGCCGTCCCATGTACTGAAGCATTCTTACTATCCCTGCAAATAGTGTTCAAATAAAAAGGAAACAGATGAGTTCATACCATCTACTATATCAGGCACTGTCTTGCCCTAGATTAAAAAAGATAAAGACACAAGCTTTACAGCAGTGAATCTAAATACAATAAAATCAGTGTAGCTGAGCGAGAGATCTAAACCTTTTAATGATAGGTCTGAAAATCACAAGATCCTTATACCAGCTGCTGAAATCGACATACACAAAAGTAAATCAGATGAGGAAAAGATAAGAGTAAGGAACAATGATACATCTAGGAACGAAGAAAATATGGCTTACCAGTACCGTGTTTCCAGCTCACCCAGTGATTGCATGTTCAAATCAACAATGTAGATAGAGAGGGATGAGAGGGATGAAGCTTGCGTAACCTAAAACTAGGGTTTGGGATTGAGAGAGGGTTAATATATCAGCTGAAATTTCAGTCAAATGATATAGAGCGCCTAAAATTTGGTATGGCCGCGTAAGTGAAATTTCATTTGCCGCTTTTTTATTTTCGACATACAATGACATTCATTTAGTAGAAGTGTCATCTGTTGAGCGCATCAAATTTAATGAAAACGCGCGTTTTCTTTGGATGATAGGATTCTGTAATCGTAATGTCATCTGAGAATCAAACGCATTTTTTATTTCGCCTTAAGATGACATACAGTTAAAATACTATCACGAAAATATTCAGACGACACGAAAACAAATATCTGTCATGTATCTTGTGTCATGTGAAAGGGAAAACGGCATAGTGCTTATATGTCTTTTTATGTCTAACATAGACCATTTATATAAGCTAAGGCTTCCTGATCCATAAGGATAAGACAATATAAATTATAGGTCAACTAGTTTTTTAACTTCCTTGTTAGACTAATATTTTCATTAAATAATTACTAAATTTCAAGAGATGAATATCGCAGTATTGTCGCAGCTCTACAGTATCTCATATTAACACGACCTGACATTGCCTTTTCCATCACCAAACTTTGCCAGTTCCTTCACTCCCCTACGGATGAACACTGGAAAGGGGGTCAAAAGAGATCTCCGATATATTCAAGGTACACCTAACCATGGTCTTATCTTCTCATCTACCCCGACGACCCACGTCCACTAGTACTATGGATGTCCAAATAGGTGATCCATAGGTGCATTCTGCATCTTCCTCGACAACAGTCTTATCTCTTGGAATATATGAAAATAACCAAGCATTGTCAGATCCACAGAAAGTGAATACAAAGCAATTGTCAATGCTACAATCGAACTCTTGTGGCTCCGATCTTTTCTCACTGATCTTGGTTGCTAGGTGCCAAAACCAATACAACTCTTATGCGACAATGTATGGGCCATTTATCTCACTATCAACCTAATCTTCCATGCTCATACAAAACACATTAAACTCGATTACCAATTCATTTGGGAACAGGTTTGAATCAGATTCATCAATGTTCGTTCTGATGATCAAATTGTAGATACACCCTAACCAAACCTTTAGCTACCACTCGATTCTTACTAATTCGCTCTGGATTGCAAGTCGAATCCCGCCATCGGTTTGAAGGGAGATGTTAGAGATATTCACTCCATTAATCTCTCACAAGATAATTAGCCAATATTAGGAGCTAATTATCTTCCTGTCAGTTAGGAACTGATTTAGTTATTTAAATTTGAATTATCAATACTCAATTCCACAGAATCCCCTAATTAAGGGGAATTTACAATTCTAATCCTATTCAACTTCTTCTAATTATCTTTAATCACAGATTTTGATCACACAATAACACACATACCTAAATGAATTACATATGTCAATAGCAAACTTAATAACTAGTTTTAACTAAAATGCTATCTAGTCCTTAAACTATATAAACCTCATTATTTATTTCTAAAATAAACTCAGCAAATAATAGTTGGATAAAAAATAGGGATAATTACTAATCTGACCCAATCAAGGACCCCAATTTACATATCTAACCCACCTTGCCTCAAAGTTACCAAATTAGACACTTTCACCCATTTTGGACAAAACTAACCTTAGTTCTATTCGATCAATCGATCGATCTACTCCTTCTTTTCTTCTTCTTCTTCTTCTTCTTCTTCTTCTTATTCTTCTTCTTCTTCCGCTTCTTCTTCTTCTCCGTTTCAACTTCTTTTTCGGTTCATCTTCTTCAATTTCTGATACCAATCGATAGTGATTTTTGAGATTTTTGACATATTATGTTCAATTTCCCGTAGAAATGGTATATTTTTAGCTTATACGCTTGCTTTTCTCGTTGGTTTTGCCTCTTTCTTCATCTGTAATGGTATCGTTTCAATTTTCTCAATTTTCCATAAATTTTTTTCCATTTTCCTCCATTGTTGTCGCATTTGTGACGAAATTGTCGCATTTCGTCACAAATGCGACAAGAATTGTCGCATTTCGTCGCAAATGCGATAAGAATTATCGCATTCGTCGCAAATGCGACAAGAGTTGCCGCATTTGCTACGAAATGCGACAACTCTTGTCGCATTTGTGACGAAATGCGACAATTTCGTCACAAATGCGACAATAATGGAAAAAAATGGAAAAAAATTATGGAAAATAAAGGAAATTGAAACGGTACCATTACAGATGAAGAAAGAGGCAAAACCAACGAGAAAAGCAAGCGTATAAGCTAAAAATATACCATTTCTACGGGAAATTGAACATAATATGTCAAAAATCTCAAAAATCGCTAACGATTGGTATCAAAAATTGAAGAAGATGAACCGAAGAAGAAGTTGAAATGGAGAAGAAGAAGAAGAAGAAGAAGAAGAACAAGAAGAAGAAGAACAACAAGAAGAAGAAGAAGCGGAAGAAGAAGAAGAAGAAGAAGAAGAAGAAGATCGATCGATCGATTGATCGAATAGAACTAAGATTAGTTTTGTCCAAAATGAGTGAAAGTGTCTAATTTGGTAACTTTGAGACAAGGTGGGCTAGATATGTAAATTGGGGTCCTTGATTGGGCCAGATTAGTAATTATCCCTAAAAAATATATATGAATATTTACCACACAATAACTAATTTACAGTAAGTAGTTATTGGGTTTAATTCGTTTTTTACCATTTTTTTTTTTCTCAAACAAAAAAAAAAGAATTTTTTTTAAGTATATATAGAATTAGAATCTACCATTGAATTTTTAGTTTGATAATTTAGTGGCTGTCTTATCTTATGAAAATTAGCCAAAAAGTATAACAGCCAACATTGAATCTGAAGTCAACTATGATTGAATTTACTAATTTTGATCTAATTGTTCACAATTATTACTATTTCTATGTTCCTATTATTAGTAATTAGTGATTAATTACCGCTTTTTTTTTTTCTTTAAAAATGAGACTACAGAAATTTTATTTCTGTTATCCAGTAACTGAGCTAGAAATTTTCGCCAACACAAGCGTTGACTTCCAATGACGTTATTTTTCGTGATTGGTTGGTCATCATGAGACCCATACGCGGAAGCCTTGCGCGTGTCTTAGACGCTCTTCTTTAATGCTTCCTCACAGAATCTAACCTTTACTTGTTTTCAATTACTCGGATATAAAAACAAGACAGACTTGCTTTGCCTCCGGATTCCTCCCGTGTTTAATCTCTTAGGAATCTCTAATCCGGGACAGCGGTTATCAAAGTTTCGACATTTAGGTTTGTTCTTTGGATCTCATTCTCTGTCATACGTTCTAATCTCTTCTCGATTCATGTAAGATCTCTCGTTTTTCTATCTTGTATGTGTTTATGCATGTTTATCAATTGCTTCGTACACTGGGAAATTGCGGAAGAATGTTTGTTGATTTGCCAATTTGGTTTTGTCAGCGATATCTTTTTTCATTTCAAAATTGGGTTGAATTGGTTAGGGTGTGGAATTAGGTAACACGATATGTTTAGGGTTCATTGACAGGGATGAATTTGGATTTGGCATTGTTGGATAATTGTTACTTGTGTTTCACATGTTCGGTTGAACTATGGTAATCTTGAATGTTTGGAGGAAATTTTGAACTATGCAGGGTAAAATATCAAGTTTGATATCCTTTTTCTGCTTTGTGAATTGTAAGCTAAAAGAAATACTTCAATGGTATAAACTTGTGAGTATATTGTGTGATCTAGTTTGTGCCTTCAAAATGTTGAGGGTACTAAAATATGCTGCAATATATCAGTTAATGACAGAATGATATTATAGTTCAATCAATTCTTTCACTTGTGATATTCTAATATACCATAGCAAGAGTTAATAAAAAGGGCGGCCCGGTCGCACTACGCGTCCCCGCTGAGCGAGGGTCCGGGGAGGGGTCCCACCACAAGGGTGTACTGGGGGCAAGCCTTCCCCTACCAATTTATTTTGGCAAGAGGCCGCTCCTAAGACTCGAACCCGTGACCTCTTGGTCACACGACAACAACGTTTACCGTTGCGCCAAGGCTCGCCCTCTTTCTTAATCATGATGGAATTATATTATAGCTTAATCAATTTTTGTCTGATTGCTTATACTTTAGGACCGTAGGAAGATTTTGCATATCCTAGTAGCAGAACTAACACTTTTCTGTGCTTATTTTAGTTAGATACTTATCTGAATTGATTGGTGAAAGACACTAGTTAAAAACCATTAACAGATATATATCTGCATAGTATTGAAGCAAACTCTCTTTAATTGCAGTGCCAATTTTGTTTAGGAAGGGATTATAAGTTTTCATATAGTCTAAACGCTAAGCAGCAGCCTATCAGAAAAAATAGCAAAAAAAAAAAAGTATTGCTCTATAGTCTTGTTTGATTTTGATTTTAATGGTATACAACATAAAGAAAGATGGTGTGAAGAATGGATAATGGATTAAGAGAATGCAGTTATTAATTTTGAAATTCAGAAAGAGAAGATAGTCAAATACCAATTTCTCTTTCTCTGGCAGCAGGAATATCATGGGCGATCTTTGTGATGTGGATAGAATTGAGTCAAAAAAATTGGTGGCAATATTTGAATACTATGTATCTCCCTCTGTCCCAAAAGGATAGTCCATATTTCTGTTTTAGTTCGTCCCAAATCACAGTGCACTTTTCTTTTCAAGATTTTAGTTTATTTTTCAGTTTCTCGATGAACCCTGTTTAATGCACATTGTTATTCACAAACTATGGGATACATTTATTAAATAATACTTAGAACTATAAATTGGTCAATAATAATCAAATTTAAGTAGAGATTTATAAGGAAAATGATGTGTAAAAGATTGTCAACTATATTTTTTCTAAACTATGTAAAGCCTCAAACTGGACTATCTTTTTGGGACAGAGTGAGTATAGAACAAGAGCAGTTGCATGGATTTAGCTTAAATGATAAATAATGGGGCTAATTAGACATGCTCAAATGAACTGTTTTAACAGAAAAAGGAATGGTAAAAGAAGAGAAATTTTTTATGACAAAAGCTATTGATTGATAGATTTGTTGAAAGAAGTCCCTGAATGGACCTCTTGTATTGTAGAAACTAAATAGTAAAACAAAACAAACATGATCACATACAAGGCACTACATTCATGTGTACTATTTTTTGTGGAAGATGTTGTGTATTGTGGCACCACCTTGTCATTATATTAATATGTTATGCAGATTGAATGTTAATTGAAGATGCATTCATGAAGATATATGTTATGCAGATTGAATGTTAATTGAAGATGCATTCATGAAGATATATGAGCTTTGAAGTATATTTGATGGTTCCTGAAACTTTCTGTGTAGAATTTGATTTTGGTTGAAGTTTATGATCAAACATTGTTTCCGTCTTTGAGAAGTGTCAATCACATTAACATTGGATTGAAAAGTAGCTTTAATATTTCCTTGCTCTGCTATTTATTAGTTTATGGCTAGGTTCTATTTGTGCATATAATTATGGTTTTCATCAGTGATAGACTTGTGCCGTGTTAATGGATGCTAAATGATGTTATATCATATATGCAAAGTACTGGGGCATCTAATTTCAGCTGATGATATTTCTTTGTGCAGTGAATCTGTCATCTACAATTATTCATAGATGCTAGAAGCTGTCTATAGTAGTTATTTTTGTTTAATTATAGCTTTAGTTCTCATATAGGTTCAGTTTTCCAAGTGTAATTTGCATAATCATACGACAAAAACTTCATTTTTGCAGATCCAATTGATTTTTCTGCGGATTGTGAATAAACTGTGAGAAAGAATTTTCGGTTATCAATAAGTATGCTTTACGAATAATATGATATTTTATTCCTATTATTGAAACTACATATTATGTTATGTAGTATTGTGTGCTTATGTATCTAGTTTATGTATAATGATGCTATGGTTGTGGTTAAGAGATAATGCAGGCTGAAGCCTACTGGTGGATAGTGGTAATGGTAGTTAACAAGTGGTGGTTTGGGTACGGGATTTTGGTCGTTGTGGATGGGGGTTGACAGATAAAAGTGACAATAACGATAAAAACAATGAAACTTCATTATGCTTAAATGCACTTTTGCATGTAATAAGTACAAAACTAGTATAAATTGTAATTTTGCTACCATTATACTTGTAGTTTTTCGTTATGCTATTCAATAAAGTATCTTCACTTAATTAAGTACGAGCAATTTTCAAACTTGAATTTGGTTTTATCCTAACTAGTATAAATATTGCTTTAGGCTGCTTCATAGTAGATAAAATTTCTAGTTTGTGCGGTATGATATATAGCTATGGAACCTATATTCTTCATTGTAGCCATCTCTAGTTACTATTTTTTGCTATTCATAGTGTTTAAGTTTAATTTGCTAGTTGTCTGATGTCAATATATGCAATCTATTTGTTAATTAATTAATTTTCATTTTGCATCCACAAATTCTATTTTTTTAAGCATATCAGTGCTCTACAGCTCATTTTCTAGCCAACATATGCATATTCATATTTTATGTGGAATAGCATTCTAATTTCTGAAGCTGATTTTTTCAAGTTCTCTTTTTCTGGGATTGTGTTTTGTTGATATCAAGTAACAGTATTAGCTTATGTTCGAACTTGTCATGTACCTTGCAGTTGCAGCAGAGCCAATACAGTTGATCTGAAACTAGGCCAACACCAAAGATGAGCCTAGCTTGTCTCGTTTGCCATAGTGTAGAAAGTCCATCGCATTCGTTTAGAAGCTACTCGGTGTCAAGTTCAGAGAATGATGGAAGATGTAGTGCTATTGCAACCTGTCTAACAAGGAAGTTTTCTCTTCCTCCTACTATTGCATCTACATCCAAGGTCACGCCGCAGCCTAACTATCCGAGTCGTGATGAAATGACAGGACCGCCTCGACTAGTCCGCAGTCATGCTGTGCGAAGAGATATTGTTAGAGATTGGAACTTTGATGGGCTAGTGATTGAGGCTTAGTTTAATTGAGAAGAACGTATGGTTCTCTCCAGTAGTGAGATAACAGTAGAGCTTTTCATGTTGGTGTATTTTCTTAGATAAGTGGTGCAGTAGAACTCACTTTCCAACTTGGAAGAGCAGGAGCATTTGTGACCATTGTAGGAAACTTCAATATTAAAACACTGTTCATAAATTTCCTTCTTATATTATATTATATTATATTGGGTTAATTGCATATACATACCTTGTGGTTTGGCCGATTTGCAGATGGGTATCTGTGGTTGTTAAGCCAACTTATTTAACTCTGTTAAATCATTGGGCAATTTCGGAAGAAAAAAAATTTGACTTTTCTTTTTTTTTACTTCTTGAACATCTAGAAATTCCAGACGTTTTTCAACGGTTGGAAATTTCACTAGAATTCAAAATTCCGTAAGGAGAGGAGGAAAATAAAAAGTTAAAAAAAATTCGAAAAATTCGTTTTTTCCAAAATATTCATGTGTCATGTCACTAAATTAACAGATTCCATCCATTTGCTTCGGCGACAACCACAAAGTTGTGTTTGCAAAAAAAAAAATATACCACATGTACCTATGAGCAAATCGACCAAATCACAGAGTATATATATAATATATGTAATTAATCATATTATATTATATACCATTATTTTCTGGCTAAATTGATAGTTTTTTCTATACTTTTGGTGAACTCGTGACTTGACTTAACTAGATTTTGAGTTCATTCCAACAAGAATCTTGAAGTAGGAGAGTTCCTCCTTAGCACAACTTATTTATTCAAAATTTTAATATTTTCTGTAATTTCTTCGGCTCACATTCGCATACGCTTAATTGGAGTCAACTTGAAAATAAAGTAATGATAATTATAAATATTTGGATTAAGATATGGAGATCTAACTTAGATGTTGATTATTCGGATTTTTCTTGTTAAGATTGGATCCAGTACGTTCTTTTAGAAATGTAGTCTTTCCTGATTAGGGTATTATAGTTCTACTCTAAATATGAATCTCGGGCATGTGCTCCTAAATAGATGAAGTTCTATATATTTAAGGATTTTTCTCATATAAATTAGAGTTAGTTTGTTTCTCTTTAGAATAAGACTTCTCACTCCTACATAAAGGGTCCCACTCTCGCACAAAACATCTTACGTACATTAATCTCTTACGTAATACAACTCATTACTGTTGTTATTGTTATCTTATTATTTCTTTTAAGATTAGAACTGCATTAAGCGTCAGAGTCCTTCATCGAGATACGACCAATCTATGTGTTGCAGGAACGTTATATAAGTGTTGAATCAAATCTTCCAATAAGACTACCAGCTTCTCAAGTGATGTTTTTCACCTACTAACTGGTGCAGTGAGCGTGGGTCTGAGAAATCATCATGAGTTCGTCAAGTAGTGATGGGGTGATTAGAGCCGTTACCAGCACAAAATCAACCATGACTTTCATCATTCCCCCAACATTCCACGTTCATCTTGCTACTATAAGGACATCCTAATAGATCACTCTCTTTTTCACTCAATTCCGTGTAGTTTCACTTACTTTGAAGTAGTTTCACTTACTTTGAAGTAGTTTCACTTGAATTTCCTTCCTTTTTCACTAAGTTCTTTCTTTTGCTAAAAACTAATATTCTATGGTTCTGTCAGGTTTTTCCACTTAAGTAGTGGAGAAACCTCTCAAAACTGCCAAAAAGCTGCTCAGAAACCACACGAAAATCGTTTATGGTTGTCGATTGGGGATCAGGGTACCCGATCGGAGATCTACGTGTCAGGCGGGAACTTTTTAAATCTCAGAAAGATTAAATCTTGTGGATTTTGATAAAAATGAAGTAAAGTAAGCTAAGGAACGTAGAAATGATGGGTTTCAGGTCTTAGCTCGCATCCCGCACAACGTGACGTGTGGAGCCCATCTACACAAACTGTTAGCAAGAGTGTAACATAGACTCATCACTAGACCGAAAAAAGTATGTGCTCACACCTGTACATAAGCATTGTTAATATCTCTATAAATAATATTTGCAAAGAAAAAGAGACTCAAATCATTTCATAACCCCTAATGTTAATAATATTTGCAAAGAAAAAGAGCAAGATCTACTTATCTCAACATCACCCATAATAGCATCACGGAGTATATTGCCAACAGCAAGGAATCTCAAGTGTATCTAAGAGAAATGCCCACCTGTAACATGAATTTAAAATGCGAAATCAACATATTTAAGATAAAGACCACCATTTTCATTAGTAAATCTGACAATTAATACAGTGAAATCAGTGTATTTAAGAGAAAGATCCAACATTTTCATTAGTAAGTTTGACAATTAATACATCATTATTCCAGCAGTTGAACAACTACCACAAGAGTAAATTTGATGATTATTACAGGTTTGATCAGGAAAGCTAGATTAAGGAACAATAAAACTCTAATACATCGAGGAAGAGAACAAATATAGCTTACCATTTCTATGTTTCGATTTCAGAAATAGAGAATTTCATGTAGAAAGCTTCCATGGAGTTAGCTAAAGAGATGGATGGGATAGCTAAATGTTGAATCATCGAGAAGAAAGCCTTCAAAATGACTGATAGAGCTCAAAGAAACCTAATTAACTCTGTAGGTTTTGGTTCAAATATAAGGTGAAATATTAGTCAAACATTTAAATGCGTTAAATTTGAAATATGTTTTGGTCTAGCTGCATAACTTATTTCATTTGCCACTTTTTTGTTTTCAGACAACCATGACAGCTATATATAACTAGTGTCATCTGATAATTACGTACCTTTTCAATTAAAATTATGTTTTTTTTTTGGATGATAGACGTGTGTCATCGTAATGTCACATGTGATTTGAGGTTGTTTGCACTTAAGCTTTCAGATGGCATAAATTTATTATAGTGTCGCGAAAAACTTTCAGACGATGCAAAAACAAATGTCTATTATATATCTTGTATCATGTGAAAGGGAAATGTCGTAGTGTTAGTTTGATCTCTTCTATGTTAGTTTGATCTCTTCTATTTTCTCTTTCTTTGATAATCCAAATGAGGTAAGGCATGACCTTGATATAGCAACTTTTACAGCTGAGGTCAGCAGAAATGGTTACAAATACAACTATCTAAGGCCAAATGTCTTAACAACCTCACTATAATCCAAAATACTAAATAACGCCATAAAGGAGTATTATGCCAAATACAATAGCTGCATAAACATAACAGAATTAACTAATATAAACAATTCTGAATTAACTCAGACTAATATGCAACATACTATAATTAGGCTTTCTACTTCCTACGCCTCATATATGTGACAATATTTTACAAGTGATGTGGAATCTTCATCCAAAAAAAGGGTACTTTCTCACCAAAAACCTTATTTTGCTCTTCCACTTGAAGAGTCGGGCTCTTGATTCTCCTTCAGAGAGGAGAGATTCTCGTCATCCTTCCCTATGTCCATAATTTTCTTTGTATCATTCTCTTTACTTCTTTCTTCAAAGATTTGATCTCTTGATGCGACTATATAATTGTAAAATACAAAAAGTACCATTCTAGACATAAATAAAAATGAGGAACGATCTTTTAGCTAAATTCTATGTTACATAGATAAAAAAAATAAATGATCACTTATTTTGTTAAAATAAAAAGATAAGGTCCAATTTGTAGCTATTATTTCTTTAGAATTGCAAGTTTACCATAACATACAAAACCATAATATTTTACTTCTAACTTTTCTAAAAAATTAATTTTTTTCCTACCTAATTTTTTTAAACATATTAGTACTCGCTATTTAACTACTATATTTAACATTTCAAGTATTAATTATGTTTAAGATATTTATCAAATTAGTAACACAGTTACAAATAATATGTGAAAATATCAATATTTAAATATTTCAGATACAAAATTAAAAAAAAATAAGATGTTTGGGAGAGAGAGGAATCGAATGGTTGACGACGTTCTTCAACAAAATTTGGAGAAAAATAAGATGTCATCTGAATGGAGGAAAAGTATCCTAATCCCGTTGTATAAGAACAAAGGCGATGTCCAAGATTGTGCCAACTATCGAGGAATCAAATTAATGAGTCACACTATGAAACTGTGGGAGCGAGTGATCGAACAAAGGCTAAGGAGGACGGTGAAGATCTCGGAAAACCAATTTGGCTTTATGCTGGGAAGATCAACTATGGAAGTCATCCACCTAATGAGACAATTAATGGAGCACTATCGAAATAAGAAAAAAGACTTGAATTATGGTTTTCATTGACTTGGAGAAGGCATATGATAAGGTACCAAAGGAAGTACTTTGGTGGGCCCTAATAAGGAAAGGCATTTCGCGAAAATATGTTGACATCATAAAGGACATGTATGAGGGAGCATGCACGAGTGTACGCACCAGTGTTGAAAAGACTGAAGAGTTTCCTATTACGATTGGAGTGCATCAAGGTTCTGCACTAAGCCCATTTCTTTTTGCCATCGTTATGGATGAACTAACGAGTTCACTTCAAGATGGTATACCATGGTGCATGTTTTTTGCAGATGATATTGTGTTGGTTGATGAGACGAAAGAAGGCGTGGAGAGGAAGTTGGAACTATGGAGACAAACTCTAGAATCTAGAGGCTTTAAGTTGCGCCGAAGTAAGACAGAATATTTGGAGTGTAAGTTTAGCGGCGATAGGAGTAGGGAGGCAGGGACAATCACCCTAGATGGGAGAGTTGTTCAGGCATCGGATTGCTTTCGGTATTTAGGATCTATTATCCAAACGGATGGAGAAGTAGATGGAGATGTTGCTCATAGAATTAAATCTGGTTAGGCGAAGTGGAAGAGTACTACGGGTTTCCTTTGTGACCTCGGCATGCCAAATAGATTGAATGGAAAATTCTTCCGCACGGCAATCAGACCAGCACTGTTATATGGTACGGAGTGTTGGGCAGTGAAACACTGTCACACTCATAAGATATTGGTGGCGGAGATGCGTATGTTGAGATGGATGTGTGGTCATACGAGAAAGGATCGGGTGAGTAATGAAATAATTAGGACAAAAGTAGGGGTTACATCTATTGAGAATAAAATGAGGGAAAACCGACTAAGGTGGTTTGGCCATATAAGACGAAGAGCGATTGATGCGCCGGTTAGGAGGACTGAAGAGTGGCAAAGGGATGTAGTGGTGAGGGGTAGAGGAAGACCTAAGCAAACTTGGAGGATGGTGATCGAGAGTGATATGAGTGTATTGGGGATTGAGGAAAATATGGTAGTGGATAGGAAAGAGTGGAGAGAGAGAATTTGTGTCGCTGACACGACTTGATTTCACGGTTTTATATGATGGTTCATGTTAGTCGACCCCGAATCATTTCGGGACTAAGGCTTTGTTGTTGTTTACCATGATATTAAAACAAATATAAATAATTTGTCAAAAAATACACTGAAACATTTTTAATTTATCAACAAAATTTATTTGGAAGATTCAATTGATGGCTTTTAATTTTTCAGTTAAATATATACAAATTTACACAATTTCGTGGGCTAGAAATAAATAAATGTGAAAATAGACAAGATTTGTAACTTATCCGAAGATTAGGAGCTGAAGGATGCTTTTTGCCAAATGAAAACCAGTTATGTAAACAGAAGCTGAATCCCAAGCAAACCGCAAGCCATGGCTCCAAAGAGCACCGGCGCTTCCGCCACCGCCACCTTCACCTCCGTAAAAGCATCCATTTTTCCATGCTCTATACCTTCTCTCTTTCTCTCTTTCCTTGTCGTTTCTGTTCTATCCCTCTCTCTTTTCTTTCTCTTCTCTAACCCAAACCCATCTCTCTCTATTGCTCATATTACCCTTCGCGCCACCCAAAACCCCCTCAAAGTCTACTTAGCAGACCTCCCTAGATCCCTCAACTACGGCCTTTTAGATCTCTACTGGTCCTCCTCCCTGCCCGATTCCCGCATCAGCTCCGACCCTGATCATCCCCGGAATGGAGCTTCTCGTGAGCGCACAAGCTCCGATTTCCTTTCCTATCCTGAGAATCCATTGATTAAGCAATACAGTGCGGAGTACTGGATCACTGGGGACCTGATGACTCCGGAGAATTTGAGAACTCACTCTTTTGCTAAAAGGGTTTTTGATGTTAATCAGGCGGATGTTGTTTTTGTACCATTTTTCGCCACATTGAGTGCGGAGATGGAGCTTGCGAGAGGGAAGGCTACTTTTAGGAAAAAGGATGGCAATGAGGACTACAAAAGGCAGAAAGAGGTGATTGAATTTGTCAAGAGTTCTGAGGCGTGGAAGCGATCTGGTGGAAAGGATCATGTCTTTGTTCTTACAGGTAATTTGCGTTTTCCATTTTGCTCGTTGATTTGAATTTCAGCTGTGCATTTTATGTTTATTCAATTGGATCTCTATTGCTTAGTGAGTTTGAGATACTTTTTCTATTGGTTTAAGTTGATCTGCTAAGCTTTGTTCTATTTCAACTAATTGTAGCTATGATTGTTAGATGTTAATAGTTCTGATGCTTGCGGGTGTATGATCTGCTAATGGTTACGCTTTCTATTCTGAATTCAATTCGTTTTGGTGCTTAGTTTTGTGTATAATGTTGAATCGTTTTTTATTCATTTCGAGCTGCTTGAATATGAACTATATGGTGTCACAACTACTTAGGGAATTTCTTCTATGCTTCACAATGAAGTTGATTATCAAGGTTCGTTTTTGGGATCAAGTAGGAAGAATGTCTGCTCCATTTCAATCTGGATAGAAAGGCATTTGAAAATATCAAACTACAAATTACTTGATGACATTTTTGACCTTTTTCCTCCACACCCAACATGTTTGTTATCATAGTTATTAAAGGCGCGCCTCGGCTAAGGCTCCAGCCTTAGCGCCTTGGTCAGTCAGGCGCGCGCCTTGGCTACCTTAGGGTATTTTAGGGTTGAGGGTATTTTAGGGTTTTGAGGGTGTTTTAGGGTTTTTTAAGTTCATAAAATAAAAGAAAAACAGAAACAAACAAAGATCGAAAGTTTTTACACATATTGCAGCAGACATTATGCCTTAGTAGTTAACTAGAACTTAACTCATGCATTTTATGGTTTTATTGTTGGTATTTGACTATTTGTGACTAGTATTATGAATTTATGATTTTTTTTTTTGGTGCGCCTCGAGTCACTCGGGCGCGCGCCTTTAGTTGCGCCTTGTGTCAAGGCTCCAGGACCCCCCTTGCGCCTTAGTGCGCCTTGCACCTTTAATAACTATGTTTGTTATATTCCATTTGCAAACAGTTGAAGATTTGTTTATTTCTCTTACGGAGCTAGAAATTAAATTGCTCCCTGTAGTTTAGCTGCTTATGATTCAGTGCTCTGGATTGTCAGGTTGTGTTAAAACTTGAAGCATTCTTTGGCAGACCCAGTCGCAATGTGGCATGTCAGAGCTGAGATAGCACCAGCTATTCTCCTGGTGGTAGATTTTGGTGGGTGGTATAGGCTTGACTCAAGATCATCAAATGGAAGTTCATCAGATACAATACATCACACCCAAGTTTCATTGCTCAAAGATGTGATTGTTCCTTATACGCATCTACTTCCTACGTTGCACTTGGCCGAGAACAAGAAACGACATACTCTTCTTTACTTTAAAGGTGCCAAACATAGGCAACGGGTCAGTATCTAATTCCTGAAACCTCTTAAATTTTTTCAGTGATTTTGTTTCTTCTCGAGCATCCAATATGATATAGAGTCTCCTTCTGAAGTTCGGCATTTATATTGGTCATTGAAAAATCGGGTTTTGCATGTTTGTAGTTGTAAGTTTCTGGTTATTATATTTTGCAACTTCCACTTTTCTGAATGCATAACAATTCTTTTTTCCTTCTGCCACTTGGTAGATCTATAAACGAGGCCACCTCACTCAGAATATCATTTTATCTAACTTACAGACTTTTTCTCGGTAATTGGAAATTAATCTTGAATCCTACCCTCTTTAAAGTGGGAGCTCCATATGCTAAGCAGTAGATTAGTCAAAAGGCACTTTTTATTTTATGAAATCGGCAGAGGTGGTGTTGAGTGTTGAACCTAGGGCTTCTTTGGAATCCCCTCCTGATCCACCTATTGATGGATCCGTAGTCAAAATCGAAAGGGCACTTTTAAGGGAATAATGTATTGTCTAATTTAATTGCTGCTGCCATTTATTATTAATGTTGATCTGAAACCCTAACATCAGTCAGCAGGATATTGGTATTCATATAATGTTTGCAAATCTTCTGTTTCTATGATTTAGTCTCTTGTGCACAATGAGCAGTGACTATCAATGTGCTACTGAGAGACAATATATGTTTCTTTTCGACAGGGAGGTATGGTTCGAGAAAAACTGTGGGATTTGTTGGTTAATGAACCTGGGGTTATCATGGAAGAAGGGTTCCCCAATGCCACGGGACGAGAGCAATCAATAAGAGGGATGAGAACATCAGAGTTCTGTTTGCATCCTGCCGGAGACACCCCAACTTCTTGCAGACTTTTTGATGCCATTCAAAGTCTCTGTATACCTGTTATAGTCAGCGACACGATCGAACTCCCATTTGAGGGGATGTTGGATTACTCTGAATTCTCAGTTTTTGTGGCAGTTAATGATGCCTTAAAACCAAGTTGGCTCGTCAATCATCTTAAAAGCATTCCTGCAATGCAGAGGCATGAATTGCGTCGAAAAATGGCACAAGTTCAGCCAATCTTCGAGTATGATAATGGCCATCATGGTGGGATTGGACCTGTTCCTCCAGATGGTGCAGTGAATCACATATGGAAAAAGGTCCAACAAAAATTGCCGATGATTAAGGAAGCCATTGTTAGAGAGAATAGGAAACCAAGAGGTGTATCAATTCCTTTGAGATGCCACTGTACTTGATTTAATGCACATCTTTATTCACTTTGCTCCCCACTGTAATAGTGATACAACTTTGCTTTAGAAGGACAGTTTACAGCTTCCGGTTTCATTCATATTTTTGTTCTCTCAGAACCAAAAGGCCAATGTGTGGTTGTTAATCATCAGTCCGCTAGGCTGTCCAAGCCCGCCTTTTATGGATTGGGCTTGGACACACCTTTAAGAATTGGCCTAGTCTGGCTCATGTCTGTTCGAGCCTGTACATTAAATGTGTTAGATTTGAAATTTATTTCAAAAGCTCGAATCGAGCCTGATCCGGCCCACCCTATATTATATACATTATATGTATATACCTGAAATTTTTCTATCAAGGTCTTTAGTCTTTACCTTGAATAGTAGAAAAAATAGAAGTTTTTTATTATTTGTCAATTTATGCTTGCTCTTTGATTATGTTTTAAACATAAAACTCTTAAGATCTAATGGCAGTGATAGTTTCTCCATTACTGGTATATCTTTTTATACCAGATCTTATGTTTATCCACGGGTCAATTACTGAAATATATGTATATTTTAAATTTTTAATAGAAAAATATAATTATTGGGCGGGTTTAGTTAGGTTTGGGAATCAGTTTTCTTAGCTTAGTCTAGCTCCAAGTTTGGGAATCAGTTTCTTAGCTTAGTCTAACTCAGTCCGAGTAACGTAGGTCGGCTCAAGACCATGAATAGGTTTCCATAATGATGAGGCAATATGCCGCATTACTATTCCACTAATTATCAATGTTTTAGCAGAGGATATTCGTTTTCATAATTGATAACTGATCTTGGTGAATGAAAATTCTGATTTCAACTAAAATACTTTTGTTGTCTTCAGTAGCTGAATAACTGCTTCATATATATTCATGAATCTAAAATTGCCAGTTGACGGCGCTCTACATTTTCTCAACGGACTTTACAAATTCACAGCATTCATACCACCATACGTACAAAACTATCCCCATAAATTTGCTAAAAATTGCTCAATAATGGGGCCATGCCTATTTACAGTATTAAGAATTGGCATGCTAATTAATATGATCACTTGAAACCATATTGAATAATAAAAGAAAAAAAAAATCACTAAAGACAACCTTGATTGCTTTTGGAGTTCAATTCAGCAGAATCATTCTCTCTGATACCACTGAGTTTACAGGGCTCAAAAGGTCTCTGCTTCCGAGAGCACCAATCATCTGGGACACTCAAGAAATGTGCTGCCATGAATTTTCTGAACCTCTTCTTGTACTCTTTTGGAGATATGACAGTCGGCAACACATTCTTCGGAACAACAAGGGAAGACTTTACCCATGTTTCCAGTTGCTTGTCCCAGGTGTACTGCCTCAGGTAATCAATTATCCCACATACAAGTTCCCGGCGTTTGGTATCAACCCCGACAAGTAAAGAATAGTCCATGACATTGATCGACTGCAAAGAAAAACAAGAAATCTATCAAGCAAAACGGACCACCAGCAGAGAGGAAGTGAAAAGAAGAATACAACTATTGCTTAGAAAACCAGAGTGCTCAACAATCTCAATTATTCAGAAAATGTTATTTAAAGAAGGTTCATCACAAAGGGGTTTCTGTTATGTCAGACCAGCTTCATCAATATACAGAATTAAGATCATACTCACATTGAGGAATGTCGTGTCATTCCACACAGCACGTTCCAGTATACGCTTTGATTTATTACTGACATAGAGTGGAGATGAATTCATATCATTGACGAAGTTTTGATCTAATAGAACATCTTCTGAACCATCAGTAGCCGAACAGTACCGAGCATGCAGAGCACCTTTAAGGTCATATTGACGAGTAATCATTCGACCGTAGGAAAGATTCTCCATGACCATCAAATCATGCCTCGTTTCTTTGCCATTTTTTGCCTGTCTAGTTATTACCTATAATTTCATATAATCATGTTGAAACAATTAGAATTTGTTAGAAGAACAAAGCAGCAATTTTCAAAATTTAACTCGGTATAACATACCTGATAAATCCCAAGAACTTTAGCCAAACAAGTTTGGTTCCCCAACTCAAAAGACTCATTCATGTACTTGAAATAATGAGGAGCAAACTTAACAAACGACTCGAATTCAGTCTTCTTGATTTCCTTTATAATGAACCTCTCATCAAGTGTTTTAGCGAATACGGATTTGCTCTTACCACCTTTAGCATCCCAATTCATACATCGACTTAAAGAAGCAATGTAATCCTCCTCAGATGGGCAGGACCGACTTCGCAGATCACGAAATTGCTTTGCATATAAGCAAATTACTGAATATTTACCCTTTCCAAATGATTTCGAGACCCCCAGAGAGACTTCAGGGCTAAGATTCTCAGGAGGAACCAGAGATTCTAGCAGATTCAAGCCATCAAAGCTGGAGAAGCGAGATTCTTCTGGAGAATTGCTTAACATAGAATAGAATGAATCTGAATCGGAAGAACCAAATGAAGACCAATGTGAAACCCTAGAGGGAATTCGAGTGTGAAGATGCGAATTTTCAGTTGATTTAGTAGACATCCCACCCTCTTTCCGACCATCTTCATCAAAAACCTCTAATGCAACAGGTATATCCTTCAGAACTGCCAAAGCGCAAGCAATTGTAGTAGAGAGTTCACCATCTCGGTCTCTAATAATATAATTATCGGTTCCAAGATGGATATGCAGCCTCTGACCTTCTTCAGTGATTAGTTGATAAGCTGCAGGTACATGTTCCTGTAAAAAGCTACTGGTTGACTGAAACTTTGGCATGAAACCTCTATCAAGATCTTCAATGTATATCTGACGGATTTCTGAAAATGGCATCCAGAACCATCCATTTGAGTTTTCTAAGCTGTATCCTAGTGAACGCAGATACGTATCCTTCCTAGATGTATCTGAATCAACAATAAGATCACCATTTCCAGTATCAAGAGAAATGGAAATGGTCCTTTCAACGTCTAAATTCTCAGGCGAAGCACAATCACCAGAATGATGATCGACGGACACATCAGGTTTAGCATTTAACTGAGGACTGGATGATCTGCTCTGACTCGAAGAGTCCGAGTTTAACCTCTCAATATATTCACCAAAAGAAGATGCCTTATCCAGATTATCTTTTACTAGAGGCTCTTGCACAGTATGATTAACTGGGATCTCTTCTACCAGCAATTCATTTCCTTCAACATGATTACCTGCATTGCTTTTGGAATTGCCGCTACTGTTCCCTGAAACAATTTCCGCACCTATATTCCTGCCATCAGTCGTGCCACTAATCTCCATCTTCATTTCCTTGTGAACTGGTTTACCGGTAGCACCAGCACCAACCAACAAAGTATTATCAGGCAAGAGAAGTGAATTTAGCCTCCGCTCCCAAATGCATGATTCAAGAAGAAGCTCCCACAATAATCGGTTCAGGCTAAGAAACATGTAAACAGGCTTGTCTGCATTTCCATTCTTGTAGATAACATTGTTAATGCTTGCCTAAATTTCCCCCAAAATATGTAGACAAACAAACAAACCACGAAAACTATATTAGCAACGAAAATAAAGGGAAATGAGGTTCTCATTAATATAGTGGTTTAAAAGAAAAAGAAAAAGTACACAGCAGCAAAACAATTTGCACAAATTGTCACATTATTTGATGTCAGATAAATGCGTTCCGCCAATCACCAGAAAGGAAATATAGAGACTTTCAGGCAGTTCAGCCCTCTAAAAAAGCACATATCTCAATACTAAAGTATGCTTCAAAACCTAACAGAAGTAAATGAAGCAAACACATAGTGGAATGAACTAACCTCAAACTCAGAATTCTCCAGCTTCAACATGTCTTCAATATCAGAAAATGTTTTCAGTGACCCATTAAGATTCAAAGTAGATCCCTCAAATTTACATCTTAACTTCTTCAAAGCGTCTGCAATCCCACTGAAGAGAAATTTCCCTCTTGAATAGACCTTTTGACAGGATGAAAGAAATTATCGATTTCTCTTCAATAACTTAATAATCTCTTAAATGGAGAAGTGAAATATCTTGCATCACTAGCCAAACAAACAACTAAGCTTTATAAGCAATTTTGAAAGCATATATAATCAGAATACGCACGTACATCTTCAAATTCTCGCTTCAGTCCATCATATTTAATTGAATGGCTAAACTCCATCTTCAGAGGTGGCAGGGACACAGTGTAAGTTGTAACCAGAGAGTACTTGAACATTGTTACCATTCGGCCCAATCTGTAAGATGGATTAGTGCCATGGATATGGACACGACACGAAATAGTAACATGAGCATTTGATAGAAGATTACTAAATACTAATATATCCAATTCCAGTAATACCCAAACCGTCATCTCATGAGAAGAATGTTTGCCTATGCAACATGAGTGGCAAAAGATAAAAGACACCTATGTAAATGTTGAAAGCCATCAAATGATTAACAACCCCAATTGAGGCCCTACAATTTTCACGAAGTTGACTTTTTTATTTTTATTGAACTTAAAATAAGAGGATATGAAAAGTCAATATTGAACATCAAACACTATAAATGCGAAACCCAAAATAAAAATTAAGAGGCTAAGGGGTTCAATCAGTAGATATGGGCAGGTATACTTTGTTTTATATTTTTGCATTCATACTGTTCCTAAAAATGCGTATGCTTCAATACTTTAGGCCAGCCCTTTCTTTTTCTTTATTGAAGTTTTATAGGTGAAAGTCAAAATTCAACCTTTTATTTGAGTGTCCATGTTGGTCTATGAACTATACTAGAGCAATTGCAGTTTGATAAATCGATGCTGACAATATTGTTAGTGTGCATTTCTATATTATGTATATATTTTGTTTATCGGACTTATTCTCTTTTAAGACATTAAAGTACCAATTCTTGAATATATAGTCATATATATTTTTACCCGAACTCAGACAAAAGAATAAGCGCGTATATTACATTCTACTAAGAAAAAGTAGAATTATAATTCATACCCAAAGAAGTAGATGAAGTCCCTCCCCAAAGAATGGCCACAGCTTGATAATCTACCAAATGTCGGGTGCTGAGAAAAGCTTAGTTCCAAGAATTTTCCAAATGACAATCTACGTGCAGCATTAGAAATTAAGACTCTTTTTGTACATTTTCGGACTCCATTCTCATGTGTGCATTTACCACAGCAACTCCACATCCAAAGTTTTCCTTCTGTCTCTCCTGGCAAATGCTTTTTATGCTGCTTAACTCGTATTGTAAGCTGTTTATCATGATGCGCATAATAGTAAAAGTGAGCTTCTGGCAATTCATCACATGCAGTGCAACGGCGCCTCTGCAAAAATGCACAGTTTCAACAAATGGATACTTCAAAGGATGCAAAAAAAGAAAGGAAGAAGCAGTTGCACCCTACTGAGTCATTAACGATATACCTAAGAAGATCCTATAGAGCAGGTTCCAAGTAACTAAATTAATATACTATGCCCTAAGGAATAGAAAAAGAAAACCTGATTTAGCAAATTGTCTCGAAGGAATTTTCCAAGGGGAACATCGAAATTCCTGTAGAACATGATATGAGAAAAATGACTTTGCTCACACATAGTCCCTCTTAAAGCATTCCGGCTGGACATCAGGACCAAAATACTCTGAGAATCCAATGCTGAATCGACATCATCCTTACTCTTAGCTTGATCTTCTTTATTGTCAACAACATTTTCCTTGCTCTCCACTTGATCATCTTTGTCATCAATGTTTTCTTTCTCAATTGGTTCAGAGTGAGGTATCAAAGATAGAGGCTCTTCAAGTGACTTCTCTTCATCAAGATTAGATTTTATACCACATTCCTCTAGAGCTTCCAAAGTTTTCAAAACTGGGACCTCATTAGTAATTTTATCATGAATATCTTTTTCATTGAGCCCAAAGTAATTAGACAGGGACTGGTACGGAATAGAGGAAGCAATGGGGAAATTCTCCCCTATAACTTTCCTAAGCGAAGCTGAAAGAGATGAGAACCCAGAAAAAATGACAGGGTTGTATGGCACAGAAGAGATGGAATTGCTTTCCAATCCAATGTTTAAATTACCAGAACCTTCTTCAGAAGATCCATTAGAAATGGTAATGTCAAGATCAGGTTGCCCAGTTTCAGCAATTGAATTCTCGATATAAGGAATACTAGAATCAGCAGTTGCTAACTCTGAAGAGGGGAGATCTCTTGGTGACATAACTGTACCAGGTGACAAGACAGTCGAGAACATTGTTCTCCAATCAACCAAAAATGAAGTCTCAAGAATCAAATGATATGCCATGATAACTGCAATCTGTACCACATACTTAATCCTCTTCAATTCATCACTATGACTTCCTTTCAGCAAAATCTGCAAGAATAATGTTACAGAAAGTTAAGCTGGTGCAGTAAAAGACAAAAACTAGCACAAACAAATATGGATTTTTTAGATTGTAGAACATTCATTGTGTAAATACAAATATGAAGCACATCAATGAGTCACATCAAGCCAATATTGTTTTTCTTCATTATGTTCTCCTATGAGCCAATCTTTTGTTTAAAGATGTTTCCATAGCAATAACATGGCCTATAAAAGATTTTAAAAAATAAATTAATAAGGAGAAATTCCTTTTTCCTGGACAAAGGAAGCAATTGTGCCAAACATAGCTTTTGTTATTATATTCTCCTCTCGAGTTAGCATGTCTTGGGATCATATTCATCCACTAACTAAGGGGGCTATGCATGCCATACCCAGAAGTTGATATATTAGAATAAAATATACAGTATTCACATTCCGCAGCTAATATGGGACAATATTCTAATTTGACCATGAAAATTTTCTCAGAGGCATGCATGTGCTTAACTGGTATCTTATGGTATAGTATATTTCCATCAATATGAAGGCACGTGTAAGCAAAGCATGTGAATACCAATTAGCATTTCCATCTAGAATTACAGAAAAAACAAGAAATAAATATCTGCAGAGTCCATACTACTGACCGTGCAACCCAAACGTGTAGGACAGCCCTCAATGAACATCAAAGTCTTAGTTGGCTTCTTTCCTCCTTCACCCAGGCCAGCATGTTCCTCTACAAATTTTTCAATGTGAAAGGAATCACATTGCTTTAACTTCTGACCCGCCAAAGAATCAGAAGATAAAATTGGAGAACCAGTACACTGAGCAACTCTTTCTAGGCGATGAAGTTTCATATCATACACCAGTGTCATTCCTTTTGCAAGAATAGACTCTTGAACATCACGAGAAACAGATTTTTCTACTAAAACAACATTTGGGTGGCACATTTCTATTAAGTCGATCAGAAGCTTTTGATTGTCCTTTTCCTGTTTTCAGTTAAAAAGTATAAGTGGCATTTTTCTACATAATACACAAAACTAAAAAATTCAGATCGACTCACCAGCTCCATGGATTTGAATGAAGAGAACCCACTAGAAGACTGACCAAGAACTCCTCGGATCAGCAACAACCTTGGGTTGTTGTAGCTAGTTGGCATGTGCTTGTGAGCAGCACGCTTTTTGAAGACTAAGCCCTTGACTACTTCACTGTAGAAAATATAAATCAAATTACAAATTTTGAGAAGTTTGAGAAAGGTAAAAGAAAAAGGCATGATACTCTTATCTACTTATAAATTTTAAAACATTAATCAGATCATAGATGAAATTTACCTTGCTTTGTAGTTAAACATATGTTATGTAAGCAAATATTCATACCTTTAGTGAGGACACATTAAGTAACTAGTGGATATTATTTTAAAGAAAGAGAGAATATATTACCATAAACAGATGCAGCACTAAACAATAAAGATAAATAAATTTAATGAATAAGGATTTTTTCCTCAATCAACTCAGCTCATGCATGTTCTATGGAAAAATAAAATCGATGCTTTGAATGTAGCAAGAGACATCACCTGTCATGGCGAGAACCTGATGCAATGCATTTCACTTTTACATAGCCATCCAGATCCATTCCTTTCCCATCAGTTGGCTTCAAAAATGAAGCAGCATCCCATGATAAAGAACTGACTATATCCACCCAACTTTCACAATCTTTCCCCATAGAAAAAACATCTGCAGTTTTAAGAAGTTGACTCACTATGAACTTAAATTTCCCATGTGCAACCTCCTCCATTGCTTTTCGCTTTTCTTCATTGAATCTGTAACTCCCTCTACCTTCATCTCTGGAGCAACTCAATGAACTCGGCTTGCCCCATTCTGTGCCATCACCATAATCATCGTCCTCGTCATCAAAAGCCACACTGCCCTCTAAATCATCTTCTGGGTCCTCTGATTCAGGAGGCTCCCAGAATTGGGAATCCATCTCATCATGACTTAAGCAAGATAACTCATTTCTGTCATTTAAGGATTCAGCAGAATCTTGTGAGGATTTATCTCTTGTTTCCTTCCCATCAAAAGCGTCCATAATTTCTATTTGTCTCGCAACATCACTATGCTGGCCTTCACTCAAGTTGTTCTCTGTTACTTTAAACAAATTATTTGCTCCATTTGCACAAGCTTCCGAACTTGCCTTATGCAGTTGTCCATTCAGTGCACAAGTGGCATCCTCTCTTGCTCCGTCCACTGTACCTTCATCTTGACTCCCCCTAAGAAAACCAACAGAGGATATCTATCAAATTAGCATCTCAAAATCTCATTATTTATCAGCAATGGTGTAACACATACCGATCATATGCGTTCACATCCACTGAAATATCACCTGAATTCGCAGAAAATAAAAATCATAACTTTAGATACACAATTTAAGTCACTATACGAATTATATCAATAAAACATGAGAGTAAGATGCAGAATTTTACTGCTGCTAGAGACAGATCTGTCACTGCTGGATAACAAAGTTGATGGACTGGCAATTGGTAAATTAGGAGCAACACCATTAGGCATTGTATACTGTTGTTGCTTCTCTTGACAAAACCTACAGGACCAGCTTTGCCCTACACCATTTACGTTTAGATGATTTCCGTTCTGATGTTTCCTTGTTTCATCTTCAGATTTTGGCAGGTGGGTACCACAATAATGACACATGCTACACATCCAAATTAAAATATGATAAAGCCACTAGTATATTTGAATGATATAGAATAGAACCCCATTCATCTGTTTGGTTCAAACAAAAAGGTTAACGTTACATAACCATGTGAACTCTCAAGAAAATTCAGAAATAAACAGATGAAGGAATGATGCTTTCCCATTTAATCTTCGAATATAAGAAGAATTTCTAAAGCTATCATGTCAATTAGTAGGATTCAGAAGTTCAGAATTTCATTAGCTTATAGAAAATTAGAACCCAGAAGTATAAGAATAAATCACCAGAAAGGATTTTTAAGAGTCGCATAATATAATCTGTGGCTGTTTCGAAACCAGCTTACATGTAACATGCATCCAAAAATAAAATAGTTACAATCAGCAAGTGCTTTCTACATAAACAAAAAGTTCGCCGTAAGAAATTAAATTCAAAACCCTACCAAATTTAACTATCTGAGAAAACACTTCTCAAAACATAACCACTGCCCAAAAAAGGTGCAAAAAAATAGAAAAGATCATAATCACCACGACATAAATAGATACAACATCAAATAAAATACTATCCATGGTGTTCATTATTGATAAGTAGTTCTGCAATAAGCAGTAACTTTCTAAATGACATAATTCCAAGCTTATTTGGTTAGATTCTCCCACCAAACCCTCCCCACCTCTATGATGTAAAAAGCAATAATAAAATGACAATTCGATGCACAAAGGGACAGAGGAGATAGCTATCTACCAAGATCATGCCAAACAGAAAGCACTGGATTATAGTTCTCTAAAACACTAGAAGCCATTTTTTAGCCCAGAGCCCTGATCAGTCTTTAGTAGTAATTTGAATACGCAAGTAGTAAAAATCAAGATCCGAACTCTGGATTAACAAAACCGCGACAGAAAATCAAAGAAATTAAAAAAGATCAGAGAAAAAATAAATACCCAAAACTTGAAGAAATCAACAAGTGAAATACAAAAGAAAATCGGAGAAGTTGAAATTGAAACCCAAAGCAAGATAGAAGAAGAACTCAAGAACTCCTGAAGCAATCCGATAGAATAGAATGGCGCAACTAAAACAATCTTTGGAAACCTAAAATGGAAACAAGATAAACTCGTGGTGACAAGTTGTAGAGATGACATAGACGAAATTTCCTTGAGAAGTTATCTAAAGCAAGTCAAATGAAGAAGACAAAGCGCGGATAACAAAATCTGAAAAGAATTAATTAAGGAAAGTAAGGAATATATGACTTACTGTAAAAGCAATCCCAAAGCAAGAAAGATATGGTGCGTGATAGAGCTATTCCAACCATCAATCTTTGTTTGAGAAAAGGCAAACCAACATTGCTAAACCCGTTCAAATTTCAAAACTTTTCCGAACCAAAAAAACTTCAATTTCCGCTGTTCATCAAGTAAAGAATTTTCCAAGCCAAACAGAGAAGAATTTAGAAGAAGGAAGAAGGCACAAAAAAATGGCGAGAAAGTTTTAAAAGTGGGCTCCACACATAGTCTACTGTTTTCTTATTTTTCTTTTTTCAATTCTAACGTCTAAATACGTCAAGGTTTATAGGTAATATTTTTTTGCTAAAATAAAATATTTATATTGGCCTTTTCTCTATTTATGGTTTGCTGTTATGCTTTATTTTTTTATTATTTTTTTATTGTATTAAAATAATTACTAATAAAAATATTTAATTAGATGATTTGAATCCTGTCTAGGAATATCTGCATGCATCAATGACAGCTTTCATTTCAAAAATCTAGGATTTATTAATGCCTTTATTTAAGCAATGTAGTATTTGATTAATTATATTAACTGTAACCCACTTGTGATTAGCAAATACTACTACTAATAACATAAATTCAAAAAAATTGCTGTTAATATAGGTGAATTAACTTAGGGTCCGTTTGTTTTATCTGCTGTTTGCTGTTGCTGTTTGTTGTTTCCTGTTTCCTGTTACGGTTTGCTGTTTGAAAAGACTGCTGTTCCAAAAAGTAGGGAGTCCCTGCTTTTATAAAAAGCTACTTTTCGACTACAAAAGGCAAACAGGAGGTGTCTAACCAAACACCTTAAACTCTCATTTTCAAAGTGAAAAGACAAACAGGAGGTCGAAAAGCAGCTACCAAACACCCCCTTAATGCCAACAATATGAAAAAACACACGAGAGTTTTGTTTATCATCATATAGATCTGACTCAATCAAAAATAATAAAGTCATTTATGTTGAAAAATATTATGAAGCTAATTTTGGATGAAGTGTTTTTTTCGTTGTTGTATCAAAAACAATTTCAAACATGGTCGATTATTGCTCTATCACAATCTATAATATTGAAGATGCAGATATACTTCTGAATTGTAATGTTTTAATTACTTATGGCGAGATTTATTATTTTTGGGTATGTTTCTAAAAAAAAATTAGGATGTAATGGTCTTTGATTTATAGAAATTATTAAATTAAAAGATGGTTTATTACTTTACTACTATTTTCTAATAAACTTTACCTCCTCTTATAGATAAATACTAATTTTTGACCCAATTCATCTTTAAATATATAATTTTAAAATTTTAGTTTAATTCATTAATTAAAATAAATGATACAATTGTGTTTTTTAATCAAGTTTTATTATTCTATTTTTGCATTTTAATTATATATTATAATTTATTTATTTAGTTTGTCTTAATAAATTACAAACTATGGGCCGTTTGTTTTACCTACTGTTTATTGTTAATGATGTGGTTTGCTGTTTAATGTTGGAAAAATTGTTTTTCCAAAAAGCAGGGATCTCCTGCTTTTGTAAAAAACTGCTTTTGTAAAAAGCTACTTTTCAGATGTAAAATGTGAATATGAGGTCAATAGTTAAACACTTTAAACTCTCCTTTTTGAAATGAAAAGGTAAAGATGAGTATGAAAAGAAGCAACCAAACATAACTGGGGAAAAAGTGTAATTAAAAAGATAGTGTGATGAAATTGTGATTAATTAAGATCTCTATAATATCAATTTTGATCTTATGGATTAAATTTCCATCAATTAGAGTTCAAATATATTTATATTCTAATGTTCTTTCTCATGAAACCTAGTCGTCAAGAAATTTCCGTCTTCTTTATCCAGATTTTGGGGGTTTCTTTCGATTTTTAGCCGGAAGATAACCTCTTTCTTTGTTTTGCTTTGCTTTTCCTTTATTGAATTAAGTTTTTTATTGATCTGTTATAATAGATTGACAATTTCTTCTTTATTTGTAGTTTTTTTTGTTGTTTTTCCCTTTATGGGTGGTTGTGGTATGTCTCATTATATGGTTAGTTATTGTTTGTCTTCCTTCCTATATGGATGTTATTAAGTTTTACTTCATGGAAACGTAGAAAAGTTTTGTCTATCATCATATAGATTTAGCTTATTGAAAGATTATGAAATCATTTTTAGAGAAAACGACTATGAAGTCGATTCTAGATGGAGTGTGTTTCTCATCGTTGTGCCAAAAACAGTTTGAAGCACTATATACTAATACTTTATCATAATCTATGATATTGAAGCTGCATATTCAATGTTCTTCAAAATATGTCTGGATTTTAATTGTTCAATTACTTATGTTGAGATGTATTATTTTATATTAAATAAAACGTAATCACTTTAGCAAACTAAAAGCTAAAAAGTTTTCCTCCTTCTCCCCCTTGTTAAATCATAACTCAAATTATATAAGTTTGAATTAAGTAATTCCAAATTCTTTTGAAACTTAAGACTATCCTCTAATGCAATCAAGATTTGATTATAACCTGAAAAACTATCAAAAAATGACATAATATTATTCATAGACGGTGCATCTATCAACATATCGACTATATGCATGATGCATCAGATACACATCCTTAAGCGTTGCGTTATTTAAATCTCCAAAATCAATACACACCCTAAGCTTACCATTATTTTTAACAACAATAACAATGTTGGATAACCATTGTGCATATATCAATGGTATAATGAATCTTGCTTTCAAAAGCCTTTCTATCTCTTCATTGACCTCCAACTCTACTTCTTTTGACATTCTCCTATGTGGTTGGAGAAATGGTCGAAACTGAAGCTTAACGGGTAAAATGTGATTCGCCAAACTCATATTCAACACGTGCATGTCCTCATAACTCTAAGAACATCGGTCCTTAAACTCCCATAAGAGCTTAACAATTTTATTTTTTTAACTATGGACTCAACAAGATACTAACAAAAGTAATATTTAAATCTTCCTTAGTGCTCAGATTCACCTCCTACAATGATTATCCATAAGATTTTGTGATGCGGTTTTGTTCATCTAATTGGATCTTCTCAAGCTTGTCATGTTATTCTTCACCTCCTTCCTAAATCACTTTTGCTCCTATAGTTTGCATTCTTCTTCTTGTAATCTCTTCTTTAAGACATTTTCAATATGCAATTTTATATTAACAGTTGCAATTACCACTTCTTGCTTCTCCTTTGTACTAATAATCAATCTCTTCAATGATGGGAGCATCTCCTAGTGGCCTACTAGATCTTGGCACGACTAGTGATTTCACTTCCCCCACGCCTTAACTTCTTTTTATTAAGAGTACCAAAATTGTGAGTGAAAAACTAGAGTATATCAATTTTAAATATATAATAAGGTAGGTTGAATATCAATTGTAAATCTATAATAAGGTAACTTGACAAATAATTAGAGAAAGTAAAAAGTGGTTTAATTTTAATAAATATTACTGAAAATAAGAAATCATTAATAAAGAGAGATTTTATAAATTAATGCAAATAAATCATTTTTTAACAAAGAGAGATCAAATGGTATTTTGCTAATGTTTTCTTATAAATTTAATGTCAATTAATCATTTTCTTAATATGGGTGATTTGATCAAATTGAACAACTAGAAATACTATTTAAAACTGAATGGAGTAGTTAGTAGTATGGATGATAACAAGTAAAGATACCTGCTAAAACCGATATTACCTAACCCTAACGGGATTATTCGAACCTTGTGCTATGGGATTTGAGACGAGTATGTGATGTAAAAAATTATTCGACATGTATGGAATTACTCTTTCAGGTACCTGTTACCCATTACATGTCATATATCAAAATTAAGGTTATCATTGCATAAAAATGAATTTTATTTTTAGTGTGTTTTTAGTTTTTTTATTATTTAATAATTTAGAATATATGTATTAAACTTGTGAATAATTTATTAAAGTTATATTTTATTAAATTTATATTTTATTTATTTTAACTTTTATGTATTGATTCTTACCAGGTAAAGATACCACATATATTTTAAATGGGACATGTATTAGATTAAAAAGATATATCCATTAGAATAATGAGATTGGACATGTAATTTAAAAAATAAATGAATAAAGGTATGAGATTGACATTGTCCTCGTGTACTTTATCTGTTGTCATCCCTAATTAGTAGTACGAATGCACATGATCGGTTAATCAGTTCATTAATAAAAAATATTAACCAGTTCATTTAATTTGGTTAACCATATTTCAGTTAATCTACTACTTCCGTCGGTTAACATATATTTTGATCGGTTATTAGTAACATTTGATAAAAAAAATTACTTTAAATCTATAATTATTCACTTTAAAATAAATATATGTTGAGAGCGTTTTTTCTCTCTATGAGAAAGTGCGATTAGGGTTGGCTCACCCTTTGTTTTATTAGTTGATTTGAATCGGAAATCTCACTGCTACCTTTGAATGGAGGATCAACTTCGTAATCTCGCTATAGTGGACGGCGGAATCGAATTTCAGAATTTGGGAGAAGGGGATGGGAACGTTAATTACGATCTGTGTGCAGTCGGAACCCTAATGACAGACCGATCCTATAATTTCCATATCTTTAAACATCGCATGGCGAGCGTCTGGAGACCCGGGAGAGGATTATCGATCTCGGAATTAGGAGGAGGGCTGATATTATTTAGGTTTTACCATGCCTATGATCTGCGTTGGGTTATGGATGGCGGCCCGTGGACGTTCGATAATCATATGATTGTCATGCACGAATTAAAAGAAGGAGAGGATCCATTGACGGTTCCGTTGATCTCAGCAGGTTTCTGGGTTCAATTACACGGATTGCCCCCTGGTTTTTTCTCAGAAACTGTTGCTACTGCCCTGGAAAATTACATTGGGAAGTTCCTAGCATATGATCCAAAAAACCAATGGTCAGCAACAAAGCAGTATATGAGGGTCAGGGTGCAGGTGGATATAAGACAACCTCTAAAGAAGGAAAAGAAAGTAAGGAAAGCAGGAGGGGAATGGATAGTTTGTTTATTCAAATATGAAAGGCTGCCATCATTTTGTTTTATATGTGGATTGATTGGGCATATAGACTGACAATGCGAAATCTATTTCCAATCTGAACCTGAGATAATAACACGTGAATGGGACGCAACACTCCGGGCACAAATTAGAAGACCAATTAGCATGGATGGAGAGAAATGGTTAAAAGAGGAGGCAAGTGGGGAACCAAGCAAGGGGAACACAGAGCAAGGACCCAACAGAAGAAATATTACTTTAACAGGCATTGAAAGTAGACCTCATCATTTTTTACAACTAACCAAGAACTTTGGGGCATCTATTCTAGATAAGAATCAGGAGGTAGTAATTGAGGGAGATAAGAATGAGGACAGTGAAGGCATAAATTTGCCTGATGAAAAGAAACGAAGGAGAGAGGAGAGTAGCAAAAGGAAAAAGGGTCAGCTAACAGAACATATGGAACAAACTCAGGCTATGGAAATAGAGCAAACTGAGCAAGGTCAGGAGAAGATCGAAGTGATTAAAATTACTGCAGATAATGTGCACCCAGACAAGGAAAGGGAAGGAGGAGGCACAGTGAATCTAAATACAAATATCCAGAATAAAGAAATTCAGTCAAACTTGGAGTCCGATCCAAAAAACGGAAGCCAGGCAGGCCCAGCAAGTCGGGTCTGCCAGCCAAGATGAAAATTCTCAGCTGGAACTGCCGAGGGCTAGGGAGCGCCAAGGCAGTTCCAATTTTCTGTGAGCTGGTAAAAGCTCACCGTCCCGATATTATTTTCTTATTTGAAACACTAGTTTGTAATTCGCGTATTGTTGAAATTCGTAATAAAATCTGTTTTGATGGGTGCTACTCGGTGGATTGTGTTGGACATAGTGGAGGTCTATGTGTTTTTTGGAAGGTAGTGGATTGGTGCTCATTACTCTCGTTTTCTAGAAATCATATTGATATGGAAATTAAGGATCATATTAATGGTAATTGGAGAATCACAGGATTCTATGGTTGTCCGGAGAGGGGTAGAAGGAGAGCATCGTGGGATATCATTAAATCTATAGCTGATGCTTCGAAATTACCTTGGGCGATAATTGGTGATTTTAATGACTTATTGTCTCAAAGTGATAAAAATGGGACCAATGATCATCCGGAATGGTG